>NC_052168.1:2344151-2646651 GCF_902713615.1 Scyliorhinus canicula | reverse complement strand
TGAAAACCCTTGTTTGATGAAACTGCTTCACTTGCACCTTTTGGCCAATGAGGCGACAGAATGGATTAATCTGAAAGCACCAATTACAGCGGGGGTGGGGATTCCCATTACAGCGGGGGTGGGGATTCCCATTACAGCGGGGGTGGGGATTCCCATTACAGCGGGGGTGGGGATTCCCATTACAGCGGGGGTGGGGATTCCCATTACAGCGGGGGTGGGGATTCCCATTACAGCGGGGGTGGGGATTCCCATTACAGCGGGGGTGGGGATTCCCATTACAGCGGGTGGAGATGCCCATTACAGCGGGGGTGGGGATTCCCATTACAGCGGGGGTGGGGATTCCCATTACAGCGGGGGTGGGGATTCCCGAGTAATGAGCAGTTGTGAAACTCTATGGCTCCTACGAATGTGCGATGTAGTGTTTGAGGGCAGGCTGCTGATTGGGTAGTGTTTGAGGGAAGGCTGCTGATTGGGTAGTGTTTGAGGGCAGGCTGCTGATTGGGTAGTGTTTGAGGGCAGGCTGCTGATTGGGTAGTGTTTGAGGGAAGGCTACTGATTGGGTAGTGTTTGAGGGCAGGCTGCTGATTGGGTAGTGTTTGAGGGAAGGCTGCTGATTGGGTAGTGTTTGAGGGAAGGCTGCTGATTGGATAGTGTTTGAGGGAAGGCTGCTGATTGGGTAGTGTTTGAGGGAAGGCTACTGATTGGGTAGTGTTTGAGGGCAGGCTGCTGATGGGTAGTGTTTGAGGGAAGGCTGCTGATTGGGTAGTGTTTGAGGGAAGGCTGCTGATTGGGTAGTGTTTGAGGGAAGGCTGCTGATTGGGTAGTGTTTGAGGGAAGGCTGCTGATTGGGTAGTGTTTGAGGGAAGGCTGCTGATTGGGTAGTGTTTGAGGGCAGGCTGCTGATTGGGTAGTGTTTGAGGGCAGGCTACTGATTGGGTAGTGTTTGAGGGAAGGCTGCTGATTGGGTAGTGTTTGAGGGAAGGCTACTGATTGGATAGTGTTTGAGGGAAGGCTACTGATTGGATAGTGTTTGAGGGAAGGCTACTGATTGGATAGTGTTTGAGGGAAGGCTGCTGATTGGGTAGTGTTTGAGGGAAGGCTACTGATTGGGTAGTGTTTGAGGGCAGGCTGCTGATTGGGTAGTGTTTGAGGGAAGGCTGCTGATTAGGTAGTGTTTGAGGGCAGACTGCTGATTGGGTAGTGTTTGAGGGAAGGCTACTGATTGGGTAGTGTTTGAGGGCAGGCTGCTGATTGGGTAGTGTTTGAGGGAAGGCTGCTGATTGGGTAGTGTTTGAGGGAAGGCTGCTGATTGGGTAGTGTTTGAGGGAAGGCTGCTGATTGGGTAGTGTTTGAGGGAAGGCTGCTGATTGGGTAGTGTTTGAGGGAAGGCTGCTGATTGGGTAGTGTTTGAGGGAAGGCTGCTGATTGGGTAGTGTTTGAGGGAAGGCTGCTGATTGGGTAGTGTTTGAGGGAAGGCTACTGATGTCCAGTCACCAGCTCCATCCTGATTTTCAAGCTGTATAACATTGGCCAGCACAGAGGTGATGGAATGAATGGCCTCCTGTGGTGTTTGGGTCTGTGTTGGTCACGTTCAATGGAACGTTGCTTGTGATCAGATTTAATTGGAGAACTGGGGTTGCAACGAAACCGTGGGATGTTCAGCAATATTGTCAGCCTGATGGGGTGGGGGTGCGGGGCAATTGGAAAGGGAATGTTTGAAGTGAAATATTGACCGATGAGGCAGATTGAGCTTCTGTTAGTAAACGGGACAACAATGAAGCACCTGATCATCGGGGCCTACCTACAGAGGCCTCCAGACTAACCATCTACCCTCCTGTTACCGGCCCAGGATTGTTGGGATATGGAGCCATCCTCGCTCGGCTCTGAGCAGAAGGTTCTGTGTAACCCAGATCCATCTCTCAGAGTGGGCGAGATTACCATCTTTGACAATTGCCGATTGATTGATTGACTGATTGTTCCTTCATTGTTTGGATGACTTTGATTCTGAGCTTCTCCAGCGAGTGAGTGACCCAATCCTAAGACTTCCTTAAGCATCCCCTGAGAGAGAGAGAGAGAGACCAGCCCAGATTCCCAATGTTTGGTGTTGTGAAGTCACACATGCCAAAGCTTGCCGTGTGCTCTGATTTGCGGGAGATCCTATTTAACTGGTTCCCAGTCCCAGTTCGATGAGAATGTTGCTCAGCTCCACCCACCCCCTTCCAGAAATGTGTTGATGTATTTTGTCAGTGACGGTTTGCGGAAGGGTTGAGTCGGCTGGTGGTAGAGTTTCATTTCCGTGTGAATTGTGTAGTTGGTTTGGGGAGGGACATGCTCGTTGGGCTGATAGTTAATTTTTTGCAACAAAAATTATACATATAAATATAGTGGTATGTTTGTTAGGACCAATCTGTATTAATTGTGTTTCTGGTTTGTGTGTCTAAAGGGTCAGTAGATTGCGAGCACGTGTTCTGATTTAGCCACATGGGAGGTGGTGGATGGATCTGGAGACATTTCCTCCTCTAGATCCCAGTTCTGCAGTTTTGCAGGACAACATTCAGTTGTTACGGGCAACCATGGGTGCTGGGTGGTAACAGAGTCAGAAATGGTATCCTCCCTCTGTGAGTGCCGCATTGGCTGTGACTCCGTCTTTGCTGAGCGCCCAGCCTGATGTTCGGAATTTCCAAAATTCCGATCGTACCCCAGCAAATGTCCGGTATATGACTTGTGTTGGGGTGCGTGGTATAAGTATAGTGTAGATATTCCTGTGCGCTTGCAATGAAAGATGTGACTGTCTAAGGGAACTAACTGCCTATTCTTCCTCTGGTGCATGTACGGCATTCACAACCAACCCTGAAGATGGTGAGTTCAAGCTCCATTTAACATAATTCACGGCCGCACTGTCAGAGGGTCAGTACTGAGGGAGTGCCGCACTGTCAGAGGGTCAGTACTGAGGGAGTGCCGCCCTGTCAGAGGGTCAGTACTGAGGGAGCGCCGCACTGTCAGAGGGTCAGTACTGAGGGAGTGCTGCACTGTCAGAGGGTCAGTACTGAGGGAGTGCTGCACTGTCAGAGGGTCAGTACTGAGGGAGTGCTGCACTGTCAGAGGGTCAGTACTGAGGGAGTGCTGCACTGTCAGAGGGTCAGTACTGAGGGAGGGCCGCACTGTCAGAGGGTCAGTACTGAGGGAGTGCCGCACTGTCAGAGGGTCAGTACTGAGGGAAGCGCCGCACTGTCAGAGGGTCAGTACTGAGGGAGTGCCGCACTGTCAGAGGGTCAGTACTGAGGGAGTGCCGCACTGTCAGAGGGTCAGTACTGAGGGAGTGCCGCATTGTCAGAGGGTCAGTACTGAGGGAGTGCCGCACTGTCAGAGGGTCAGTACTGAGGGAGCGCCGCACTGTCAGAGGGTCAGTACTGAGGGAGTGCCGCACTGTCAGAGGGTCAGTACTGAGGGAGTACCGCACTGTCAGAGGGTTAGTCTTTGGGTGGAGACGTTAAACCATGCCCCTGTCTGCCCCTTCAGGTGGACATTAAAGATCTGCTTCACTATTTTGAAAAGGAGTTGGGATATCAGTTTCTCCCCGATATCTTGGACAATATTTATTCTCCGAAGCACATCTCGCAAACAGGCTTTCTGGCCATTATCACTTTACTGTTTGTGGGATCTTGCTGTGTACAAAAATTGGCAGCAGCAGTTTCCTGGATTACAGCACTGACTGTACCTCCGAAGCACTTCATTGGTTGTCAAGCACTTTGGGACGTACCCAGGTGATGAAGGACGCTACAGAAATTCATGACTATTGAGTGGAGACCGCGCAGCTCCCTCTGCGGGTCAGCTACTGAACTGCAGGGGCTTGGCCAGGAATTTAAGCACCAGGTGTGGTTTGCCGGTTATGTGACAGAAGCTTTTATCTGGTGGAAACGAGAGGGTTTGTGTGTCCTGCGGCCTGGGTGGGTGGGGGGGGGGGGGGGGGGGATGTCTTGTTTGTGTGTTCCTGTGTGTTAGACGGTGCCGGGTGTGTAGTTAGCGTGTTGCGTCCCTTTAGCTGATTGCCTGAATGACGGTAACCATTTACTTGCCTGTGTCTTCACTAAATTGACAATTGAGTTGTGACACTGGCTCATGTTTTGGGGGGTTCAGGAGCTGCTCCATTTTTCTGAAGGGGGATCCATTGTGATAGACCCGCTTGGTTTACCCAATCGCAAATTCACTCGTTTCCCTTAAGTTCCGGGATTTCTTCCGCATTTTGGGAATCCATTGTGCAATCCTCCATTTTTCAGTGGAAAACCCAAACTGGTTCCTTGTCATTGGGGCTGCACGGGCGGGGAGTGAGGGGGCACTGGGCTGCACGGGGGGGTGGGGGGGGGGGGGGGGAGAGAGATAGAGCGAGCGCTTTTAGAGTTGTTGATGTAGCCGGCAAGAGTTTATTTGCAATGTTACTCTCCCGCTTGGCGATAGGGAAGGAACTGACCAATCTCGGGTCTTAACTCTGATGTTGAGTATTTTCCGATGTAACACAGCAAGTGTCGATGCTGCATGGTCTACTCGGTGAACTGTAGCTGTCTCCCCCCCTGTCACACCCTCTTCCTGTTTACTGCCTCCGGCTCACCCTGTGTACGGAGGCAGGAAATGTTCATGCAGGGGAGTCTCGAGGGAGGAAGAAGGACTGACCAATTTGGGGAAGTATTTCACCGTCTACCTTTTGCGTTTGTTACGCTGTTTTTAACCCCATCAAACCTGTCCTTTTTAAGAAACTTGCGGCCTCCATGCCTCACCAACTGGGAAGTTTGTTCATTGCTCTGGGTCTCCCATGGCCCCCTCTGCCTCTGGCTCCCTTGGTCCCCCCTTCCTTACGGTTCGTCCCCTCCCCCCTCTCTAATTTTCTCACATCAGTTGGATAATATTTTGTTTCCCATTCCCAATAGTGAGGGGGGCAATGGTGCCATCTAGTTGTGCTGGTGGGCAGGCAGTGGGCAATGGTGTAGCAATGAGCTGGACAGCAGAGGAATGTGACGATTGAAGGTGGTGAGTGGAGAAGTGTCTATTGTCCCAATAATCCGCCTGGATCTCAGCAGGGAACCCAGATTGAGCCGGTTGGACCTTCCTGGAGTTCCGTGAGTCAGCTGAATAATCTTTGGCACATCCCAATGCACTGTCCACAAGAGAACGTCTTCAAATAGCTTTGTTTTCATAGGAGGTTATTAACAAGTAATCACGTAGATGCAGACAGCAGGAATGGGGAGGACGGTAGTGAGGAAGGGCTCGAAATATCTGGGACTGATGGATGGGGTGGGCCTCAGTGAAAGGCCTTGAATTAGGCAGCTTTTTCCATCAAATAGTCATCCTGTAGGAGGGAAGTGATCCGTTCCCCAAACCCCTCTTTGCCTGAGGGTGATAGTGTTACAGAGTTTGCGTTCCCCTTTGAAGAGGGGATGAAGCAGCTGCTTAGTAACGGAGATTTGAGGAAGAATGGGAATTTGATTCTTGGCGTTCCACTGAATTAGCCCACCTCTGGTGCGGACTGGGCTCCGATGTCATGCCGACTCATTG
The DNA here is from genome assembly GCF_902713615.1 of Scyliorhinus canicula. Lineage (NCBI taxonomy): Eukaryota > Metazoa > Chordata > Chondrichthyes > Carcharhiniformes > Scyliorhinidae > Scyliorhinus > Scyliorhinus canicula. The sequence continues at coordinate 2,641,104 of NC_052168.1, read as the reverse complement.
GACATAGAGGGGGCTGGGATATCTGGGAATCAACCAGGGTCCCAGCTCCTCATTGCTATCTGGTGTGGATACTGAGGCGAGAGGGGTCTGCAGTTGGGTGGGGTGCATTTGTTCCCTGTTCTTCCAGGGAATCTGGTTGGGGCAGCAGGGAGACCCTTGAGGTAAGGGGACCTTTTGCGAGGAAGGAGGAGGATTGGGGATCGGGCTGTTTGCTCGGTTGTAATCAACAGCAGGGTCTGTGCAAGAAGAGAAATGGAGCAACTAAGCTTTTTAAATGGTCTCTGAAAGTGTTAATTAATGTTTGAACCCATTGCGTCTAATGAATTCTGAATGAACCTCCCCCTCTCATCCCCTGATTTCTTTGTAACTTTTTGTAAAGATAATTAGTGTTTGGAAATTGTACGTTGGAGATTTGTTGCTGTTCTTGCAATGGTTTTATGAATTTGCATTATTGTATGCAGGCACCCAGCACTTCTATCACGCTTTGTGAAATTTGAAATAAATAAATGTTCATATTCCTAAAACAAGCCTCCGCTGTTTGTGTTTGTACAGTAGAACATTTTAAATAGAAATCGGAAGCACTCTGGAAATGGGGAAGTTTCCTGATTGGCATCTGAAATAGACCAGATTGATTCCGGATATTAAATAAGTTCAGGTTCAGAAAGTTAGGAGGGAGATCGGATCCTAGATTTCTAATCAGTCAGAAAATCAAGGGTGCATAGAATTTATGAATCATTGAATTTGCAGTGCAGAAGGAGACCATTTGGCCCATTGGGTCTGCACCGGCCCTTGGAATGAGCACCTTAGCCAAGCCCACACCTCCATTCTAACCCAGTAACCCTACCTAAATTTTTGGACGCTAATTTAGCGTGGTAAATCCACCTAATCTGCACATATTTGGACTGGGAGGAAACCGGAGCACCCGGAGGAAACCCACGCAGACACCCCGGAGGTGGGGGCATGCAAATTCCGCACAGATATCCGAGGCTGGAATTGAACCTGGGACCCTGCCGCTGTGAGGCAGCAGTGCTAACCACCGTGCACCCCAGTCACGGTCCTGTTCGAACGATAGTGTGAGCACAAAGTGCTGCAAAGCTATTGTGTTCTATTAGTGTCTTGGATTTGGAGGGATGTCACAGAGATAGCAATGCGTTAAATAATCTGCAAACTGCTTGTATAGAAAATAGGGGCAGGAGGGAGGCCATTCGGCCCCTCAGGTCTGCTCCATCATTTATTATGATAAGGGCTGAATCTTATTCTCAATGCCATATTCCAGTGCTCTCCCCATACCCCTTGCCGCCCTCTGAGCCTCGAAACACATTTATTTCCTTAAATATATTTAGTGATTTGGCCTCGTGGCCTTCTGTGGTAGAAAATTCTACAGACTCATCCTGGTTTAGCACACTGGGCTAAATTGCTGGCTTTGAAAGCAGGCCACCAGCACGGTTCAATTCCCGTACCAGCCTCCCCGAACAGGTGCCTGAATGTGGCGACTAGGGGCTTTTCACAGTAACTTCATTTGAAGCCTACTCGTGACAAGTGGTTTTCTTTCATTTCATTTTCATTTCCTCTGAGTGAAGATACTTCTCAGCTCAGTCCTAACTGCCCCCCCCCATGTCCTGATACTGTGGCCCCTTGGTCTAGACAACCCCCCCCCCCCCCCCCCCCCCCCAGCCAGAGGAAACTACATCCCTGTCACAGTCTGCTCAACCCGGTCAGAATTACACACATTTCAATTGAAATGAAAATGAAAATCGCTTATTGTCACGAGTAGGCTTCAATGAAGTTACTGTGAAAAGCCCCTAGTCGCCACATTCCGGCGCCTGTCCAGGGAGGCTGGTACGGGAATCGAACCGTGCTGCTGGCCTGCCTGGGTCTGCTTCAAAAGCCAGCGATTTAGCCCAGTGTGCTAAACCAGCCCCTCTTAAATCCCCTCCTAAATTCCAGTGAATACAGGCCTAGTCTGCTCAACCTCTTACAGCAATCCTGCCATTGATGGTGAACCTTCGCTGCACTCTTGTGCTTTCTTAGATAAGGAGCCCAAAACTGGGGACTCGACAGTTAGAGAACAGATAGACGATTCTGTGGCAGCGAAAGAGACTCACGGATGGTATGTTGCCTCCCGGGTGCCAGGGTCCGTGACGTCTCGGACCGTGTTTTCAGAATCCTTAAGGGGGAGGGGGAACAGTCACAAGTCGTGGTACACATCGGTACCAACGACACAGGTAAGAGAGGGGACAGGGATTTAAAACAGGAATTTAGGGAGCTAGGGTGGAAGCTGAGAGCCAGGACAAACCATGTCATCTCTGGTTTGTTGCCGGTGCCACGTGCTAGTGAGGTGAGGAACAGGGAGGGAGTGCAGATAAACACCTGGCTGCAGGGATGGTGTAGGAGGGAGGGTTTCAGGTACATGGATAACTGGTGCACATTCTGGAGAAGGTGGGACCTGTACAGACAGGACGGTTTGTACCTGAACCAGAGGGGCACCAATATCATGGGAGGGAAATTTGCTACGGCTCTTTGGGGGGGTTTAAACTAATTTGTCAGGGGGCTGGGAAAACGAGCTGTAGTCCAGAAGCCAGTGTTGAGAGTAGTGAGGTACTGAGGAGGGTATCAAGGTCGCAGGAGTGTACCGGCAGACAGGAAGGTGGGTTGAAGTGTGTCTACTTCAACGCAAGGAGCATCCGGAATAAGGTAGGTGAACTTGGAGCGTGGATTGGTACTTGGGACTACGATGTTGTGGCCATTACGGAGACATGGTTAGAACAGGGACAGGAATGGTTGTTGGAAGTTCCGGGGTATAGATGTTTCAGTAAGAGTAGGGAAGGTGGTAAAAGAGGTGGAGGAGTAGCATTGTTAATCAAGGATAGTTTAACGGCTGCAGAAAGGCAGTTCAAAGGGGATCTGCCTACTGAGGTAATATGGGGCGAAGTTAGAAATAGGAAAGGAGCAGTCACGTTGTTAGGAGTTTTCTATAGGCCCCCAAATAGTAATAAGATGTGGAGGAAGAAATTGCAAAACAGATTATGGATAGGTGTGGAGGTCTCGGGGTAGTTGTCATGGGTGACTATAACTTTCCAAATATTGATTAGAACCTCTATAGGTTGAACAGTTCGGATGGGGCAGTTTTTGTACAGTGTGTGCAGGAGAGTTTCCTGACACAATATGTGGATAGGCTGACAAGAGGGGGGGTCACATTGGATTTGGTACTGGGTAATGAACCGGGCCAAGTGTTAGATTTGTTTGTGGGAGAGCACTTTGGAGATAGTGACCACAATTCGGTGCCTTTCACTATAGCAATGGAGAGGGATAGGAACATACGGCAGGGCAAGGTTTATAATTGGGGGAGGGGTAATTATGATGCGATTAAGCAAGAATTAGGGAGCATAAGATGGGAACAGAAACTGTCAGGGAAAGGCACAAATGAAAAGTGGAGCTTGTTCAAGGAATAAATACTGCATGTCCTTGATGGGTATGTCCCTGTCAGGCAGGGAGGAAATGGCCATGTGAGGGAACCATGGTTCACAAAAGAGGTTGAATGTCTTGTCAAGAGGAAAAAGGAAGAGTATGTAAGGATGAGAAAACAAGGTTCAGTTGGGTCGCTTGAAGGTTACAAGGTAGCAAGGAATGAGCTTAAAAAAAAAGGGCTTAGGAGAGCTAGGAGGGGGCATGAGAAGTCCTTGGCGGGTTGGGTCAAGGAAAACCCCAAGGCTTTTTACTCTTATCTGAGAAATAAAAGAATGACCAGGGTGAGGGTAGGGCCGGTCAAGGACAGTAGTGGGAACTTGTGCATGGAGTCAGAAGAAATAGGAGAGGCGTTGAATGAATACTTTTCTTCAGTGTTCACCAAGGAGAGGGGTCATATTTTTGAGGATGAGTGTGAGATACAGGCGGGTAGGCTGGAGGAGGTAGATGTTCTGAGGAAGGATGTATTAGCAATTTTGAAAAACCCGAGGGTCGACAAGTCCCCTGGGCCAGATGGGATATATCCAAGGATTCTTTGGGAGGCAAGGGATGAGATTGCAGAGCCTTTGGCTTTGATCTTTGGGTCCTCACTGTCCACAGGGATAGTGCCAGAGGACTGGAGAGTGGCGAATGTTGTTCCTCTGTTCAAGAAAGGGAATAGGAATGACCCTGGTAATTATAGGCCAGTTAGTCTTACTTTGGTGGTCGGTAAGTTAATGGAAAAGATCCTGAAGGATAGGATTTCTGACCATTTGGAAAGATGCAGCTTAATCCGGGATAGTCAACACGGATTCGTGAAGGGTAAGTCTTGCCTCACAAATTTGATTGAATTCTTTGAGGAGGTAACTAAGTGTGTAGATGAAGGTAGAGCAGTTGATGTCGTATACATGGATTTTAGTAAGGCATTTGATAAGGTTCCCCATGGTCGGCTCATGAAGAAAGTAAGGAGGTGTGGGATAGAGGGAAATTTGGCCAATTGGATAAGTAACTGGCTATCATATGGAAGACAGAGGGTGGTGGTGGATGGAAAATTTTCAGACTGGAGACCAGTTACCAGCGGTGTACCACAGGGATCAGTTCTGGGTCCTCTGCTATTTGTGATTTTTATCAATGACTTGGAGGAGGGGGCTGAAGGGTGGGTCAGTAAATTTGCTGATGACACCAAGATTGGTGGAGTAGTGGATGAGGTGGAGGGCTGTTATCGGCTGCAAAGAGACATTGACAGGTTGCAGAGCTGGGCTGAAAAATGGCAAATGGGGTTTAACCCTGATAAGTGCGAGGATTTATTTTGGTAGAAAACATTTGAATGCGATTACAGGGTCAACGACAGGGTTCTGAGGAATGTGGAGGAACGGAGAGATCTTGGGGTTCATGTCCACAGATCTCTGAAGGTTGCCACTCAAGTGGATAGAGCCGTGAAGAAGGCCTATATTGTGTTAGTGTTTATTAACAGGGGGCTTGGGTTTAAGAGCCGTGGGGTTATGCTGCAACTGTACAGGACCCTGGTGAGACCACATTTGGAGTATTGTGTGCAGTTCTGGTCACCTCATTATAGGAAGGATGTGGAAGCATTGGAAAGGGTGCAAAGGAGATTCACCAGGATGCTGCCTGGTTTGGAGGGTAGGTCTTATGGGGAAAGGTTGAGGGAGCGTGGGCTTTTCTCTTTGGAGCGGAGGATGATGAAAGGCGACTTAATAGAAGTTTATAAGATGATGAGGGGGATAGATAGAGTGGATGTTCAGAGACTATTTCCTCGGGTGGATGTAGCTGTTACAAGGGGGCATAACTATAAGATTCAGGGTGGGAGATATAGGAGGGATGTCCGAGATAGGTTCTTTACTCAGAGAGTGGTTAGAGTGTGGAATGGACTGCCTGCTGTGATAGTGGAGTCGGACACTTAGGAACTTTCAAGCTGTTATTGGAAAGCACATGGAGCCCACCAGAATGACAGGGAGTGGGATAGCTTGATCTTGGTTTCGGACAATGCTCGGCACAACATCGAGGGCCGAAGGGCCTGTTCTGTGCTGTACTGTTCTATGTTCTAATACTCCAGGTGTGGTCTCACCACGGCCCTGGTACACCTGCAGTCAGACATGCTTGGTCCTGTGCTCTAGTCCTCTTGATCAGCTCGATGCGGTTGAAATGTGGACGTAAAGAGCGACCTGCACGTTCTTTACAAAGATTAATGAGCAAGTGACGGCAATGGCTGGAGATAAGACATGAGTACATGACATCAAAGGGAAAGGTGGAATACTTTCTTCGCATCATCAGAGTCGACGGAGACGGTCACTGAAAGGAAAATGGGAAAACGCAGGCCAAGGAAACGGGAGAAGGTGGATGGCAGATAGAATGGGCTGGATACAGCTGATGATTTGGAATGTGCAAGGGCAGGGCAGAGGGAGGTCAAGGTGGCACCAACAAATGCTTTAATTAATTCGATAATATCATTAGGCCATTGTGTGAAACGTTCAAAATAATAGACGATATGTCCGATGAGATTCGCACAAGGGTGGGAGGAAAAGTGCAGAGGGGGATCCCAGAGTTGGAACGCCAATTGCGTAATAGGGTTGGGCCGCTAACGTGTCTACGAGTGGGTTCAGACAGGGAGTTAAGCACCTGGTTCATTAAAGGTTAAGTGGATAAATAAATTCTGAGATTACGCCGGTTGTTGCTGGTGGAAGATTGGGTGTTCGTAGCAGGATTAAAACCTTTTGGAATTGAATAGAAGGCCATTCAGCCCCTCGAGGCTGTTCTGAAATTCACTCAGCTTTGCATCTTCAACCCCGCGTTACCCACTCCCCAAATCTTCATTCCCTGTAATCCTGGTATCTGATGGAAATTCAACATTCGGCTCAATCTTGCGCTGTGGCAGCTTCAAAACAACCTTATTTTTAAAAAAAAACACCACACAAAAATGTGCCAGTAGCCTGATTTGCTGGTTCGAATAGGCCTTTCTGATTATCATTTGGAAACTTTACTGAATAACACTTCAGTTTGAAGCTCCCCGAGCTGGTTTTGTTTTGAGGGCTGGAGGCTGCACTGATGCTGACAGCCACGTGGTGGCAGTGTGGTGTTGGTTTTGGGAATCAAACTCTATCGCGCTGTGAAGCAACAGTGCTAACCACTGTGCTGCCGTGCCGCCCGAATGACCATAGCTAAGAATAACGGGGTTTCTCTCTCTCTCTCTCTCTCTCTCTCTCTCCCCATATCCTTTGATACCCTTCGCCCGAAGTGTTATATCCAACTGCTTCTTGGCTTCAATTGTTTCCTGTGGTATCGAATTCCACAGGCTCACCACTCTCTGGGTGAAGAAATTTCTCCTCCTCTCTCTCCTCCTAAATGGCCTATCCCGTATCCTCAGACTGTGACCCCTGGTTCTGGACGCCCCCACCATCGGGAACATCCTTCCTGCATCTACCCTGTCCAGTCCTGTTAGAATTTTATACGTCTCTATGAGATCCCCCCTCATTCTTCTGAACTCCAGCGAGAACAATCCTAACCGATTCAATCTCTCCTCGTACGCCAGTCCTGCCACCCCAGGAATGACCCTGATGAAGCTTTGCTGCACTACCTGTATAGCCTCCAGTGTGCGAGCGCGACCATGCATCACAATCTTACAGTCTGCGTCTTTACCGTAGGAACACAGACAGACCATTCAGCCCCTCACGTGCTCTGTCATTCAGTTAGATCACGGCCGATCTGTATCTTAATTCCCCCAACCTGTTTTGTCTTTATAAACCCTAACACTCTTGCTGAATAAAAAAAATGCTTTTGATCTCCAGTTTTTAATTTCCTCCACAGCTTTATCTCTGTTGGATAAGATCCAAATATTTCTCAAAGCAGCTGGGTACGAAACCCATTGTCAGGAACATTTAGAATTTGAGCCGCTGAAACTCTCAGTTGATGGGAGCCACGCTCCAGTTTGGAGGGACTGGATTATCCCCTCTCATATCTAAATGCCGCTGGCTGAGATGAATGTGCTCGCTGTCATTTACAACCTACTGGTTCCAGTCCCTGACCCCAGATACAGGAGTCGCGATATAGATTTACATAGAATTTACAGTGCAGAAGGAGGCCATTCGGCCCATCCAGTCTGCACCGGCTCTTGGAAAGAGCACCCTACCCCCTACCCAAGATCAACACCTCCACCCTATCCCCATAACTCAGTAACCCCACCCAACACTAAGGGCAATTTATCATGGCCAATCCACCTAACCCGCACATCTTTGGGCTGTGGGAGGAAACCGGAGCACCCGGAGGAAACCCACGCACACACGGGGAGGATGTGCAGACTCCGCACAGACAGTGACCCAAGCTGGAATCGAACCTGGGACCCTGGAGCTGTGAAGCGATTGTGCTATCCACAATGCTACCGTGCTGCCCTTGATATCGTTGAGAGTTAAGCCCCCAGGCCCGGCAAGCTACTCTGGACCTTCAGCCCAATTTAAGTGCCCCCTCCTGCCCCCTCAGGATGTATGTGGGGAATGTGTGAAAACATTCACTCCCTCCACCACTGGATCTTAATGGCAGCACGTACCAGCAATAAGATGCAGTGCAGCAATTCGCTGAGGCAACACCTCCCAAACAAGTGACCATCCAAGAAAACAAGGGCAGGAGACACATGGGAACAGCATCACCCGAACGTTGTATCGAGCCACAGCCCATCCTTGACTTACAATAACAGCCGTACCTTCACTGTGGCTGGGTTAAAATCCTGGAACTCTCCCTAACAGCACAGTGGGTGTACCTACGCCTCGGGGACTGCTGTGGTTCAAGAAGGCAGCTCACCCCCACCTTCTCAAAACAGAATAATACAAGATTATCAGCTCATAACAAGTTAACGCTGGCTGTACTTTAAAAATAAAATATCTGGATGTGTGTGGCGCAAGTTAGGCCAGTATTTATTGCCCAGCCCTAATTGCCCCTCGAGAAGGTGGTGGTGAGCTGCCATCTTGAACCGCTGCAGTCCGTGTGATGCAGGTACACCCACTGTGCTGTTAGGGAGGGAGTTCCAGGATGTTACCCCAGCGATAGTCAAGGAGCAGTGATACATTTCCAAGTCAGGGTGGTGAGTGACTTGGAGGGGAACCTCCAGGTGGTGGGGTTCCCAGGTATCTGCTGCTCTTGTCCTTCTAGATGGTAGTGGTCGTGGGTTTGGAAGGTGCTGACTAAGGAGCCTTGGTGAGTTACGGCAGTGCATCTTGTAGATGGTACACACGGCTGCTACTGTGCGTCGGAGGTGGAGGGAGTGAATATTTGTGGAGGTGGTGCCAATCAAGTGGGCTGCTTTGGGCAGCACGATAGCACAAGTGGATAGCACTGTGGCTTCACAGCGCCCAGGGTCCCAGGTTCGATTCCCCGCTGGGACACTGTGTGGAGTCTGCACGTTCTCCCCGTGTCTGCGTGAATTTCCTCCGGGTGCTCCGGTTTCCTCCCACATCCCAAAGATGTGCGGGTTAGGTGGATTGGCCATGCTAAATTACCGTTAGTGTCCAAAAAAGGCTAGGAGGGGTTATTGGGTTACGGGGATAGTGGGGCCTTAAGTGGGTCGGTGCAGACTTGATGGGCCAAATGGCCTCCTTCTGCACTGCATGTTCTATGTCCTGGATGGTGTCAAACCTCTTGAGTGTTGTTGGAGCTGCGCTCATCCAGGCAAGTAGAGAGTATTCCATCACATTCCTGACTTGTGCCTTGTAGATGGTGGACAGAGTCTGCGGAGTCGGGAGGTGAGTTACTCTCCGCAGGATTCCCAGCCTCTGGAAGCCAGTGTAATTGTTACAGTGATATTCTGGTGTCATTCAAAACAACTTCCAAGTCCAGCGGAACAGACAAATATGTTTCATTTCAATGCACAGAAAAAAAGACACATTGGTCACAATATGGAAAGTTCATGTTACTGAGACATCCAGAGCAATAAATCTTTACTAACTCAGTTCCTACCATTTCAGACAATTAATGTACAAAATATATCAAGACATTTCAATAACATAATAAGAGCTATGCCTCTTATGCACTTCTGTCAATCTTTACCCTTATGAATTCCTTCTACACATTTCAAATGGGAACTGGGCAGGTAAACATGTCACAGGTAATCCCACCCTCCCACCAGTGGGAGCGCTATCTCCAGATGACCCTTTCATATTGGACTCTTACAGGAAGCCAAGGATATTTTCATCTTTTCATGGAGCGAGCTGGACTGGAACCAAAAGTGATGGGAGATGAATGGGATGCTAGACTTTAACCCAAGGGATTTGAGTGCAAAGGGGAATAAACTGGGTTTCAATTTCCCAAGAGTCTGGCTTCAGATGTGGCACCGTGGATAATGCCCTTGAAGAAGGATGGCACGGGGGATTAAAGGGTTAAATTGTCAGGCCCAGTTACCCCACCTGGTTTACTGTCCCAGGAGTTCAGAGGGTCGATGAAATGAAATGAATGAAAATGACTTATTGTCACGAGTAGGCTTCAATGAAGTTACTGTGAAAAGCCCCTAGTCGCCACATTCCGGCACCTGTCTGGGGAGGCTGGTACGGGAATCGAACCGTGCTGGTCTGCTTTAAAAGCCAGCGTTTAGCCCTGTGAGCTAAACCAGCCCCTGGTCTGATGGTCTGATCAGGTTGTTTCAAATGGTAAAGATGTGATAGGGCAGTGACAGAGAAACTGGTTCCTCACGTGGACGATGTGAAACAAGGGACGTCATTTAAATCCCCTAGTCGCCACACTCCGGCGCCTGTTCGGGTACACGGAGGGAGAATTCAGAATGTGCAATTCACCTAACAGCACGTCTTTCAGAACTTGTGGGAGGAAACCGGAGCACCCGGAGGAAACCCACGCAGACACGGGGAGAACGTGCAGACTCCGCACAGACAGTGACCCAAGCCGGGAATCGAACTCTATCGCGCTGTGAAGCAACAGTGCTAACCACTGTGCTGCCGTGCCGCCCGAATGACCATAGCTAAGAATAACGGGGTTTTGTTAGCAAAAGTATGGAGGTCTGAGAACACAGGCGGATAAATAGAGTGGAGATACAAATCAGCCACGATCTAATTGAATGGAGGAGAGGGTTTGAGGGGCCTAATTGCATCCTTTTGTTGCTAACCCAGATCCTAGAGGGGGGACGATCAGGGATTAAACCTTTGGACCAGTATCACAGAGTCCCTCCTAGGAAATGCATGGATTCTTTGATGGGGTCAGATTGTAGGTTGGGTTAGTTGATGAACGGTTGCTTCAGAAGCTCGGTGTGGTTTCCTGAGAGCATCTCTTAACTTTGTCCAAAAGAGCTTCTGTCCAGCCTCATCAGCAGGCCAGTGAATGTAGGTTTTCTTCCTGACCAGTTTGCGGAGGTGGTGGTAAGACGAGAGCACGTGGGCAGGGATCTCATCCAGGAAAACCAAGATTAGGACATCACTGTGCTCATCAAAGAGCCTATACAAGGCCACTTGCATCTCCATGGAGCACCACTCGCTCTGGAGGTAATTCTGGGAGACGATGCAGATGGTCTTCCTGCTCTTGTAGATTGCATCAACAATGTTTTCCACGATGGGTTTACCCACCTCAAAATCCCTGTGGTGGAAGCAGAGGTTGTGAAAGGGAGGGCCCTCATTCTCCAGGTTGTGCATAAGTTGTTCAAACACCCAGACTTCGTCCTTTGAGTTGTAGGAGATAAAGGCATCGTATTTGTAATCTTTGGCACGATTCCTCTGGAGTTTGCTCTCATGGATCCATGCCCGGAGCAAATAGTACCCATAGTGGAGGTTCCACTTCCCCTTCTGGTAAATTACAACGGTCATCATGAAAGCAAAGATAACAGGGGCAGTGATACAAAACTGCAGGAAACCATCGTCACAAACAGAGGTCTCAAACTTTGCGAACTTTGTTTTCTTCACCCCGCGCTCCACACATGTATATTGGTAGAATGAGGCCACCTGGACAGGAGAGCTGACTGACCATCGCAAGAACCACAAATTATCACAGACACAAGAGATGGGGTTGGACTTCAGGTCGAGGAAGCGCAGATTGGGCAGAGGGGGCATGTCCTTCTCTTCGATGACGCGGATCATGTTGCTCTGCAGCTTAAGCGTGGTCAGACTCGTCAGGTTCTGAAAGAGGATCCGCCTGATGGACTCCAAGCCCATATTCTCCAGGGACAGCAGCTGGAGGTTGGCGAGGTTGGCGAAAGTCAAGTTGTCGATGGTTTGGAACCCATTACAAATATTATTCATGCTCAAGTGCTCCAGACTAACAAGCTGCTGGAAGGGCCGAGTCTTGAGGTTCAGGAACTTGTTGTTGGAGATATCCAGATTGTTCAGCTTCAGGAGCCCGTCAAACAGGTTCTGCGGTAACATTTTAAGGCCAAACTGCTCCTGAGATTGTAACTTCAACATTCGGAGATTGCGAAGGTTAATGAACGGGGGGAACTTTAGGCGAATGTCTTGGAAAGATAACTTGTTCTTGGCAAGATCCAAGATTTGCAACGATTTGAGATCTTCAAACATCTCTGGGCAAATTTGCGACAACCAGTTTCTGTCCAAATAAAGATTTTTCAAAGACTTGAGCCCTTTGAAACCCCACTTTCCAATGGTTTTAATGTGGTTCCCCCCTAAATCCAGGATGGTGAGATTGGAGAGGCTAGAATAGGTGAAGTTGTACACGATGGGAATCCGGTTATTCCTCAGTTTCAAGATCTGGAGGTTGCTGAGGTGAGTAAGGGTATTGGAAAAAATCTCTGCAATCGCATTATTAGTGAGTGACAGCAGCTTTAAGTTGACCAGACCCACAAAGGCGGTGTTGTTGATGAAATTAATTTCATTCAAAGCCAAGGAAAGATAAAGGAGGTTCTTATGGTTGTGGAATGCATGGGACCTAATCGCAGAAATGTGGTTGGATCTGAAGGTCAGTCGCTCCAGTTTCTCCAGACAAGGAGCAGGTTTGTTGTCTTCTCCATTTTGCCCCAGGCGACACAAGGAGACATCTCGAATCATATTGTGGTCGAGGATTAATGTCCGGAGGTTGCTCTGGATCTTCGAATGGCCAATAATGTCCGGCTCCTTGATTCTGTTGTGGGACAAATCCAAAGACTCAACGTCATGACAGTTGTTGAAGGCCCCACTGACCACCTGCAGTCCATTGGCCATCAGCTGTAAGCTCTGAATGCTCTTCCGCTGAATGGCCCAGCACAGCTTCTTCAATGTCGCCCCGTCCTCCAGCTTCAAGTTGTTCAGGGTGAGGTTCCTCAGGGGGGCCCTCATCAACTGAACCAGGCTCAGAACCTCGCCTTTACCCAAGGGGTTGCCTTGGATGTTGAGGAAGCGGAGGCTGGTGAAGTTGAGGGAGGTCAGGTCCTCGGCCCTGGACACCTTATTATTGGACAAATCCAAGTGAACAATGTTGCCGAGGAAGGCAGGCGGTGCCTGCAGTCTGGAGATGAGGTTTCCAGCCAGAAGCAGGTCGGTCAGATTTGGGGGGAATTGCGAGGAAATCTCCAAGGAGCTGATGTGGTTGTGCTGAGCATTCAGAGTTCTGAGGCTGGAACAGTAGGTCAGGGCGGCAAAGAAAGACGAAACGTTACTTAAACTATTGTAAGAAATATCCAGAACAGAGAGTCTCTGTAACGGAAAGACAATTTCCCCAGACATACCAGTCAACCTGTTGTGTTGAAGGATTAAGTTGGTGAGGTTGGTCAGGAATTGGAAGCTTCTGTAGTTGAGGGTTTCCAGGTGGTTACAGGACAGGTTCAGCATCTGGAGATTGCTGAGTTTCCAGAAAGCCCAGGGGTCGATTTTGACCAGTTGGTTATTATCCAGCCTCAGGTATTCCAACCGGGTCAGGTTTGCCAGTTGTCGTGCAGGTAACTTCCAGATCTTGTTGAAGGAGACATTGAGGACCCTGATGTTGGTGGGAAGGTCTGAGATAACCTCCTTCAGCTCTGAGAGTCCACTGTTTGTACAGCTGAAGGATTCCTTCCTCAGGTCACCGATACAGTGTTTGAAAACCATACAGTTCACTAACGCCATCTCCCCGAAAACCAGGAGCAGTAGGCAGACTCCGTCCAGCTCTCTCCCAGGACAAGACATCAGTGTTCTCAGAGTCTCCAGTCCAATGCTCTTATCAACTCAATATTCTGGAATCTTTGCCCCCAGTGTAGACCAGCTCCGAGTTCGAACAATGATTGGAGTTTGAACGTTTTAAACTTTGCTTTCGTTTATAAACTCATGTTTGAGTTCCTCTCCTTTGCATAGCGAAGGTAGTCTTTAAATGCTATTGGCCCCATGAGTTGGTTTGTTCACTCCTTACAGTCAATGAGGAAGTTGCGGGAACAAATACTTGTACTTTCATTCTGATGACTTAGGGAAGTTTATTTTAGAGGTGCTGAGCAAGATAACACAAAATAAACTTGCACCAATATAATTTTACTCTTCTGTCATCCCAGCGGGCCAGGCATATCCTTCCAATCACTCCACTTATAGAGACTTTTGAGCAACATTTTATGCTCAACACATCCCAGTCCCAGAAGAATAATGACCAGTTCCACAATGTTGGTGCAGCTGGTTGAGGGAGGATCTTTGGCCAGATTCCAGGATGAGCTTCTTTGTTCACTTGTCCGCAGTGGTCATGGGATTGTCTTTTCTCCATCCGAGCGGGCGGATTGAACACAGCACCTTTGACAGGGCAACACTCCCTCAGAGCTGCACTGGGGTTGTCAAGACCCACATCGCCCAGACCCGGGCACATCACTGTAGCTGGGTCAAAATACTTGACCTCCTTCCCGAACAGCACTCTGGGAACACGTTCTCCATGCACACACACGCTGCAGTGGTTGAAGAAGATGGCTCACCACCAGCTTCTCAGCGGTGATTAGAGATGGGCAATAAGGGCAGCACGGTGGAGCAGTGGGTTAGCCCTGCAGCCTCACGGCGCCGAGGTCCCAGGTTCGATCCCGGCTCTGGGTCACTGTCCGTGTGGAGTTTGCACATTCTCCCCGTGTTTGCGTGGGTTTCACCCCCACAACCCAAAGATGCGCAGGGTAGGTGGATTGGCCATGCTAAATTGCCCCTTAATTGGAAAAAAATTAATTGGTTACACTAAATTTATTAAAAAAAAGAGATAGACAATAAATGTCAGCCTTCGCCAATGATGCCCATATTCAAAGCCACAAACTGAGTTGACAAACGCGTCAATCTGCTCACACCTATAATGTATCAGATCTCACGTTCAGGGTAGCTCTCACACTTTGCTGCTTCATAGCCCAACCACTGATTTTTAACGCAGACTTCCTGTTTTGAAAACCAAGTATTAAAAGCCAACGTGATTTCGCTTCCTCTTTCGCTTCTGTATGCAAACTAACTACCCAGAACTGGTAAAAATACCTGAAACACATCCACAGTTTAAACAAAGTCAGTTCTTAATCCCTTGCAAATAAATGCAGGAATTTTCCAAACCTCCTTCCTTCCTTTTCGAATTCTCCTTCACCTGCATTCCGGAACTCCCGCTCAACCTGACAACTGCCCTGACACTTGCTGCCCATCCCTAATGGTGAGGTGGTGGTGAGCTGCCTTTTTGAACGGTAGCACAGTGGTTAGCACAGTTGCTTCACAGCTCCAGGGTCCCAGGTTTCTGGCTTGGGTCACTGTCTGTGCGGAGTCTGCACGTTCTCCCCGTGTCTGCGTGGGTTTCCTCCGGGTGCTCCGGTTTCCTCCCTCAGTCCAAAGATGTGCAGGTTAGGTGGATTGGCCAGGCTAAGTTGTCCCTTAGTGTCCAAAAAAAGGCTAAGTGGGGTTACTGCGTTATGGGGATAGGGTGGACGTGTGGGCATAATTGGGGTGCCCTTTCCGAGGGCCGGTGCAGACCCGTTGGGCCGAATGGCCTCCTTCTGCACTGTAAATTCTATGATTTTATGTTAACTGCTGCAGTCTGTATGGTGTCGGTACACCCACTGCGCTGTTACTGAGGGAGTTCCGGGATTTTGACCCAGTGACAGTGAAGGAATGGCCGATATATTTCCAATTTGGATATGGTGTCGCTCGGAGGTGAACTTGGAGGTGGTGATGTTCCCATGTGATGCCTGTCCTTGGCCTTTCTAGGCAGTGGCCATTGCTGTTGAAGGAACCCCAGTGAATTCTTAACGGGCTTAACATAGAACAACGAACAGAACAGCACAGTACAGGCCCTTCAGCCCACGATGTTTGCTGGAAAGGAAAGGATGATGTCCAGTTGAATTTGGTGTCAATTCTAAGTGTGAAATTCTACGAACATCAAGTAAATTAAAGAAAATTGGAGACAGCCTGTCTATGAGAAACATAATTTAAAGTCAAAACCAAAGTCAAAGTTATGAACTGGGGACAATTGGAAAATTAAACTATTCAAATGACAGGAATTAAAAGTAAAACCTCTATTGAAACCAAAGCATTTTTTGAATATCACAAAGGAACTTTGAACATCACAAAGGACAATGTAATCAGATCTGAGAGGTGAGGTTATGCCCAAATGAATAATTAGTTGTATTAGAATGTTTAGATCAAAGATACTTTTTAACAATCAAAGTGAAATAAGTTAATTTACAATAAGGTAATAAAAACTTAATAATTGTTAGAAAGAGAATATACTCCCGGGGAGGAGAACTCAGAGAGAGGAGAGAAGCATATTCAGCTTACACAGTTCGGTCATGGGAAAGACAAGACGAGCAGCCGAGCTTAAACAGTTATACATCTAAGGAAGACTAGAATTTAAACAGGAGTCAGAGTCAGCTGAGAGATAGCTAGCAGAGCCAGCTCTTATAGTTCGGTACATGGGATCGACAAGACACAGCAACAGAGCTAACCAGCGAATACATCTCAAGAAGACCAGACTTTAAAGAAGATTGATTGTCAAGGTGGGCCTGAAGGTCCCTTCAACCAATCAGCAGGATCCAGAAGCAAGATCTTTTTACCTTTCTGTAAAGAAAGTGTTTGGAGCTTTTAAAAGAAAAAATATAATAATAAAATAACTTAACTTAACCTGAAAAAGTGGTTATTCCTAAAGTCTACTTTACTTACTTAGCAATACAGGACCCAGGACATCGATACTACTAAGTGGTAAGTAGATAAAATCTTCGGTGAAGGTATGGGTTCTACCGGAGATAACTTGAAAATATAGTTTGACCTGAATAGCACCCACTGAAGCCTGCATCAGAGTCAGGGAGTGAGAATCCCTGTTCACCATTTAGAATATTGGCCCTTTTTGGTATAGGGGGAATTCTAAGAATAGCGGTGAGTTTTCAAAAGCAGAGTGAATGTTAAAGTTTGATTTGATAGACAAGTGGCTGGATTCTGCGCAGCCACGCGCCAAAATTGCGATCGGCGCGGGGGCAAAGAATCCCCGTTTATGTGAGAATCGGGCCCCAGTGCTGATCAAGCGGTTTTCCAGTCCCCGGATTTACGCGGCGCGGCTGGGAGGCCATTGGCAGACGCCCATCCCCCTGCCATTCTCTGGGCAAAACTGACCGAGTTCCCGATGGGGTCATTCTAACCACATATCGACTCTGGGATGGCGGCTGCGGACTTTGTCCGCGGTCGCCCTGGTTGGGGGGGGGGAGGGGGGATCGATCACCGTGGGGGTGGGGGGCCTCATGGCCGGCCATGGCAGCAATCGGGCAGCTCGGATCCGCGGGCGCGCCCCATCTCGGGGGGGGGGGGGCTACATTCTCGATGTCGGTCCGCGGTCCAAGTCCAACGTCGCGTACGGCGCAGCCGCTCCAGGCTGCCGCCATGTGCATGCACGGACTCCCGACCGGAAGTGCGGGGCCCCGGATCTGCAGCCTGAGCTGCGAGGAGCACTCCAGGGCCCTGCCAGCCCCCTGCAGGGAGGAGAATCACTCAGGACTTTTGTAAGGAAAGCCCAGACTGAAACGCCAGCGTTGTTATGCCGCGTGGGAGAATTATTGGAGAATCCAGCCCAAGGTGTCATTAGTGTGACAACACCGGCCTAGTTCTGGTGAGTCCATTGCCTTTGTGTGGTTGGGGTGTATACAGACCAGCCTTTGCATGGTTGGGGTGTATACAGACCAGCCTTTGCATGGTTGGGGTGTGTACAGACCAGCCTTTGTGTGGTTGGGGTGTATACAGACCAGCCTTTGCATGGTTGGGGTGTATACAGACCAGCCTTTGTGTGGTTGGGATGTGTACAGACCAGCCTTTGTGTGGTTGGGGTGTGTACAGACCAGCCTTTGTGTGGTTGGGGTGTGTACAGACCAGCCTTTGTGTGGTTAGGGTGTGTACAGACCAGCCTTTGTGTGGTTGGGGTGTATACAGATCAGCCTTTGTGTGGTTGGGGTGTGTACAGACCAGCCTTTGCGTGGTTAGGGTGTGTACAGACCAGCCTTTGTGTGGTTGGGGTGTGTACAGACCAGCCTTTGTGTGGTTGGGGTATGTACAGATCAGCTCTGGTCTCCATTTTCCAAAAATGATATTGACAAGGTGGACAAGGTGCAGAAAAGATTACAATAATGGCAACACTGAGAGATTATCAAGACTGAAAAACAGGGGGCGGGATTCTCTGATCCTGAGGCTAAGTGCTGACGTTGTCGTAAACACCGTCGCTTTTCTCGACGGAATCAACATGGCCTCAGGAGCAGTGATTCTGACCCCTACAGGGGGCCAGCATGGCACTGGAGCGACCCACGCCGATCCCGGCGTCAGCTGGGTGCTGCCGGTCTGCGCATGCGCAGTGGCTCCCTTCTCTGCATCGGCCCCGAAGCAACATGGCGTAGGGCTACAGGGCCCGGCACAGAACAAAACCTGAGAGGCCGGCCCACCGATTGGTAGGCCCCCTTCGGGGTTGGACACCCCTCCCCCACCCACCAGGCCGCCCCCGGATGGATTCACGCCGAGGTCCCGCTGGGTAAGACCAGGCATGAACGGCATCGACGGAACTCGGGTTTTTTTGTACGGCCGCTCGGCCCATCCCGGTCCGCGTAGAGCGCCCCCCGACCGACGTCGTGTGGCGTTGTGCGATTCGCGCCCATCCCGGCGATTCTCCGGCCTGGCCCGGGCTGAGAGAATCCCGCCCAGGATGTTTTCTTTCGAAAGAGGGGGCTGGGGGAGGAGCTTTATGGAGATCTTCGATGACATGGAAGGCTTCAATAGGTTGCATTTAGAAAAAAATGTTACCACTTCTGGGGAGATCAGAATTCGAGGCCGTATACGATAATCACTAATAAACCCAGAAGAGAATTCAGGAGAAACTTTGCTCAGAGAGTGGATGGAATATAGAACTTGCAACCACAGGCAACGATGTAGTTGTGGCCAAGTGGTTAAGGTGATGGGCTAGAAATCCACTGGAGTTTCCCCGCGCAGGTTCGAATCCCGCTGACTACGTGTGTTCCTTTAGGACAGCACGGTAGCCTGGGTGCTGAGCACTGTTGCTTCACAGCGCCAGGGTACCAGGTTCGATTCCCGGCTTGGGTCACTGTCTGTGCGGAGTCTGCACGTTCTCCCCGTGTCTGCGTGGGTTTCCTCCGGGTGCTCCGGTTTCCTCCCGCAAGTCCCGAAAGACGTGCTTGTTGGGTGAATTGGGCATTCTGACTTCTCCCTCGGTGTACCCGAACAGGTGCCGGAATGTGGCGACTAGGGGCTTTTCACAGTCACTTCATTGCAGTGTTAATGTAAGCCTACTTATGACACTAATAACGATTATTATTATTAATGGGAAGCTGGCTAAACACGTGAGGAAGAAGGCATGTATCGGTGAAGTAGGGTGAGTGAGAGGCAGCCTCTGGACTCTATTCCATGTCCGGTCTAGTTTTGACACGGCCGGGGGAAGGATTGACGTCTGCCTTTAACTCTCTGAGCTGCAGACCTCACATACTTTCTAAGGGCCCTGTGCAACTTCAGCCAGATAATATAATGAGTTGGCATTGACATTCCAAAGATGTGCCAGTTGGGTGGGGTTACGGGGATAAGGCTGGGGGGTTGGCCTAGGTAAGGTGCTCTTTCTGAGGTTTAGTGCCGGCTCAGGGGGCCTCCTTCTGCACTGCAGGGATTCCATGCTGTCCACCTCTGATCCTTGCTGCCTGATGGTTACCATCTGTTTCCACACGAGCGACATGAAGAGGTGGCTGCCCTGTCTCTGGGGTCAGGAAGCTCCCATTTGTAGAATAGACTGTGTGGCTGCTGACCTGATGTCTCATTAACAAGGCAGTGAGGACTGGCAGCCTGCCAGAGGGAAGCACACGGAGCGAGCTACGCAGGAGAGCATCAGACTGGCATTAATTACAAGGTGTCGCCTGTCAGCAAGCCTGGCTGGGTACAATTCTGGTGTTTGAGTCAAAGCTTGTGGATTCAAGTCGACGCTCGCGATATGAGCCGTAATCGTGGCTGATACCC
Source organism: Scyliorhinus canicula (assembly GCF_902713615.1). Classification (NCBI taxonomy): domain Eukaryota; kingdom Metazoa; phylum Chordata; class Chondrichthyes; order Carcharhiniformes; family Scyliorhinidae; genus Scyliorhinus; species Scyliorhinus canicula. Next base: position 2,621,284 of record NC_052168.1, on the reverse strand, counting down.
CAGTGCAGCAGTGAGGCAGCGCTGCACAGTGAGCGCTGATGTCTTCTGGAGGAAGTGTTTAACGAGGCCCTGCCTGTGATCCGGGTGAATGTTGGATGTCTCATGGCACTTTATTTTTTTTTTTTAAATAATTTTTATTGAGAAATTTTGATTTTATACAACATTGACGCACTTTCGTAAAATACCGAAAATAACAATAATATTAACAATCATAAACATTCGCCCCATCCCCATGAACAACCCTGCATTTTAACAACAACGCAAATTAACACACTATAAAAGTTACAGAATAAACACTACAATAATGCACCCCCCCCCCCCCCCCCCCCCCCCCCCCCCCGCCCCCGGGCTGCTGCTGCTATTGACCCAGTTACCTATCTCTGAGCCAGGAAGTCCAGAAAAGGCGGTCATCGTTTATAGAACCCTTGTACTGATCCTCTCAGGGCAAATTTGACCTTTTCCAATTTTATAAATCCCGCCATGTCACTGATCCAGGTCTCCACGCTTGGGGGCCTCGCATCCTTCCACTGTAGCAAGATCCTCCGTCGGGCTACTAGGGACGCAAAGGCCAGAACACCGGCCTCTCTCGCCTCCTGCACTCCCGGCTCCACCGCAACTCCCAAAATCGCGAGTCCCCAGCCTGGCTTGACCCTGGATCCAACCACCCTCAACACCGTCCCCGCCACCCCCTTCCAGAATTCTTCCAGTGCTGGGCATGCCCAGAACATATGGGCGTGGTTTGCTGGACTCCCCGAACATCTGGTGCACCTACCTCACACCCAAAGAACCTAATCATCCTAGTCCCGGACATGTGGGCCCGGTGCAGCACCTTAAATTGGATGAGACTAAGCCTCGCACATGAGGAGGAAGAGTTGACTCTCTCCAAGGCATCCGCCCAAGTCCCGTCCTCTATCTGCTCCCCAAGTTCCTCCTCCCATTTAGCCTTCAGCTCCTCCACTGACGACTCCTCCACCTCCTGCATTACCTTACAGATGTCAGACACCTTCCCCTCTCCTACCCACACCCCCGAAAGCACTCTGTCCATCGTCCCCTGCGAGGGCAGCAAAGGGAATCCCTCTACCTGTCGCCTAGCAAACGCCTTTACCTGCAGGTATCTGAACATGTTCCCCTGGGGAAGGCCATATTTATCTTCCAGTTCCCCCAGGCCCGCAAACCTCCCGCCAATAAAGGTCGAGGTCCCTCGATTTGCTGATGCCCGCCCTTTGCCACCCCCTGAATCCCCCATCCGCGTTCCCCGGGATGAACCGATGGTTGCCACCCAGTGGAGCCTCCATCGAGCCCCCTGTTTCCCCCCGATGCCGTCTCCACTGTCCCCAGATTCTTAGGGTCGCCGCCACCACCGGGCTCGTGGTAAACCTCTTAGGGGAGAGCGGCAACGGTGCCGTTACCATGGCACCCAGGCTCGTACCTCTACATGACGCCATCTCCATTCTTTTCCACGCCGCCCCTCCCCCCTCCATCACCCATTTACGCACCATTGACACATTGGCTGCCCAATAGTACCCCAGAAGGTTGGGCAGCGCCAGCCCGCCTCTATCCCTTCCTCGCTCCAGGAACACCCTCCTTTGGCACTTTATTTTAACCATAATGTGGAGATGCCGGCGTTGGACTGGGGTGAGCACAGTAAGAGGTCTTACAACACCAGGTTAAAGTCCAACATCTTTGTTTCAAACACTAGCTTTCGGAGCGCAGCTCCTTCCTCAGGTGAATCACCTGAGGAAGGAGCAGTGCTCCGAAAGCTAGTGTTTGAAACAAACATGTTGGACTTTAACCTGGTGGTGTTAGACTTCTAACTGTACTTTTTTTTAGATGAGCAATGGGCCTAACCCACGGTGTCCTGGCCCAAATTGATCCCTCAGGCACTGTCAATTAAAAAAATCTTGTCATTAACTCATTGCTTTCTGTGCATAGTTTGGATCTTGTGTTTTCTATTAGAACAGTGACTACCAAAGCTACTGTGGGCACTGTAAGGTGCTTTGGAATTTTCCAAGGTCGTGAAAGGTGCTATAGAAATGCAAATCAATTTAAAATCTGAACCAAGGGACTTTGGGATAAGTAAATCATTTGGCGTCTCCTGCTTTAGTGAATCCTCACTTGTCTATTGCAACCAAACCCTGAGGTATCCTCAATCCTACACTGCAGCCTCAGTAAGATTGAGTTGCCAACTTCTGATTTAAAAAAAAAATTTAGTATGCCCAGTTCAATTTTTCCAATTAAAGGGCAATTTAGCGTGCCCAATCCACCTACCCTGCACATCTTTGGGCTGTGGGGGCGAAACCCACGCAGACATGGGGAGAATGTGCAAACTCCACACGGACAGTGACCTAGGGCCGGGATTCGAACCTGGGACCTCAGCGCCGTGAGGCAACAGGGCTAACACACTGCGCCACCGTGCTGCCCGCTCCAACTTACGATTTGCTCAGTTTCCAGTATATCATGGTGCAGACACATACTGATGGACATACAATAGGACCAATCAACATGCACAAACACCGTAGCCAATCACCAGTTAGAACACACGCACTTTAAAGGCAGAGGGCATCACTTTTCCCGTTCGTTCTGGATGCTGCCTCTCAGAAGCACGAGAGCTCATCAAGTATAGTACAGACTCACACCACGTGCTGAGAGATTCAAATGGTTCAGACAGGCACAGGCCTCTAGTTAAACTAGCTTCGTGTAAACCCACAGTTTTAGTATGTCTATTATTTTATAAGAGTTAATAAAATAGTGTTGAACCTTCTTCAGTGTTGGTGGCATATGTTTGCTTCACAAGTCCACAGTGCCCAACACTTCATTACTGAGTTCAATTGCAGTGTAAATCGCTCTCTCATACAGTAACCGTCTGTCTAACAGGGCTGCATAGACTTCCGTGTATCTCTGTCCTTAAAAATTACTTTAGATTTTAATCAGATTTATGTTCCATATTGCACTGATAGGATGATTCAATCATCTATTACTATCTTAGAACCATGCACCCCTGCAACTTGTGTAACTGAACTGTTACAGACTGTACTGGCGAATAGGAAGGCAGAAACAAATTCAATTGTGTCTTTCCATCATGTAGGAAATGTAGCAGCCAATTTACACACAGTAAGATCCCTCAGTCAACTCCAGTCAGGCAGTTTGAGGCATAGACATTGGCCAGGGTACTGGACAGAACACTTGCCCTTCTGTGAAATAGTGGACATAGGGGGCGGGTTTCCCTGTCCTGCTGCATCGGTCTTCTAATGTGGCGCCCCCCCGCCATCAGCGAGACCCTCCACCCGGCAGCCGGTCAATGGGCTCTCCCTTTGTGGCCACACCCACACCGTCAGGAGTGCGCAGCCGTGAAGCGGAGGATCTCGCCGGCGGAGAATCCCTCAGTACTGACCCTCTGACAGTGCGGCACTCCCTCAGTACTGATCCTCTGACAGTGCGGCACTCCCTCAGTACTGACCCTCTGACAGTGCGTCACTCCCTCAGTACTGACCCTCTGACAGTGCAGCACTCCCTCAGTACTGACCCTCTGACAGTGCGGCGCTCCCTCAGTACTGACCCTCTGACAGTGCAGCACTCCCTCAGTACTGACCCACTGACAGTGCGGCACTCTCTCAGTACTGACCCTCTGACAGTGCAGCACTCCCTCAGTACTGACCCTCTGACAGTGCGGCACTCCCTCAGTACTGACCCTCTGACAGTGCGGCACTCCCTCGGTACTGACCCACTGACAGTGCGGCACCCCCTCGGTACTGACCCACTGACAGTGCGGCACTCCCTCAGTACTGACCCACTGACAGCGCGGCACTCCCTCAGTACTGACCCTCTGAAAGTGCGGCACTCCCTCAGTACTGACCCTCTGACAGTGCGGCACTCCCTCAGTACTGACCCTCTGACAGTGCAGCACTCCCTCAGTACTGACCCTCTGACAGTGCAGCGCTCCCTCAGTACTGACCCTCTGACAGTGCGGCGCTCCCTCAGTACTGACCCTCTGACAGTGCGGCACTCCCTCAGTACTGACCCTCTGACAGTGCGGCACTCCCTCAGTACTGACCCTCTGACAGTGCGGCACTCCCTCAGTACTGACCCTCTGACAGTGCGGCACTCCCTCAGTACTTTTTTTTTTTTTTTTTTAATAAATTTAGAGTACCCAATTATTTTTTCCAATTAAGGGGCAATTTAGCGTGGCCAATCCACCTATCCTGCACATCTTTTGGGTTGTGGGGGTGAAACCCACGCAGACACGGGGAGAATGTGCAAACTCCTCACGGACAGTGACCCAGGGCCGGGATTCGAACCCTGGTCCTCAGCGCCGTAGGCAGCAATGCTAACCACTGTGCCACCGTGCTGCCCCACTCCCTCAGTACTGACCCTCTGACAGTGCAGCACTCCCTCAGTACTGACCCTCTGACAGTGCAGCGCTCCCTCAGCACTGACCCTCTGACAGTGCAGCACTCCCTCAGTACTGACCCTCTGACAGTGCGGCACTCCCTCAATACTGACACTCTGACAGTGCGGCACTCCCTCAATACTGACACTCTGACAGTGCGGCACTCCCTCAGTACTGACCCTCTGACAGTGCGGCACTCCCTCAGTACTGACCCTCTGACAGTGCAGCGCTCCCTCAGTACTGACCCTCTGACAGTGCAGCGCTCCCTCAGTACTGACCCTCTGACAGTGCGGCACTCCCTCAGTACTGACCCTCTGACAGTGCGGCACTCCCTCAATACTGACCCTCTGACAGTGCGGCACTCCCTCAGTACTGACCCTCTGACAGTGCAGCGCTCCCTCAGTACTGACCCTCTGACAGTGCAGCGCTCCCTCAGTACTGACCCTCTGACAGTGCGGCACTCCCTCAGTACTGACCCTCTGACAGTGCAACACTCCCTCAGTACTGACCCTCTGACAGTGCAGCGCTCCCTCAGCACTGACCCTCTGACAGTGCAGCACTCCCTCAGTACTGACCCTCTCACAGTGCAGCACTCCCACAGTACTGACCCTCTGACAGTGCAGCACTCCCTCAGTACTGACCCTCTGACAGTGCAGCGCTCCCTCAGTACTGACCCTCTCACAGTGCAGCACTCCCTCAGTACTGACCCTCTCACAGTGCAGCACTCCCTCAGTACTGACCCTCTGACAGTGCGGCACTCCCTCAGTACTGACCCTCTGACAGTGCGGCACTCCCTCAGTACTGACCCTCTGACAGTGCAGCACTCCCTCAGTACTGACCCTCTGACAGTGCGGCACTCCCTCAGTACTGACTCTCTGACAGTGCGGCTCTCCCTCAATACTGACCCTCTGACAGTGCGGCACTCCCTCAGTACTGACCCTCTGACAGTGCGGCACTCCCTCAGTACTGACCCTCTGAGAGTGCAGCACTCCCTCAGTACTGACCCTCTGACAGTGCAGCACTCCCTCAGTACTGACCCTCTGACAGTGCAGCACTCCCTCAGTACTGACCCTCTGACAGTGCAGCACTCCCTCAGTACTGACCCTCTGACAGTGCAGCACTCCCTCAGTACTGACCCTCTGACAGTGCGGCACTCCCTCAGTACTGACCCTCTGACATGCAGCACTCCCTCAGTACTGACCCTCTGACAATGCGGCACTACCTCAGTACTGACCCTCTGACAGTGCAGCACTCCCTCAGTACTGACTCTCTGACAGTGCAGCACTCCCTCAGTACTGACCCTCTGACAGTGCGGCACTCCCTCAGTACTGACCCTCTGACAGTGCAGCGCTCCCTCAGTACTGACCCTCTGACAGTGCGGCACTCCCACAGTACTGACCGTCTGACAGTGCAGCACTCCCTCAGTACTGACCCTCTGACAGTGCAGCACTCCTTCAGTACTGACCCTCTGACAGTGCGGCACTCCCTCAGTACTGACCCTCTGACAGTGCAGCACTCCCTCAGTACTGACCATCTAACAGTGCAGCACTCCCTCAGTACTGACCCTCTGACAGTGCGGCACTCCCTCAGTCCTGACCCTCTGACAGTGCAGCACTCCCTCAGTACTGACCCTCTGACAGTGCAGCACTCCCTCAGTACTGACCCTCTGACAGTGCGGCACTCCCTCAGTACGGACCCTCTGACAGTGCAGCACTCCCTCAGTACTGACCCTCTGACAGTGCGGCACTCCCTCAGTACTGACCCTCTGACAGTGCGGCACTCCCTCGGTACTGACCCACTGACAGTGCGGCACTCCCTCGGTACTGACCCACTGACAGTGCGGCACTCCCTCAGTACTGACCCACTGACAGTGCGGCTCTCCCTCAGTACTGACCCTCTGAAAGTGCGGCACTCCCTCAGTACTGACCCTCTGACAGTGCGGCACTCCCTCAGTACTGACCCTCTGACAGTGCGGCACTCCCTCAGTACTGACCCTCTGACAGTGCAGCACTCCCTCAGTACTGACCCTCTGACAGTGCAGCACTCCCTCAGTACTGACCCTCTGACAGTGCAGCGCTCCCTCAGTACTGACCCTCTGACAGTGCGGCACTCCCTCAGTACTGACCCTCTGACAGTGCGGCACTCCCTCAGTACTGACCCTCTGACAGTGCGGCACTCCCTCAGTACTGACCCTCTGACAGTGCGGCACTCCCTCATTACTGACCCTCTGACAGTGCGGCACTCCCTCAGTACTGACCCTCTGACAGTGCAGCACTCCCTCAGTACTGACCCTCTGACAGTGCAGCGCTCCCTCAGCACTGACCCTCTGACAGTGCAGCACTCCCTCAGTACTGACCCTCTGACAGTGCAGCACTCCTTCAGTACTGACCCTCTGACAGTGCGGCACTCCCTCAGTACTGACCCTCTGACAGTGCAGCACTCCCTCAGTATTGACCCTCTGACAGAGCAGCACTCCCTCAGTACTGACCCTCTGACAGTGCGGCACTCCCTCAGTACCGACCCTCTGACAGTGCGGCACTCCCTCAGTACTGACCCTCTGACAGTGTGGCACTTCCTCAGTACTGACCCTCTGACAGTGCAGCACTCCCTCAGTACTGACCCTCTGACAGTGCGGCGCTCCCTCAGTACTGTCCCTCTGACAGTGCGGCACTTCCTCAGTACTGACCCTCTGACAGTGCAGCACTCCCTCAGTACCGACCCTCTGACAGTGTGGCACTTCCTCAGTACTGACCCTCTGACAGTACAGCACTCCCTCAGTACTGGAAATGGGAGTGTCAGCCAAGGTTAAATCTCTATAGTGAGGCCCAAAATTATGAATTGTAGAATCTTTGATCCGATAAGGAGTTCATTCAGCCCATCATGCCTGTGCCAGCCCTTTGACTGTGGTATCCAATTAGTCACTTCTCCTGCTCTCGTTCGTACTGCCCTTTACCGGTTTATATTCCTTCCCTTGGTAAATATATGGTTCATTAATCATTTTCACAGTGACGCTGTTTGTAAAGTTGATAAGTTAAACTCATGTTGGCCAGATGATTAATGAACTCAGAAAGATTATGCCTAGTCTGTTGTTGACATCTGAAAGACTTTGGTGATTGGTGCGAGTGAATGCACAGGGAGTTTGGCTGGAAGTGAAGTCTAGAGCAATGCTTGGGTAGATCCCAGATGGAGAAACACTTTGGAGTTGCTGATGAAGCACATCCAAGGGCTGCACTTGCCTCAGTCATGAATGAAAGGCTCGCGAAATGTCATAACTTAAATCAGGTCAACATTGAAGCTCACATATAAATAAACTGAGGTAAGAGTTATTTAATAAATATGAGAAAATCTGCTTAGGGTATTGCCGCCGCCGGGACGTTGTTAGCGATATTTTCCTCCTGTTGCCAAAATTAAATTAAAAAAGGGAAATAATGCATCAGTGGTTTTGCTACAGTAGAAGCGGAACATGCTAGAAATACTCAGCCGATCTGGAAACGTCTGTAGAAACAGAAATAGTGTTAACATTTCGGGTTGATGATTGTATTCCCATCAAGGGGATGGTTTAGCACAGTGGGCTAAATAGCTGGCTTGTGATGCCGAACAATGCCAGCAGCGCGGGTTCAATTCCCGTACCTCCCTCCCCGAACAGGCGCCGGGGAGGGAGGTGACTAGGGGCTTTTCGCAGTAACTTCATTTGAAGCCTACTTGTGACAATAAGTGATTATTATTTTAAAAAAAATTTTCAATGGGGAATAATTTTCATTTGTTTTATAAAATCCTAGAGTCCCTACAGTGCAGAAGGAGACCATTTGGCCCATCGAATCTGCACCGACCGTCTGAAACAGCACCCTGCCTCGGCCCACTCCCCTACCCCATCCCCGTAACCCCACCCAATCCCCGTAACCCCACCCAACCTTTGGACACTGGGGGCGGGTTTCTGTGATCCTGAGGCTAAGTGTTGATGCCGTCGGAAACGCCGTTGCGCTTCTCGATGGTGTCAACACGGCCCCAGGATCAGCAATTCTGGCCCCTACTGGGGGCCAGCATGGCACTGGAGCGGTTCACGCAGCTCCAGCTGCTGATCCCGGCATCGACTGGGCGCAGCGGGATCCGCGCTTGCGCAGTGGCACCGGCGCCAACACGCGGAAGTGCGGTGGTTCCCTTCAACGCGCCGGCCCCGACGCAACATGGCGCAGGACTACAGGGGCCGGCTTGGTAGATTGGTGGGTCCTGACCGTGGGCCAGGCCACATCAGAGGCTCCCTCCAGGGGTTGGAACCCCCTCCCCCACCCCCCACGGGCTGCTCCCCGATCCTTCCACGCCGAATTCCCGCCGGCTAAGATTAGGTGTGGACGGCGCCGGAGGGAACCCGGCTTTTTTACGATGGCCGCTGGGCCCATCCACTGCGCCAACCACGCCAGCGCCAATGAACCACGTGCCAGCGTCGGGGCGGCTTGGCTCAATTCGTGCCAGTCACGGGGATTCTCCGGCCCGGCCCCGGGCTGAGAGAATTACGTCCTTAGGGTCAATCGATCATGGCCGATCCACCTAACCTGTATGTCTTTGGACTGTGGGAGGAAACTGGAGCCCCCGGAGGAAACCCACACAGACATGGGGAGAACGTGCAGACTCCACACAGACAGTGACCCAAGGCTGGAATTAAAGCCAGGTCCACAGCGCTGGGAAGCGAGGAGATGTAACATTGCAGCATAATCACTTATAAGACAACACATACCCCACATCACAGCTGATTGATACCTGGTGGATTGCACTGATTATCTAGCGCAATGCCAATGTAGTAATCAGTCTATTCGCACTGAGTGACCTGCCCAGTAAATAATCATCATGGAGATACCCATCCTCATGTCATTTTTCCACACAGATGAACAAGGGCTGCAGGTGTACTGGAATACAACACAACACCTCCAAGCTGCTCTGCAAAAACCTCACCATCCTGACGGAGCTGTTTCGCGTTCCTTTATCACCCCTGGGTCACAATCCTGGAATTACCTCCCTAACAGCAATGTGAGTGTACATACACCACGCAGACTGCTCCTGTTCAAGAACCAGAGAATTACAGAATTGTTACAGCGCAGAAGGAGGCCATTCAGCCCCTCATGTCTGCACCAGCTCTCCAAACGAGCAACTCACTTAGTGCCATTCCCTTGCCTTCTCCCCGTTATCCTATTTAGATAACAATCCATTTCCCTTTGGAATGCCTCGATTGAACCTGCCTCCGCCACACTCTCGGGCAGGGGCATTCTGGAACGTTACCACTCCCTGCGTAACAAACGTTTTCCTGGTTGACTACTGGACCTAGTTTTGAAATACCAGTGAAGACAAAAGAGCGAAGATGGGAACAGGCAAAAGGAAAGTGGGGGAAGGCTTGAGTGTTGACAGTGAACAGAGAAATGGTCACCCCTCAAAGGGCAAGAAAGAAATGAGGGCAGGGTTAAGTTGTATGTATGTAAATGCATGGAGTAAGTGAACAAAATTGGGGAACAGGAAGCAGAAATTGCTCTAAGGGGATATGACATAGTAGCATTGGTGGAAACATGCCTCAAGCCAAAACAGAACTGGATACTAAGCACACTGGGTTATAAAGGTTTCAGTAGGAACAGGGTGGGTAAAAAGGGAGGAGGTGTAGCAATCTTGGTCAAGGATAATATCAGAGCTCTTGAACGAGATGCAGTTCCTGAATTTGAATCTACATGGTTGGAGGTGAGAAACAGGAAAGGAGCCATGACCTTGTTGGGCATTTATTACAGACCTCCAAATAGTGTGGAGGATGTAGAAGGGAGCATTTGTCCGCAGATTATGGAAACCTGCAGGGTAAGTAGGGTTGTGATAGTTGGGGATTTCAATGATCTGAAGGTAGACTGGGAGAAGGGTAGAGTGTGGGGCACGGAAAGGGAGGGATTCCAGCAGTGTGTGAAGGAGAACTTTCTGGAAGAGTAGATTTCCAGTCCAACTAGGAAGGAAGCTGTGCTGGATCTAGTCCGAAGAAATGAGGCAGGGCAGGTGGAGAGCATCAGAGTGGGGGAGCAGTTGGGAAATAGTGATCATAATATAATACGGAAAATGATAAAAATCAGGCACGAATTAAGATCCTAGGTTGGAAAAGGGCAAATTTTAGGGGTCTAAAAGTTGAACTCATGCAGGTTGATTGGAAACGCATTTTGATGGATAAAATAGTGGATGAAAAATGGGAGACTTTCAATGGAGAGATGACTAGGGTGCAAACTACGTACTAATAAGAAATAAAAACAGAGTATCCAAAGCTAGAATACCCTGGATGACTAAGGGTATTGAGGAGAAAATAAGTAAGAAAAAAGAGGCAATGATACATACCGGAAAAATAATAACAATAGAAATCAAGAGGAGTATTTCAAATGCAGGAGAGAGGCTAAGGCTAGAATAAGGAAGGCTAAGAGGAAGCATGAGGAAAGGATAGCAGGCTGTGCTCAAACAAATAGCAGCATTTTCTTCAAACATATTAATAGTAAAAGTTTAGTAGGTGGAGGGAAGTGGGGCTGGTCAAGGTAAGGGATCTGTATTTAGAGAAAGGGTTCGCCAGTCTGGAGGAGCTAAGGGAGAGGGCAGAGCTGCCGAGGGGTAGTGAGTTCAGGTACCTACAGGTTAGGTACTTTGCACAAAAGGTCTGGAGGGGGTTCCCTAGGTTGTCGGGATACATCCTGCTGGAGCGACTGCTGCTTCCGGATGTGGAAGGGGAGGGACGAATTAGGGATATACACAAGTGGCTGGGGGAGCAGGGAGGCGAGCGGGTGGTGAAGATCAAGGAGAAATGGGAAGCGGAGTTGGGAGGGGAGATCAATTGGGGAATATGGAGTGAGGCACGGCGTAGGGTAAACGGGACCTCCTCTTGTGCATGGACGAGCCTGATACAGTTTAAGGCGGTGCACAAGACGGGCATGATTCGGGCACATGACTCGGGCGAGAATGAGTGGGTTCTTTCAGGGGGTAGCAGATGGGTGTGAGAGGTGTGGGCGGAGGCCAGCGAATCACGCGCACATGTTTTGCGGTTGCGAAAAATTGGGAAGATTCTGGGCGGGAGTGTTCGCAATCTTAGCCAGGATACAGTAAGCAGCACGGTAGCATGGAGGTTAGCATAAATGCTTCACAGCTCCAGGGTCCCAGGTTCGATTCCCGGCTGGGGCACTGTCTGTGCGGAGTCTGCACGTCCTCCCCGTGTGTGCGTGGGTTTCCTCCGGGTGCTCCGGTTTCCTCCCACAGTCCAAAGATGTGCGGGTTAGGTGGATTGGCCATGCTAAATTGCCCGTAGTGTCCTAAAAAGTAAGGTTGGGGGGGGGGGGTTGTTGGGTTACGGGTATAGGGTGGATACGTGGGTTTGAGTAGGGTGATCATTGCTCGGCACAACATCGAGGGCCGAAGGGCCTGTTCTGTGCTGTACTGTTCTATGTTCTATGTTCTAATACCAGGTTAAAGTCCAACAGGTTTGTTTTGAAGCACTAGCTTCTGAAGTACAGCTCCTTCCTCAGGTGAATGGAGGAGGAGCAGTGCTCCGAAAGTTACTGATTCGAAACAAACCTGTTGGACTTTAACCTGGTGTTGTAAGACTTCTTACTGTGCTCACCCCAGTCCAACGCCGGCATCTCCACATCTTAGCCAGGATAGTGGGGGAGAAGGTGGACCCGGACCCCTTGGTGGTGATATTTGGGGTCTCAGAGAAGCCGGAGCTCATCGAGGGGAGGAAGGCTGATGTCGTGGCCTTTGCCTCTCTGATTTCACGGCGGCATATTTTGCTGGAGTGGCGGTCGGCATCGCCACCGGGGGTAGAGGTTTGGTTGGGTGACCTGTACAACTTTCTGCAATTAGAGAAGATAAAGTATGAGTTAAGGGGCTCTTCAGGGGGGTTTGAGGAAAGGTGGGAGATGTTTGTGACCGTGTTTAAGGAGTTATTTGTCGTGGGGGAGGGGCGGTGAAAAAGAGGAAAAATCTGTACAGACTGTATAGTTGATTGTTGGGAAGTATGTTTCCCGGGGTGTTTGTTTGCTGTAACCTGTTTTGATCCATGTTTGTAATAAAATACATTTTTAAAAAAAAGAAAAAAAAAGTAAAATATTAGTGAAGGATAGAGGCCCTTAAGGAACAAGCAGGGTAGCCTGCTCACTGAAGCAGAAGGTATAGCAGTGTTACTAAATGAGTACTTTGCTTCTGTCTGTACCAAATAGGAGATGGTGACAATGGCCCAGTTGAAAATATGGGTGTTGAGCAACTGAGCAGGAAAAGTGCTAGATAAAGAAAAGCTGCTAAAAAGGCTGACCGCATTTCAGGTAGAGATGTCGCCAGGCCTGGATGGGATCCACCTTAGCTTGCTGAGAGAGGTAAGGGAGCAAATTGTGGAGCCATTGACAGAAATTCTCCAGGCCTCTCTGAACACAAGATTAGTCCCGGGGGACTGGAGAATTGCAAATGTGATGCCATAGTTTAAGAAAGGGGCAAAGGATAACCCAGAAAACTACAGACCTGTCAGCTTGTCATCAATAGTGGGAAAACTAATTGAGGCCATAATACGGGATGAGATAAATATTCATTCAAGAGAAAAATAAGTCCACACTAGACAGTGAACATAGTTTTGTCAAGGGCAGGTCATGTCTGACAAACTTAATTGCTTTCTTTGAGAAGGTGACACAGGCAATAGATGAAGGTAGTGCCGTGGATGTTGTATACAGTATTTGGACTTTCAGAAAGCATTTGATACGATGACACATGGCAGGTTGGTTAGCAAATTAGAAATGTTTGGGATTGATGGGTCCTTGGCAGTATGGATTAACAGTTGGCTAAGAGATAGGACACAGAGGGTAGGTATAGAAGGGCATTTCTCAGACTGGAGACAAGTTGAAAGTGGTGTTCCCCAGGCTCAGTGTTGGGAACCTTGCTTTTTCTGATTTATATCAATGATTTAGAGGTTGGTTTTGAGGCAAAATCTCTAAATTTGCCGATGATACTAAGCTAGGGGGAATAGCAAATTGTGAGGATGACTCTGAGCGACTTCAGCGGAACGTTGACAGGTTGGTGAAATGGGCAGACACCTGGCAGATAAACGTCAATGCAGTGAAATGTGAGGCAATGCATTTTGGGAGAAGAAACAAGGGGAGACAATATCGGCTCAATGGCACAACTTTAAGTAGAGTACAGGGGCAGAGGGACCTTGGGTTTTGAGTGTACAATTCTCTGAAGGTGGCCAGGCAAGTTGAAACAGTTGTTAAACAGACTTAGAGCATCCTTGGGTTTATAAATAAAGACATAGAGGATAAAAGCAAGGAAGCGATGCTACACCTCTACAAACCACTGGTCAGACCACATTTGGAGTATTGTGTTCAGTTCTGGACACCTTATTTGAGGAAGGATGTTAAATCCCTGGAGAGACTGCAGAGGAGATTTACTAGAATGACACCAGGAATGAGGAATTTTAGATACAGGGAAAGATTGGGGAAATTGGGCTTGTTCTCCTTGGAGCAGAGAAGATTAACATAGAACATACGTGCAGAAGGAGGCCATTCGGCCCATCGGGTCTGCACCGACCCACTTAAGCCCTCACTTCCACCTTATCCCCGTAACCCCTCCTATCCTTTTTGGTTACTAAGGGCAATTTAGCATGGCCAATCCTCCTAACCTGCACGTCTTTGGACTGTGGAAGGAAACCGGAGCACCCGGAGGAAACCCACGCAGACACGGGGAGAACGTGCAGACTCCGCGCAGGCAGTGACCCAGCGGGCAATCGAACCTGGGACCCTGGCGCTGTGAAGCCACAGTGCTATCCACGTGTGCTACCGTGCTGCCCTAAGAGGTGACCTTATTGAGGGGTTCAAAATTCTGAACAATTTTGACAGGTAAAGCAGGATATTCTATTTCTACTAGTTGGTCTGTCAGTAACTAGGGGGACACAATTTCAAGATGGTCAGCAAGCGAGCTCAGAGTGAGTTAAGGAAACACTTCTTTACTCTGAGAGTTGTTGGGGTTTGGAATGCGCTGCCTGGGAGAGTGGTGGAGGTGGATTCCATAGGAGGTTTCAAAAGAGAGCTGGATATATATTTGAAAGTGAAGAATTTAGAGGGCTACAGACCAAGGGCTGGGGGTTGGGACTAGCTAGGTGGCTCTTTCGGGAGCTGGTGCAGACACGATGGGCCGAATGGCCTCCTTCCGTACTGTAAAATTCTATGATTCTAACATTCTATATCACTTTTGCTTCTTCAGCGAGGCGATCGGAAAGCCTTGGAATTCTCTACCCCAGAGGACTGAGGAGGGTTAGTCACTAAGTATGTTCAAAGCAGAAGTCGATTGATTTTGAGATACCAATGATGTCCGTGCAGATAGGTGGCATTGAGGTCGGTCAGCCATGATCTAGTTAAATGGTGGAGCAGACTGGAATGGACCACTCCTGTTCCTGTGTTCCTATATTCCATGTCCCTGGTTTGGGCATTGTCACCTAAAATGTAATTCCAATTAATCTATTTCAGTGGAGTGGGTTGAGGGAAGAATGTTGGGCAGGACACTGGGAGAATTCTGAAAAGTACCTGACCCGTTCCCAATGCCACAAAGGTGATTAGCTGGGGACCCACTGTGACATTCTGATATATCCGCTTTGTGGATCTGAGCAGCAAAATGCATCGACCTGTTTACTTGTTTCCCCAAGTGATCAGCTTTCATTGCTCAGAGGAGACATTGCCGAGCGCTGGTTATGTAGCAGGGCTAGAAATACAATCAGACTTAATGAATTTGTGTGGCTGTGGTGTCATGTACAAATATACTGAAAGGTTGTCAAATGCTAAGTGATATTAAAGGAGTCACCCAAACCCTCCCTCTTGACACCGCGCAGCCTGAGTAAGATCAATGTTCCTGTGGCTGCTGAATTACTCGTGTAGATACTGTGAAGGTGAGAGGCTTGAAAATCGGAATCCTTGGCCTCTAACAAAGATATTTTGCACTTTCCCCCACCCTTTATCTACACACAAGCACATCCTGCACGGTAGTGCTCATCCATCCTTTTCTTTTTCTTTCTAAATTTATTTTCCAATTAAGGGGCAATTTAGCGTGGCCAATCCACCTACCCTGCACATCTTTGGGTTGTGGGGGTGAGACCCATGCAGACACGGGGAGAACGTGCAAACTCCACACGGACAGTGACCCGGAGCCGAGATCGAACCTGGGACCTCGGTGCCCCGAGGCAGCAGTGCTAACCACTGCACCGCCATGCTGCCCATCCATCTTTTTCATGTGGAAGACCGGGCCTTGCGTTTCAGGAGAATATTCAACTCTGGAAGGCATCACAAGTGAGTCTATTCCTGTCCTCACCCAAAAACCTCCGCACCAACCACACACTTGCATATGGACACAGCTCTGTATACATACATGAACATGGAGATGTATGTAGATATCCACAGTCACAGACTCACAAACATCCTTATAGAATCATGTAATGTACTCTTACACATTCACACACATCTGCACACACAGAATCACACAGACCACACACACATAAATACACTTGTTGTCACATACATTTGCTCACAGCTTTGCATGCATACACATTCACCCACATACACCCGCACACACCCACAAACACCCACACACACACCCACAGACATACACCCATACACTCATCCACTATCCATCCACATGCACAACTATGCATGCCGACACACACCCACATACACAAACGCACACCCGCATTTGAACTCCCACATACCCACAAACACCCACACCCACATATACTCCCACAAACACCCACATACACACCCACATGCGCCCATGTACCACACACACCCACATACACACCCACACAAACCCATATACCACGCTCACATACACACCTATATACACACCCACACACCCATATGTAGACAGACATACACACTCATACACCCATCCACACGCACCCACAAACATATCCATTTACACTCCTAAACAAACCCACACACACACCTATGCACACCCACATTCACACCACCACACATGCATACATACACATGCATACACACACACATCTATATACATACCCATATATACACACACACTCACCCACACACACCCATACACACCCACATACACCCATACACCCCCCCACCTACACACCCACATACACACCCACACACCTACACACCCACATACACACCCACACACACACACCGTTATGCACATCCACATTGTAGCCACCTGGAGTGGTCACATCCTGATTATAAAATGGACACTTTACAAAGAATGAAGGGCAAAATGGACAATGCTGAGAAAGCAAGCAGGTGCATGGTTTGTCTGTTGATTGGAGCCGTAGCTCCCAGACAAGACCGATACCGCAAAGCCATTAGCATACTAATGAGCCATCTCCGGGGACAAAAGAGTAACATTTAGGTAAACGATACTAAAGCAGACATCCCGGCCAGAGGAGACTAGAACAAAGCCGGCCAATGGCCACCTAGGGCCCGCCCAGCAATCAGGGCAGCCACCCCTTTATTGGAGGAAATCGATACCAATAATCAGGACATAGTCCAATTAATTGGGGCCAAGTTCAAGGCCCGCCCAAAACCGCGCGAAGCCCCCTTTGGGTATAAGAAGAAGCCCCCAAGAGAGAATCGTTCTTCTTGGCCTTGGCTCTCAGCGAGGAGAGGCCTGCCTAGCAGCTGCACCAGAACAAGTAAGTCCAAAGTCAACGCACGCTACGAGATAGACGCTCCTAGATACTATTCTGTACCAGCTCGACCCCAGCAGCCTCAGAACAGGACAACGGCCATTGTTCCTCTGACTGAGTGGGCGTCCAAAGCTAAGTATAGGCTTTAGTAGTAGCGATAGTTTAGTTGGTAGAGTTTGTGCATGAGTATAATTGACTGTGTGTGTAAATAAATGAGCATTGGTTTCAAACTTACTAACTGGTGTATCGAGTCTTTGATCAGTATTCGGTTTTGAACCTTGTGGCGGTATCGAAAGGATACCTGGCGACTCTTGAGCAAAGGTAATTAGAATTAAGGACGGCGACCATATTAACCGCCATAAACAGAGCCAATTAAAGAGAGAACACAACGAGCAACAACATTCACCCTCATACACACCCAAATACACCAACCCCCCTACACACCCATATACACACCTACATACACACCCACATACACACCCACACACACACATACATACACACCCACATACACACCCACATACACACCCACACACACACATACATACACACCCACGTACACACCATTATACACACCTACATACACATCCACATACACACCATTATAGACACCGACATGCACACTCATACACACGCAAACACACACATATCTCTTCCATTGACAGGCACTGGATAATAAACATATGTTTTTCTTTCTTCCAATCGCAGCAGACACAGAGACAAACTGTAATGCCACAACTTTTCCTTGAATCAAAGACCTCCCAAGTTGCTGACATATGAATTTGGGCATTTCTGATTTGAGGAAAGATCAACCAGGGAGATCACTGTACAAAGAAGAATATTTCCCAAACTAGACTCCCTCAGTCTACACTGAGGGAGCTACACCCTTCCTGTCCTCAAAACACTTCCAGCAATCCTTCAGCAGCCCCCCTCCTCATTATACATTTACTATTGCCACTTTTCATTCTGTTTAGTACCAGTTGGTGATTGGGATGATGGGTATAGGGTGTGCTCATAGATTTCCCTAGTGGCTGGAAGCTGGGGTTGGGGTAGGGGCAGTTGCAAATACTGCCTTCACCCCACCTCCCTTGTCACCCCCTGCAACATTCTCAGAGTCCCCCCCCCCAACCCCTCTGACTTCAAACATCTCAAAGATCAAACTGAATGAAGCCTCACTTCAGTAACAATCGCTCCTCCTGAGAGTTTTATTTTTTAACCTCCTTTTTAAAAATCTTCCACTTCGCATTATCAATGGGAGGTTGGACCAGCTCAGAAATATTAAAACAGCAACTAACAAAACCAGGATCTGTGGGTGCTTCTTACAGTTTAGAAAAACACAATTCTTTGCCAACCTCCCTTGTGGGGGAGGGGGGGGGGGTGGTTGAGCCCAGTTGAGGTTCCCTCATTGTAAACTGTTACAGATAAGGCCAATGCCTCCTCCATTGTCTGAAGTATTTGGAATTATGCAGTAAAGCAGGGAAGCATAGTGGTTATCATCATAGAATTACATACGATTTACAGTAGAAAAAGTGGCCATTTGGCCCAACTGGTCTGTGCTAGGTCCTTTGGTCCTCATCTTACCAAATCAGCAAATCATTTTATTCCTTATTCCCAGAGGCATTTAAGGCATTTTATATGTTCTTGGAGATCAGTGTGACTGATTGTTTAAAATTGCATGACATAGAATCATAGAATCATTGAATTTACAGTGCAGAAGAAGGCCATTCGGCCCATTGAGACTGCACCGGCCCTTGGACAGAGCACCCTAACTAAGCCCACACTTCCACCCTATCCCTGTAACCCAGTAAACCCACCTAACCTTTTGGACACTGAAGACAATTTATAATGGCCAATCCACCTAACCTGCACATCTTTGGACTGTGGAGGGAAACCGGAGCACCCGGAGGAAACCCACGCAGACACGGGGAGAACATGCAGACTCCGCACAGACAGTGACCCAAGCCGGGAATCGAACCCGGGACCCTGGAGCTGTGAAGCAACTGTGCTGAAACATTATTTATTGTGCATTGCTCAAATAATCCAAATGGAGGAGCGTTGCCCTTTTAAGACATTTTTAAAATTCCCTTTTAAGAATGTGGGACGCTCTTCTGGGAATCAATGACGTCTACGTGGACTGTGACTGACATCTGATTGCCAGGGATTGCCATTCTGTTTCTGATTTCTCTCAGTGTTTCATCTGTGCCTCGGAGCTGCCCCCAAGCTGCAGGTTCCTGCCTTTTTCTTTCCCTGTGACTGATTATTTCTCTGGTTGTGTTTGCGAAACTCCGTCACCCTGAAGTATCTAACCATCTTGCTGGGGGCAGGGATGCTTGCCTTTCTGGGTGCAATCATTTGCATCATTGCAAGCATCGCCCCGGGTTCCCCGGGAGCTGTCCCTATTGCTGGAGATGAGGAGGCGGCTTTGTACGGCACGGCTGGCGGTGCTGGAGCTGTCCAGGGTGCTGGAGCTGTCCAGGGTGCTGGAGCTGTCCACGGTGCTGCAGGGGACCGCTTTCACCCAACCGCGGCTGGCAAAGCCGCTGCCACCTCCCAGCTCGGCCGGGCACCCGCCTTGGGCTCTGCCCCAGACCTTGGCACCACCAGCCGCTTCCTCTGCCTGCCCTTAGCCCAGGACTGCCCTTCCCCGTCGGTCAGGGAGGACCTGCTGCTGCTGAGGAGCACCGCAGCCCACCTCCGCCAGATGGTCATTCAACAGGAGGAGCAGATCCTCCACGACCAGGAAACCATCAGAGAGCTGACGGGCAAGCTCAGCCGCTGTGAGAGCGGCCAAGAGCTGGGCTCTTTCCAAAACCACCCCGAGGAATACGTGTGGGACCTTGGGAGGAGCAGCCTGGAGGACGGGACTGGAGAGTCGGAACAGACGGTGTGGCAGCTGGAGAACACCATACACTCCTTAAAGAACAGCATTGAAAACCTGGAGGTAAATCACATCTAACTCTGCACCCACATAATCCCGCAGCAACAGATTGTGACTGGGCAGGTTACCAATGTTGCAAAAAAAAAAAAAAGAAAGTCTTTTCACAAACCAAAGGTATTCCATTGCAGGAAGGTTTAGATTCGACTACAGATTCTATATTCTAGATTGTTCTTCAAATATCCCTGGACTCCAAATAGTGGGAAATGGATCAAGGACCTGTTGGACCCACCCCGAGCTGGGACTGTGTGGCGTCAGGGGCCCTATTCTCTCAGTTGGTCCACCCAGCCTTTGAAAAATAAAACCATCTCTGGCACATTGGGGGTTTAAAGGGGGAGGGACGCAATAATATCCACTGGTGACTTCCCATTGATCACCTCCTCCTGCCTTTGCTCTCTGCATGTTGTCTGCTCCGAGGCATCTGTTCCATTCTGACCCTCCCCACCCGACTCAGCCCCCAGCCGAAAGCTCCCCATGAGAACGGTGATCTGCTTCTCAGCTGAGCGGAGGCGCAATTCAAACGCACAGGGACGGCCTGGGGCTCGATCTCGGGGGATTTGGCCGGCTGCCTTCAGGCGCTGGCATTATGCTTAACGCTCCAGGTCCTGGAAAGGGAAATCAGCCAGGGTTCTGCTGCCAACCATAGACCGTGACAGCACAGCAATGGGCCACTCGGCCCTGCGTGCCTGCCCTGGCTGTGTCATACAGTTCTGCAGTTAGAGCCATTAACTTGTTCTTGCCCCACACTCTCACACCAGCATTCATTATCTAGCAGCCACCCCCCCCCCCCCCCCGCCCCCGGATGTATATGTGTGAGTATCTTTAGGACAGAGATAGATGGGTCCTTCATTAATAAGGGGATCAAGGGTTAGAGATAGAGAAATACAGCACAGAACAGGCCCTTCGGCCCACAATGTTGTGCCGAACTAAATAGGGAGAAGGCAGGAGAATGGGGATGAGAAAAATATCAGCCATGATTGAACGGCGGAGAAGACCCGATGGGCCGAGTGGCCTAATTCTGCTCCTTTGTCTTATGGCCTTAGGACAGGAGGGCTGACTGGAGCGAAGCCTCCCTCTCTGTTGCAATGACCTTTGACAATCATTCGGAATAGCAGCTGTTGCGTGAGAGCTGCCCCCCACTCAGTTTTCTGAACTCTCAGCTTTGCTCGCTGCTTTCTGGACATGAAGAGAGAATCATTTTTAATTAAGACGCCGCAGCGATATTTCCTAACCCCCCAAAAACACCATCAGAATACTAAGCAGAACCGGTGCAGCGTGTGAAAAATGCTTTACATTTCCAGTTGCGACAGTTCCACTTGTGCAGCAATTTATTGCTTCACTGGAAAGCTCGGTGC
Source organism: Scyliorhinus canicula (assembly GCF_902713615.1). Lineage (NCBI taxonomy): Eukaryota > Metazoa > Chordata > Chondrichthyes > Carcharhiniformes > Scyliorhinidae > Scyliorhinus > Scyliorhinus canicula. The sequence goes on along the minus strand of NC_052168.1, from coordinate 2,599,943 downwards.
AAATGAAATGATAGCTCACAGTATGTGATGGACTGAGCCTTCTGTCCGCCTCACTGATGTTGGGGAATATTGGTTATCTTTCACCTGTCAGTACAAACACCTTCTTCTTGGTGCCAGTGATCCTCAGCTTCCGTGAGTCTTATTTGATACTTGTGCAAAAACAATTTTCATTTATAGAACAACATTACTGTAGTAATATGTCCCAAGGTGCTTTGGATTAAAAATTTAACCGAGCCAAAACAGGAGATAAGAGGGAGGCACGGTGGCGCAGTGGTTAGCACAGCTGAGGATCCGGGTTCTATCCTGACCCCAGTCACTGTCCGTGTGGAGTTTGCACATTCTCCCTGTGTCTGCGTGGGTTTCACCCCTACAACCCAAAAGATGTGCAGGGTAGGTGGATTGGCCACGCTAAATTGCCCCTGAATTGGAGTAAAGAAATTGGGTACTCTAAATTTTTTTTTTTTAAAACAGGAGATATTCGGTCATTTGGTCAAAAGATGTAGGTCTTGAGCAGGGATTCCAGAGATGAGGGGCTTGGCTTGTGAAGAGAGATTGAGCAAATTAGGCCGATACTCTCTCGGGTTCAGAAGAATGAGCAGAGATCTAATTGAGGTGTATAAGATGATAAAGGGGATTGACAAAGTAGACATAGAGAGGATGCTTCCTCTTGTGGGGCAATCTAGAACAAGAGGCCATAGATTTAGGATAAGAGGTGGCAGATTTCAAACAGAGACGAGGAGGAATTAATTCTCTCAAAGGGTCGTGAATCTGTGGAATTCATATCCCAGAGTGGGTTGGATGCTGGGACATTGAGTCAATTTAAGGAGGAGATGGACAGATTTTTAATTAGTAATGTGTTGAGGGGACTTCTGGTTGCGACCATGGAATGAGTGATCACATACAGGGCTGTTCCTGCTTAAAGTCACAGAAAAGGGCTCTTTTCACACAGATCTGGGTGGAATTTTGATGAAAATGTTAGAGGAGTAGTTTACCCCTGGAATGGTATGTCTCCTGATTGCCAGACCCGGCAGAAAACAGTGAGAAATTTGGCTGGAAAGTTGAAACAGGCTGGGGCTGCAGCAACAGCCTCTTCCAGCATGCGGGGGGGGGGGGGGGGGGGGGGGGGGGGGAGGGGATAAACTGTAAGACCCCAGATACAGGAACTGATGACTTTTATCAAGGAGGAATTCCATAAACAGAGGAAAGAAATGCGTGAGAAGCATGCAAAGGCCATTGCAGAAGCTGTGGTACCCCTGAAGAGTCCTTTGGAGCGGATGGAGAGGTGTTTGGAGGTGGAGATTCGGGAGCTTGAAGGAGAGATCTCGGACCACAGCGATTGTGTGTGGCTCTGGAGGTGGAGGTGGTTCTCCTAGGAGACCTTTGTAAAATGTTGAAGGCAAAGGTTGAGGAGCAGGAGAATACCTTGAGAAGACAGAGCCTGTGAATAGTGGGCCTGCCTGAAGGAGTGGAAGATGTGAGTGCCACAAGGTACGTCTCGAGGATGCAGGCGGGGCTGGTGGCAGAAGAGGTGCTGGGTAAGGCCCCTGAAGTGGGCCGAGCGCATAGGTCTCTGAGGCAGAAGCCTAGCGCTGGGGAGCCACCGCGGGCGGTGATGGTGAGGCTCCAGAAATTTGTAGAGAAAGAGAAAGTTCTACGGTGGGCCAGGGAGAAGCGTAGCTGTGACTGGGAGGGAAATTACGTCCGGATTTATCAGGACATCGGAGCCGAGTTGGCAAAACGGTGGGCAGGTTTCAACAAGGCCAAGGCGGTGCTGTACCAAAGGGAGATCAGGTTTGGGGTGCTCTACCCGGCAAAATTATGAGTGATGTTTGGAGGCCGGGAGTATTATTTTGAGACCTCAGAAGCAGCCAAAGGCTTCATTAAGGAGCATAAACTGGGGAGAACTGAGTGGACAATGCTTGGGAACCGGGGTGCTTGCACTATGTAATGGTCGGGAGCATATTTGAAGTGGGTGTAGGGATTGGGGAATTTTCACCTATTTTTTTTGGGGGGGGGAGCGTTTGTGACCATGTTTGAGGAGCTGTTCATCGCAGGGGGGGTGGGGGTGATGGGTAGGGGGAGTGAAAAAGGAGGAAAATCTGTACAAACTGTATAATTGATTGTTGGGAAGAATGTTTCCCGGGGTGTTTATTTGCTGTAACCTACTTTGATACAAGTTTGAATAAAATGCGTTTTTAAAAAAAGTAATGGGTTGAGGGGTTATGAAGAGCGGGGATGAAGGGTTATGGAGAGCGGGGATGAAGGGTTACGGAGAACAGGGATGAAGGGTTATGGAGAGCGGGGATGAAGGGTTATGGAGAGCAGGGATGAAGGGTTATGGAGAGCGGGGATGAAGGGTTATGGAGAGCGGGGATGAAGGGTTACGGAGAACAGGGATGAAGGGTTATGGAGAGCGGGGATGAAGGGTTATGGAGAGCGGGGATGAAGGGTTATGGAGAACGGGGATGAAGGGTTATGGAGAGCGGGTATGAAGGGTTATGGAGAGCGGGAATGAAGGGTTATGGAGAGCGGGGATGAAGGGTTACGGAGAACAGGGATGAAGGGTTATGGAGAACGGGGATGAAGGGTTATGGAGAGCGGGGATGAAGGGTTACGGAGAACAGGGATGAAGGGTTATGGAGAGCGGGGATGAAGGGTTATGGAGAGCGGGGATGAAGGGTTATGGAGAGCGGGGATGAAGGGTTATGGAGAGCGAGGAGGAAGGGTTATGGAGAGTGGGGATGAAGGGTTATGGAGAACAGGGATGAAGGGTTATGGAGAACGGGGATGAAGGGCTATGGAGAGCGGGGATGAAGGGTTATGGAGAACAGAGATGAAGGGTTATGGAGAGCGGGGATGAAGGGTTATGGAGAGTGGGGATGAAGGGTTATGGAGAGCGGGGATGAAGGGTTATGGAGAGCGGGGATGAAGGGTTATGGAGAGCGGGGATGAAGGGTTATGGAGAGCGGGGATGAAGGGTTATGGAGAGCAGGGATGAAGGGTTATGGAGAGCGGGGATGAAGGGTTATGGAGAACAGGGATGAAGGGTTATGGAGAGCGGGGATGAAGGGTTATGGAGAGTGGGGATGAAGGGTTATGGAGAACAGGGATGAAGGGTTATGGAGAACGGGGATGAAGGGTTATGGAGAGCGGGGATGAAGGGTTATGGAGAACAGAGATGAAGGGTTATGGAGAGCGGGGATGAAGGGTTATGGAGAGCGGGGATGAAGGGTTATGGAGAGCGGGGATGAAGGGTTATGGAGAGTGGGGATGAAGAGTTATGGAGAGCGGGGATGAAGGGTTATGGAGAGCAGGGATGAAGGGTTATGGAGAGCGGGGATGAAGGGTTATGAAGAGCGGGGATGAAGGGTTATGGAGAGCGGGGATGAAGGGTTATGGAGAGCGGGGATGAAGGGTTATGAAGAGCGGGGATGAAGGGTTATGGAGAGCGGGGATGAAGGGTTATGGAGAACAGGGATGAAGGGTTATGAAGACGGGATGAAGGGTTATGGAGAGCGGGAATGAAGGGTTATGGAGAGCGGGGATGAAGGGTTATGGAGAGCGGGGATGAAGGGTTATGAAGAGCGGGGATGAAGGGTTATGGAGAGCGGGGATGAAGGGTTATGGAGAGCGGGGATGAAGGGTTATGAAGAGCGGGGATGAAGGGTTATGGAGAGCGGGGATGAAGGGTTATGGAGAACAGGGATGAAGGGTTATGGAGACGGGATGAAGGGTTATGGAGAGCGGGAATGAAGGGTTATGGAGAGCGGGGATGAAGGGTTATGGAGAGCGGGGATGAAGAGTTATGGAGAGCGGGGATGAAGGGTTATGGAGAACAGGGATGAAGGGTTATGGAGAGCGGGGATGAAGGGTTATGGAGAGCGGGGATGAAGGGTTATGGAGAGCGGGGATGAAGGGTTATGGAGAACAGGGATGAAGGGTTATGGAGAGCGGGGATGAAGGGTTATGGAGAACAGGGATGAAGGGTTATGGAGATCGGACAGAAAAGTGGAGTTGATAGATAGATAGATAGATAGAACAGTACAGCACAGAACAGGCCCTTCGGCCCTCGATGTTGTGCCGAGCAATGATCACCCTACTCAAACCCACATATCCACCCTATAACCGTAACCCAACAACCCCCCCCCCTTAACCTTACATTTTTTAGGACACTACGGGCAATTTAGCATGGCCAATCCACCTAACCCGCCCATCTTTGGACTGTGGGAGGAAACCGGAGCACCCGGAGGAAACCCACGCACACACGGGGAGGACATGCAGACTCCGCACAGACAGTGACCCAGCCGGGAATCGAACCTGGGACCCTGAAGCTGTGAAGCATTTATGCTAACCACCATGCTACCGTGCTGAGAGATCATGAGAGATCAGCCATGATCGTATTGAATGGCAGAGTGGGTTTTACGGCTAATTGCCCACTCCCCGTCCTAGTTCTTATGTTGTTCTTAAAGCAGGAGGGAGCGGTTGAGAGGTCGAATGGGTTTCGGGAGGGAATTCCAAACCTGAGGGCCTAGCTGGCTGAAGACAGAGCCACAAATGAAGGGTTGAAAGGAATATGTATAAGATGACACACATGGAGGAACACAGAGGTTCTGGAGGGCTGTAGGGTTGAGGGAGATTACTGGCATTGGGAGGGTGTGAACACAGAAGCAATTTGAACACCAGGGCGAACGTGTTCAAAATCCAAAATCTGTACATTGGCAGCTGCTATACGACAGCAAGTTTTGTATGAAACTCAAGTTGATAGAGGATGGGAAATGGATGAGGCCAATCAGAAAAGCATTTGAATAGTTAAGTCTGGAGGTAACAAGAGCGTGTTTGAGAGGGTACAGCAGGAGATGGGCTGAGACAGGATAGAGAAAGGCAATAAAAATAGTGGTGGAGTATGCAAATCAGAGCTATATTTCTGAAATATATCAAACCGTGAGTAAAAACAATAAAAGCAGCAGAGTGGTATGTAAATCAGTAAATATTAATGGAGAAACAGCAGAGAAACATTTGTGTTTACTTTGAAAATTGCAAACTGAGATTAGAATATTATTGATTTACAATACATTGCCTCACCCACACAAACTGTCATATTCACTGTTGGCAACAAGAAAGCTACTTTTGCATTTGGCCAGAATATGAAATGTTCAGATAAATGTGATTAATGTTGACCAGACGGACCCCATTTACAACCAGCACTCCATCAGGTTCCTGACTTGTGTTCTGATATAGCAGCTTTCATTTGCAAGTGTGAACTCAAGGCACATCAGTGTGGGCAGTTCATTGATGGGGTGACTGGTGTTCGACCACAGTTAACAGAAGATTTATAATCCACTGGACTATATGTGTAATAAGTACTTGTTATGAGAGTGAAACCTTGTTACATATAGTCCACACTCAGAGCATTTCCGTGCTCCTGAGTTTTTAGCTCCTGTTTTGATTAATAAATTAATAGTATAGACGGGGTGATTAAAAAAAAGACTTGCATTTTATAGCGCCTTTCATGACCTCAAAATGTCCCAACGTGCTTTACAACCAATGAATCACCTTTCAACTGTCGTCACTGTTGTCATGTTGGAAATGCAGCGGGCAGTTTGCATTCAGCAAGATCCCATAAACAGCAATGAGCAAACTGGCCACATGAGTCAACTGAGCCCAGTGTCCTGGCTGTAATGGACATTGCTGTTCACCCAATTCCAGCATTTTATTTCCCCCATCCTGCAATGTGAAATAAACAAAGAAAATAACAAAGAAAAGTACAGCACAGAAACAGGCCCTTCGGCCTTCCAAGCCTATGCCAACCATATTGCCCGCCGAACCTAAAAACTTCCACACTTCCGGAGTCCGTATCCCTCTATTCCCATCCTACTCATGTATTTGTCAAGATGCCCCTTAAACGTCACTATCGTCCCTGCTTCCACCACCTCCTCTGGCAGCGAGTTCCAGGCACCCACTACCCTCTGTGTAAAAAACTTCCCTTGTTCATCTCCTCTAAACTTTGCCCCTCGCACCTTATACCTATTCCCCTCATAATTGACTCTTCTACCCTGGGAAAAAGCTTCTGACTATCCACTCTGTCCATGCCCCTCATAATCTTGTAGACTTCTATCAGTTTGCCTCAACCTCCGTTGTTCCAGTGAGAACAAACTGAGTTAACCCAACCGCTCCTCATAGCTAATGCCCTCCATACCAGGCAACATCCTGGTAAATCTCTTCTGCACCCTCTCTAAAGCCTCCACATCCTTCTGGTAGTGTGGTGACCAGAATTGAACATTAAATTCCAAGTGTGTCTCTGTCTTCTATGTCCGAGCCAGTTCTATATCCATCTTGCCGGCAATCACCTTCGTCAGTTCCTCGAAAAAGTCAATCAAGTTGAGACATGATCTTCCCTTCACAAAACTTGCTGCCTCTCGCTAATACATCCACTTGCTTTAAATGGGAGTAAATCTTGCCTCGAAGAATCCTCTCCAATAACTTCCCTACAGGTTCTATACAGCTGCATCATGACTTGCCAATTTTTAAACTCAATGCCCTGGCCAATGAAGGCAAGCATGCCGTATGCCTTCTTGACTACCTTCTCCGCACCTTTGGGGAGGCCCGACGCCGGAGTGGTTGGTGCCACTCCGCTACGCTGGGACCCCCCGCCCCGCCGGGTAGGGGAAAATTTCACCCCAGGAGTCAGTAATTATTGGGCAGCTAAGGGCCAAAGATTTTGGGAATTTGTATAAGAATTGTTGGCTAATTCACTTGTGTTGTGACTCCCGGGCCTGTGGGGCTGGGATTGACTGGGGCCTGTGGGGCTGGGATTTGACCGGGGTCTGTGGGGCTGGGATTGACTGGGGCCTGTGGGGCTGGGATTGACTGGGACCTGTGGGGCTGGGATTGACTGGGGCCTGTGGGGCTGGGATTGACCGGGGCCTGTGGGGCTGGGATTGATTGGGGCCTGTGGGGCTGGGATTGACCGGGGCCTGTGGGGCTGGGATTGATTGGGGCCTGTGGGGCTGGGATTGACCGGGGCCTGTGGGGCTGGGATTGACTGGGGCCTGTGGGGCTGGGATTGACTGGGGCCTGTGGGGCTGGGATTGACCGGGGCCTGTGGGGCTGGGATTGACCGGGGTCTGTGGGGCTGGGATTGACCGGGGTCTGTGGGGCAGGGATTGACCGGGGCCTGTGGGGCTGGGATTGACCGTGCACTTTCTCAGGGTGGCGTAAATACAGGATGTAGTCTACATGGATTTTAGTAAGGCATTTGACAAGGTCCCACATGGCAGGCTGGTCAGAAAAATAGAAGCCCATGGGATGCAAAGGAAAGTGGTGAGCTCGATCCAAAATTGGTTGATGATTGAGAATGATTGACCGGGTGGCACGGTGGCGCAATGGTTAGCACTGCTGCCTCACGGCACCGAGGTCCCAAGTTCGATCCCGGCTCTGGGTCACTGTCCGTGTGGAGTTTGCACATTCTCCCCGTGTCTGTGTGGGTCTCACCCCCACAACCCAAAGATGTGCAGGCTAGGTGGATTGGCCACACTAAATTGCCCCTTAATTGGGAAAAAAACAATTGGGTACTCTAAATTTAATTTAAAAAAAAATTGTTTTAGCGAATGGTTTCCAGTGGCACTCCACAGGACTCAGTATTGGGGCCCTTGCTGTTTGTTTCATATCTTAATTTGGACTTAAATGTGCGACGCATGATTGAAAAATTGACAGATGCCTCAAAATTCGGCGGGTAGTTGATAGTTAAGAGGGTAGCTGTTGTCTCCAGAGATATTCAATGGTTTGGTTGAGTGGGCAGATGACAGAATCATTGAATTTACAGTGTAGAAGGAGGCCATTTGGCCCATCGAGTCTGCACTGACCCTTGAAAAGAGTGCCCTACCTAAGCCCACACCTCCATCCCATCCCCGTAACCAATAACCCCAACTAACCTTTTTTGGACACTAAAGGCAATTTAGCGCGGCCAATCCACCTAACCTGCACGTCGTTGGACTGTGGGAGGAAACCGGAGCACCCGGAGGAAACCCACGCAGACACGAGGAGAACGTGCAGACTCCGCACAGACAGTGACCCAAGCCGGGAATCCAACCTGGGACTCTGGAGCTGTGGAGCAACTGTGCTAACCACTGTGCTATCATGCTGCCCTTAAGGTAAGAGGCAAATGGAATTCCATCTGGAAAGGTATGAGGTAATGCATTTGGGGAAGGCAAAAAAAAGCAAGGGGACATTCACTAAATGGGAAGATATTGAGAGAGGTGGAGGAAATGAGAGAGCTTGGTGTGCCTGCCCATAGGTCCCTGATGGAGACAGGACAGGGTAAGGTGGGAAAGAAAGCACAATGGAATGCTTTCCTATATTGCGCGAGGTATAGATTACAAAAGCAGGGAGGTGGTGCTGGAACTGTACAGAACACTGGTTAGACCACAGCTGGAGTTTTCTGTACAGTTCTGGTCACTACATCACAGGAACTACATCATTGCCCTGGAGAGAGTTATAAGAATGTTTCCAGGGCTGGAAAATTGCAGCTATGAAAACCTCGATTGGCGGTTGTGGCTAAAGCCTCAACTCATTTAAAAGGTACTCGGATCGGCCCCTGAAGTGCTGGGACCTGCAAGGATATGGATCGGGTGCTGGAAGGTGGGATTAGAATGGGCGGCTAGCTGTTTCAGCCAGTGATGGGCTGAATGGCCTCTTTCTGTGTCGTAACCTTTCTCCGGTAAAGGCAGCACAAGTGGACGATGAAGATTAAAATAGGTTGGACTGTTGGTGATTTCTGTATGTGATTTAATCCACCATTACCCACCGTCTGTTACTTAAGTGGAGGTAGCAGTGTGAATATTAGGCCCTATTAGTCCGAAGACAAAGATGACACAATAGAGTCAGCGAGGCTCCAGACTGTAGGGCTCCAGGCTTGTCCCGTTCCATAGAATGTTCCCCAGTAACAGAACCACTGGAATCCAGAAGCTGCTGATTGGAATCATAGAGAAATTGTCAATAGATGACAGACGATTAATAGAGAGAGAGAGAGACTTTCATTATATAACAACAAGTGAAACTCATTCAGTGAGGCAGCTGGGCTGCACCCTGATCTTTGGGTCAGCTGGTTTTGTGGTGTTGAGTAATGAACATAGAATTTACAGTGCAGAAGGAGGCCATTCGGCCCATCGAGTCTACACCGGCTCTTGGAAAGAGTACCCTATTTAAGCCCACGCCTCCACCCTATCCCTGTAGCCCAACCTAATCTTTTTGGATACTAAGGGAAATTTACCATGGCCAATCCACCTAACCTACACATCTTTGGACTGTGGGAGGAAACCGGAGCACCCGGAGGAAACCCACGCAGACATGGGGAGAACGTGCAGACTCCGCACAGACAGTGACCCAAGCCGGGAATTGAACCTGGGACCTTGGCGCTGTGAAGCGACTGTGCTAACCACTGTGCCGTGCATTATCTGCATTTATTGCCCGCCCTAATTGCCCTTGGACTGAATTAAGAGTGGTTAAGAGTGGATCTGTGGTCACATGTAGGCCAGGCCACGTAGGACCAGGCGATTTCCTTCCCTGACGGCCATTTGTGAACCAGATGGGTTTTTACAGTAATGGATAATTCATTATCATCATTGGACTTTTAACTCCAGATTTCTTTGGAATTCAAATTTCACTCTCTGCCGTGGTGGGATTTGAACCCGCGTCTCCAGAGCCCTGGTTCTCAGTCCACCGACAATACCACTACACCACTGCGTTCTCTGGCTGAGGTTATCCCCAAAGGCCCCGCTTTCTCAACCTTGTCCCTCGCCTGAGGTGTGGTGACCCTCAGATGAAATCTCCACCCAGTCAGCTCTCCCCCCTCAGAGGGGAAAGCAGTCCATGGTCTTCGGGGACTCTGGCGATTTAATTTTTTACACCCCGTATTCCAGTAAAGCTGCTGGAGTGGGAGCTGCTGCCTTTAAGAGCTCGGTCTCCCTCTGGGTATCCGATAGTGAGTCAAACTGCCGATCGGATTGGACTCTCACCAAAAGCAGAAATTTATTTTTTTTTTTAAATACTTTTTATTGAAGAAATTTTTCAGAGTACAACCATTTTAACCCCCCCTACATTTGAATTATATCAAAACAAAGTCAAACCCCCCTACTTAACAAGAATCCCCCCCCCCCCCTACCCGCGCGCCCCCCCTGCCTCCCCCCCCCCCGCCGACGAACCGGCCGCCAGACCATCTTGTCGTTTCTGGCAGTGTCCTCGGGCAGGCCTTGCCCGTGACACCACCGATACCGTGTTTCCTTCGTTGTTATCCCCCCTCCCCCCCCCCCTCCCCTCCCCCCCACCCTCCCCCCCCCCCCTCCCTCCCGCTCTCCCCTCCCCTCCCGGGTTGCTGCTGTCACGGCCTCAGTTTCTATCTCTGATCTAAGAGGTCTAGGAAGGGTTGCCATCGCCTGAAAAACCCCTGCACCGACCCTCTCAGGGCGAATTTGATTCTTTCCAATTGGATGAAGTTTGCCATGTCGTTTAACCAGGTGTTAACACTTGGAGGCCTTGCGTCCCTCCACTGAATCAAGATCCTCCTCCGAGCCACCAAGGACGCAAAGGCTAATATTCCAGCCTCCCTCGCCTCCTGTACCCCCGGCTCCACCCCAACCCCGAAGATCGCCAGTCCCCATCCTGGCTTGACCCTGGACCCCACCACTCTCGACACCGTCCCTGCCACCCCCTTCCAGAACTCCTCCAGTGCCGGACATGCCCAAAACATGTGTGCATGATTCGCAGGGCTTCCCGAACATCTGACACACCTGTCTTCACCCCCGAAAAACCGACTCATCCTTGTCCCCGTCATGTGGGCTCTATGCAGTACCTTAAATTGAATAAGACTCAGTCTCGCACATGACGACGACGAGTTGACCCTCTCTAGGGCGTCTGCCCATGTCCCGTCCTCTATCTGTTCCCCCAGCTCTAACTCCCACTTATCTTTCAGCTCCTCTACTGGTACCTCCTCCACCTCCTGCATAATCTTATAAATGTCCGAGATCTTCCCCTCCCCGACCCAGACCCCTGATAGCACCCTATCACTCGCCCCCCCTGTCGGGAAGCACGGGAAACCCCTCTACCTGTCGTCTGGCAAATGCCAAAAGCAGAAAATGGATCATTTGCTTTGTCAGCGAAAAGATTGAATCACACGGCAACATTCCAAACTGTGTTACGGTGCAAAGGTCCCTCTCCAGTAATATTTAAACAGGTGTGAGGCCCACTGATCCATTTCTTATCCTTTTATGCCAAAGACCCGCTTTAGTGGATGGTCACTCTGGTCAACCACCTGATCCAGCTCTGAGAGCATTGTGGGGCAAATCGGGGATGGGGTGGGTATAGAACATAGAGAACATAGAACACTACAGCGCAGTACGGGCCCTTCGGCCCTCGATGTTGCGCCGACCTGTGAAACCATCTGAAGCCTATCTGACCTACACTATTCCATTTTCATCCATGTGTCTATCCAGTGACCACTTAAATGCCCTTAAAGTTGGCGAGTCTACTACTGTTGCAGGCAGGGCGTTCCACACCCCTACTACTCTCTGAGTAAAGAAACTGCCTCTGACATCTGTCCTATATCTACCACCCCTCAATTTAAAGCTATGTCCCCTCGTGTTGGTCATCACCATCCGAGGAAAAAGACTCTCACTGTCCATGATGGAATGATGGATAAGAAGGGGGGCGATAGATTGGGGTGTGGGATCTTGTGTTGAGGGAGCGGGTTGGCTGTTCAAGTGAGTGTCTCTAATGAAAATGCTTCAGGTGCCACGAAGAAATGGGCAGTTAATGGGTCAAATGGTGGTATTATTCCCTTATTTCGGTGTGCCCCTTTTTCTGAGGAGTTACAAGCCTCTGGCTTTTCCCGTTGCACTGGAATTCTCTGCCCACAGTCACCCTTCACTAGTGGCACAGACATGCCCAATAGCAAGGCCTTACTGACCCTGTACCATTCTTTACCTGTCCGAGATCCCTGATCCCAGTCTGCACCTAGGGTCCCAAAGCAGGAAAAATCAACCCGAGGTCCGGCTCCTGATCGAGGGACCGTGAATCCTGATGGAAAACCCATGCGTGGAGTGTCGGGTGAGGTCAGGGTCGGGTTGGTCGGTGATGCCCTCATGGTTGAATCCCTCATTGATAGGAAGTGGCAAAGATTGGTTTAGCTCAGTGGGCTAGCCAGTTGGTCTGTGATGCAGAACAAGGCCAGCAATTCAATTCCCGTACCAGCTGCAAATTCTGATTTCTCACTCTGTGTACCCAAACAGGCGGCGGAGTGTGGCGACTAGGGGCGTTTCACAGTAACTTCATTGCAGTGTTAATGTCAGCCTACTTGTGACAATAAAAAAAAAGATTATTAGATGGCAGAAAGGTAGGAACAAAAGCACGGAAGTGGAAAGACACACAGGAAGAGGCATAACCAGGGCTCGAAAGAATGAAGCTAATATTTTAGAACCAGAGATAAGTTCTGATGGAGGAAGAGGCCATTTGCCCATTGTGTCTGTGCCGGTCAAAAAAGAGAAAAAATAGCTGCTCATTTCAGTCCCACTTCCCGTAGCCTTGCAGGTTCCAGCGCTTCGGACGATCGAGGAACTTTTTAAATGAGTCGAGTGTTTCAGCTTCAACCACCACCGTAGGCCGTGAATTCCAGACGCCCCCCCACCCTCTGAGTGAAAATGGTTTTTCCCTCGTCCCCCTCTAATCCTACCAATGATCTGTGCCCTCTGGTAATTGGCCCCTCGGCTAGGGGGAAACTAGTCTATCCCACCTACCCTGTCAAAGTCACTCATTATCTTGTACACCTTAATTAGGTCACCCTTCAGCCTCCTCTGCTCTCAGGGGCACAGACCAACTGTCTAGCCCACTGAGCTAAACCAATCTCTCAGCATAGCTGCAGTTCCTCCAATGTGGGCAGCACGGTAGCACAAGTGGATAGCACTGTGGCTTCACAGCGCCAGGGTCCCAGGTTCGATTCCCCACTGAGTCACTGTCTGTACGGAGTTCGCACCGTGTGTGCGTGGGTTTCCACCGGGTGCTCCGGTTTCCTCCCACAGTCCAAAGATGTGCAGGTTAGGTGGATTGGCCGCGCTAAATTGCCCTTAGTGTCCAAAAAAAAAAGGTTAGAAGGGGTTATTGAGTTACCGGGATAGGGTGGAAGTGAGAGCTTAAGTGGGTCGGTACAGACTCGATGGGCCAAATGCCCTCCTTCTGCACTGTATGTTCTATGTTAATACTTTCCAATCTTACCCTGATGAATTTATAAATATGCAACATGATGAATTTATATCCTTGGGTTTTTTCACGTTAATCTCTGTCTGGTGTGAGATCTTTAAAATGCTGGGCAGGCGTGTTGCCTCTGAATGCAAAGGGCTGAAACCAATTGCTAGAGACACTGAGATTGGTCTCATCAAACACGTGAATAAATAATTGAGGAGCTCTGTCAAACTCACACAGCCAATATCAAGGGCCTTCGTTTCAGTGTGGCAGATCGCCAATCGCTCCGTGCAGAATCATGTAGATGATTCGCTGCCAAATGTAAAGAAAAGAAAGAACTTGGATTTCTAAAGCACCTTTCGTAAACGTAGGACATTCCAAAGTGCGTTACAGTCAGTGTTGTAATGTGAGAGACATGGCAATTACTTTATGCAGCTCCAGCTCTTCCAGGCACTGACGGTTCAAGAAGCAGATCCCTCCGCTCTATTCCCAACAAGCACTTTACATTCAGTCTGGTTTATGTTGAATTACCGTAAACTCATACACCATTCAGACCTATCGGGAGAATTCCTGTTCTGAGTGTTGGGTTTACACGTCAATCTGTGGCTCAGGTACACATGTGGGCGCGATTCTCCGCAAATGCGGCGAGTCGTAAAGGCTGCCGTGAAACTCAGCCTCCGCGCCCCCTCCCGGGACCCGATTCTCCCCCCTCGGGCGGGGCTAACAGCGCGGCCCCGTGAAGCACGGCATCGCGGACTTAGCGACCATCGCTAAGCCCGCGCCAAGCGTCACGGCGGCTGACGCGCACGATGACGTCAGCCGCACATGCGCGGGTTGGACGGCTCTAACCCGCGCATGCGCGGATGACGTCATCCCGCAGATGCGTCAAACCCGCACATGCGTGGGCCGTCATGCCCCTCAGCCACCCCGCGGACTGATCCTGCGGCGCTGCGGAGGAACAAATAGTGCGCGGGTATCGGACCCGCTGCCGGCGATCGGTGCCCACCGATCGCAGGCCCATGCCACCCTTGGCACAGCCGTGGTGCGGCCGTGCCAATCGGTGCCATGGTTGTCCGGGACGGCACTTTGCGGCCGTTTTCACGAACGGTGAGAGCAGGTGTGATTGCGTCCGTGAAAACAGCCGTAAAGGCCAGGGAACTCGTGGACGTGTTGCTAAATCCTTGTCAGGTGTCTCCTGTAGGGAATATTAAGTTTTAATGAGTTTTGTGAGTTGTGTTAATTTATTAAGTGTTCCTGATCTTTTTGCTCACAGCTCCAGCTGTGGGTGTTTAAAACGCGGTTACAGCAATCTGAAAAGCTGATCTTTATCATCTGGGAGCTGAATAACTCTCTGATCCAATCGCAATCATTATTAAAAATAACAATTGTATTTAGATAGCCCCTTTAATGTGATAAAACGTAACACCACAGGGGCTGCAGCCGCTCAAGACTGACTTGAAACAGCTGGTTTGTAATGCAGAACAATGCCAGCAGCGCGGGTTCAATTCCCGTACCAGCCTCCCCGAACAGGCGCCGGAATGTGGCGACTATGGGCTTTTCACAGTAACTTCATTGAAGCCTACTCGTGACAATAAGCGATTATTACTTTGCAAATTTGTTGCGTTATTCTGTAAAATGTAAAATCTCAATGAACATAGTTTAAGAGAATATTTGGTCTGCTCAAGAGGGCAGAGTTGGAGGATATCTCGGAGGGTTGAGGGGCTGGAGAAGGTTAAAGAGTTGGGAAGGGCTGATGCCATGGTGGGATTTGAAAGCAGGATCTGATGTACGTCAGGCAGCACAGGGGTAATGGGTGGATGAATGGATAGGTTAGAATATGTGAAATAGGGTCTTGGATGGCCTGAAGTTAATGGAGAGTTAAAGATGGGAAACCAGCCAATGGTGTGCCATAGTAGTCATGTCTAGATGACTGGAAGAGTTGAATCAGGGACAGAGTTGGCTGATGTTCCAGAAGAGGAAATAGGCAGTCTTCGTAATGGTGCAGATATGTGGTCAGGAGCGCAACTCGGACTCAAATATGACGGCAAGTTAATGAACAGTGTGGTTCACCCACAGCCCGGGGGAGGGACGGAGCTAGTGAAGGGGGCTGAAGATGATGGCTTTGGTTACCAATATTTAGTTGAAGGAAATTTCTGCTCATCCAATCCTGGATGTCAGACAGGATACTGGATTCTCCGGTCGTCGACACCTAAACCGTGTTCTGCGATTGGCCGGAGAATCACAGTTCCCGACCAAATCGGGGGCGGCGCTGGTTTTGCGATGCTCGGCCCCCCCCCTCCAGCACTCGGAGAGTGTGCCGAGCGACGGCCTCAGGACATCGCCTGAGGCTCGCCCTCCGATGTTCCACCCCCAACCGGCCAAGCTCCCGACGGCGTGGGTCTCTCATGGTCCCATCCGTCGGGAACTTGGCGAGGCGGTTGCGGAATCAGGGGCTGTGGACACTGTGGGGGGGGGGGGGGGGGGGGACCTTCTCCGCAATTCTCCGGCCGTATCGCCAGCTGGAGCCGGGTGCTGGATGCTGCCTTCACGCCAGCCCCAGCCAAACGGGTAATCGGTGGCCGTTTTACACCACCTCTCCCACGCCGGCGTGGGGCCATAGCCTCAAAATCTGAGACTCCAGCCCAAGGAGTCTGAGAATTCAGAGACCGTGGAAGGGTTGAAAGAGGTGGCCATGAGGTAGGGCTAGGTGTAGTCAATGAACATGTATTAACTGTTGCTGAGTTTTTAGACGATGTTGCCTGACTTCAACCTGCGATGGCTGAAGCGTCTTTTAGTCAAACCTGCAGTTGTATTGATTTATCGTATAGTTTCTCCCCGCCTCCCCCTACCCCCCCCCCCCCCCCGTCTCCTCTCCCCCCCCCCCCCCCCCCACTCCACACACTGACTCTGTCACACAATCACCAGCTGCTAAGTTAGAAGAAGTAAAAACAAATGTATTATTCATTCTCGACATGTGGGTGGCGTTGTTCAGGCTGGCATTGTTATCCATGTTGACGTACTCTGAGGAGGTGGTGATGAACAATGTTCTTAAATCACTTCATGAGGTTAATTAGGAGTCAACGTCATTGCTGTGGGTCTGCAGTCACATAGAGGTCTGGAGCATGGAAGGATGGCAGGTTCCCTTCGCTGGAGGACATGAGCACAGACGTCTCAGCCCACACCCCCAGTGCAGGACTGAATACAAGGTGTTAAACCCGAGATTCAATCTGCCTCCTCAGACAGATCTAAAAGATGAGGTGGCACCATTTTGTAGAAGACCATTGGAGTTATCCCTGGTGTCCTGGGGGGAGGGGGGGGGGGGGAGGGGGGGCAGGCGGAGTTGGGAGGGGCAAGGTGGTGAGGGACCATATTTATCTCTTGCAGCTTGCGGGATCTTACTGTGCACTGACAGGCTGCTGTGTTTCCCACATGACGGCACCATCCGCACTTCAAAATGTACTTGGGCGGCACGGTAGCACAGTGGTTAGCACTGTTGCTTCACAGTTCCAGGGTCCCAGGTTCGATTCCCAGCTTGGGTCACTGTCTGTGCGGAGTCTGCACGTCCTCCCCGTGTCTGTGTGGGTTTCCTCCGGGTGCTCCGGTTTCCTCCCACAGTCCAAAGATGTGCTGTTAGGTGAATTGGACATTCTGATTTCTCCCTCTGTCTACCCGAACAGGCGCCGGAGTGTGGTGACTAGGGGCTTTTCAGAGTAACTTCATGGCAGTGTTAATGTCAGCCTACTTGTGACAATAAAGATTATTATTGTTACTTCATTGGCTGTGAAGCGCTTTAAGCCACCTGAAGATATGGAAGGCACTGGATAAACGCAGGTCTTTCTCCTGTCTTTTAATGAACATATTCGATTTTAAATGGCGAAAATGATCAGCTTGGCGGTCACTTCCAGCGAGGCCAGTTTTTTATTCGGAGATTGCTCTTTCTATAAAATTCATTTTGAATTCACAAACAGCCCTGGTGGCATCTGAACTGGTGGATTGTGAATCGGGTACCATAAGCACAAAGCCTCTGCTCAGACGGGCCTTCTGATCAATGATGACAGCTTCCCATTACATATTGAACACCTTCAGCACAACAGCCAAATGCTATATTAAACATTCCCTGCAGGGCCTGCATGATTAGATTTTACTCTGTAAAGTTCAGGCGAAACTCATGTGATATATTAATCATTTCAAACTGATAAAAACAGCCCAAAATTTCCATTAAAGAATTCTCCACGGATCGTCCCTGCAGTCATACAGTTTGATAATTAATTAGCAGATACTGTGGGGGAATGTCAGCTCAGAATGACCGAGAGTTGGGTGAGGGTGGGGGGTAGGAGGGGGAGGGGGGGGGGGGGGGGTGATGTGGAGACAATGGGTCCAGTGTCTGAATCCTCGGAACACCAATTTAGCCTCTTGAGCCCACTCCGTCATTCAGTCCCATCATGGCTGATCCCATCTCGGCCTCAACTCCACTTTCCTGCCTGTTCTCCACAAACTGCTCACAAGACAAAACCCTCATGTGTGGAATCAATGTAGTGACCCTCCTCTGACTGCCCCTAATGCAACTACACCCCTCCCCAAATACAGGGACGGAAACTGTGCCCAATACTCCAGGTGCGGTCTCACCAATGCCTTGTACAGTTACAGCAACACTTCCCAACTTTTACACTCTATCCCTTTAGCTGTAAAGGCCAAATTTCCAAATGCCTTCCTCATTACCTGCTGCACCCGCACGCTAGATTTCTGCGATTCTTGTATGCGCACACCCAGACCCGGCGGGGGGGTCGGAGAATCACTGGGGGCCGGCATCAATCCCGCCCCCGCCGTGTCCCGAATTCTACGCCACCAGAGATTCGGCGGGGCGGGAATCGTGCCACGCCAGTTGGTGGGCCCTCCCCCCGGTGATTCTCCGGCCCGCGATGGGCCGAAGTCCCGCCGCTGTCAAGCCTCTCCCGCCGGTGGGAATCAAAACACCTCCCTGACCAGCGGGATTGGTGCCGTGGGCGGGCTCCGGGGTCCTGGGGGGGGTGCAATCTGACCCCGGGGGGTTCCCCCACGGTGGCCTGGCCTGCGATCGGGGCCCACCGATCGGCGGGCGGGCCTGTGCCGTAGGGGCACTCTTTTCCTTCCGCCTTTGCCATGGTCTTCACCATAGCGGAGGTGGAAGAGACCCCGTCCCCAGCACATGCGCCAGGCTGACGTCAGCAGCCGCTAACACTCCTGCGCATGCACGGACTTACGCCAGCCGGCGAAGTCCTTTCGGCCCCGGCTGGCGTGGCTTGGCCCCGAAAGATGCAGAGACGTCCGCACCTTTGGGGCGGCCCGACGCCGGAGTGGTTCACGCCACTCCGACACGCCGGGACCCCCCCGCCCCGCCGGGTAGGGGAGAATCCTGGCCCATTTCTCCGACCAAAATGGAGAACCTCACATTCATCCACATTAAACTCCATTTGCCAAATTTTGGCCCACTCTCCTCACCTATCTGTATTCATTTGTAAATTTCTTATCTCCTCATCGCAACTTACTGTCTCACCTATTTTAGTGTCACCTGCAAATTTGGAGATAGTGCCTTCTATCCCGACATCCATGGCATTAATACATATTGTAAAGAGTTGGAGCCTGAGGACCGAACCCTGTGGCAAGCCACTAGTTCCATCTTGCTACCCAAAGACCCATTTAGCCAGACACTCTACCTTCTGTCCAGACTTCTATCCAAGATAACAAATTATTTATTTATTTTTTATAATATAGAGTACCCAATTTTTTTTCCTTCCAATTCAGGGGCAATTTAGCATGGCACATCCACCTACCCTGCCCATCTTTGGGTTGTGGGGGCGAAACCCACGCAGACACGGGGAGAATGTGCAAACTCCACACGGACAGTGACCCAGGGCCAGGATTCAAACCCGACTCCTCAGCGCCGTGAGGCAGCAGTGCTAACCACTGCGCCATGTGCCGCCCACCCAAACTAATAAATTACCCTTAATCCCATGTGATCGTACCTTGTGTATCAGCCTTTTGTGTGGCACCTTATCAAATGCCTTCTGGAAGTCCAGATATATTACATCGACACGATTCCCATTATACCATTACATTGTGAGATAGGCATTGCCTCCACTTTGACAATCTTTCTTCTCTCTCTCTCCTTCACTTCTACCACCCCCCTCTCTTCCTTCATATCTCCCTAGGTCTCTTTCACTATCTAGATTTCTCTGTCGATCCTCTCTTAGTTCGTCTTTTGCTGTCTCCATCTCTTTCTCCTTTTCTCTACGTTTCATCTTTGATTCCAACTCTCTTATTTCTCTCTCTCCTTTACCCCCTGCCACTGTTTCTCCTTCTCGTTCACATTCCTGCTTTTGATTGTACCCTGTCTGACCCCAGCCATGTCTTTGCAGCAGACAACAGTATTGGGACAAGGAGAGTCAAAGCAGCACTCTGCCCTGCTTTCTCTCTCTCTCTCCTGCACATTCCCTCTCTCCCACTCTTTAGTTCTTCTTCTCTTTATTTCTCTTCTGCGTTCTCGTTCCAGCTCCCGTCCTTTTCTCCTGCCTCCAGCTCTGTTCCAATGGCTTTGCAGTGAAAGATTTCATAACACATGATGTCATCACTCTGGGGAATTTTTAAATGCAGCAAATCCTGCATGCAACCAAATAGAGAAAAACAAACCCCAGATCCTATGCGCGACCATGTACACATCATGCACACATCTTCTGGTACACATTAACACAGGTACACATTAGTGGGGGTCTTCGGGGTTTCAGACCAGCCAGATCTATTCCTGGGGAGGAGGGCGGACGCCCTTGCCTTTGCCTACCCTGATCGCCCGCCGTAGAATCCTGTTTGGCTGGCGGTCAGCAGCACCACCCAGAGCTGCAGACTGGCTGTCCGACCTCTCGGAATCTCTCCCAATGGAGAAAATCAAATTCTCCATCCGGGGGTCAGACGACGGCTTCCGCAGAACGTGGGAACCATTCACGCGACTGTTCTGGGACCTGTTTGTGGCCAACGAACAAGAGGAAGAATAACCAGGTAGCCAAGAATCAGGGGAGGGTAGCCAAGGCATGAAAGGGGGAGAAAGACGAACCACAGGGGCGGGGGGTGGGGGGAGACAGCTGAACTTGAGAAGGGAGGGGCGAACCATGGAGGGAGGGGGGACAGGAGAGGAGAACCAGCGGGATGGGGCGGGGGCAGGGAAACGGGAGCTGGAAGGAGGGCACGGGGTGCCAAAACGTGCATGACATCTCCAGGAGCGGGGAACGAGGAGATTGGGGATGGAGGACGGGAGGAGCAGCGGAGGCGAGCGGGGGGACGGCGGCGAGACCCGTCCGGGAGAGGCGACAGCGGCACGCGACCCGGCCAGGTGTCGCACACTGTGGTTATCTCCCCGGCACCCAAATGTATATTTGCCCCCCCTCCCCAGTCCTCGCCACCCCTGCCCCCCCCCCCCCCCCCCCCCCCCCCGTGTACTTCACTGGGTAAGAAGTACTCTGGGACACTGAGGTAATTTCAGCTCTCTATCTGCAGGCCTTGTTTGTTTCAGTGATGATGCTGCCGTGAGGTTGGCCTGAAAATACAAACAGATGGGCCTCTGCCAGGTTGTGGATAGAGTTTGGTGTTGAGAGCTCCACTGAGTCCATCTGTTATGCCCAGGGGTCGAGTTGATGCCGGAAACATTCCCGCTGTGGCTCTGTGTGGCCCAGTTAACTGAGGAGACGGTTCCCAGTTGCTGTGGTTCAGGTTTAACATTTCACACACTCGGACCAGACTCTCCTGTTCTAGAATGAAGCAGATACCCCCCCCCCCGGCAGATAACCCCCCCCCCCCCCCTCCGACAGATACCCCCCTCCGGCAGATACCCCACCCTCTGACAGATACTCCTCTCCGGCAGATACCCCGCTCTCCGAGTGATACCCCTTCCTCTGACAGATACTCCCCTCCGACAGATATCCCGCTCTCTGACAGATACCCCACCCTCCGACAGATACCCCCTCCGACAGATATCCCGCTCTCTGACAGATACCCCCCTCCGACTGATCCCCCGCCCTCCGACACGTACCTGACTGCAATTGGCAGCCACAGGGTCAGCTTACAGTAGCTTAGGAGATGATCCCATAACGTGATGTGGATTGGGCTGGAGGGAGGCTGCTGATGCTCCCGTGTCCAGGCAGTTACTTGGGATGTCTACATGACCATTAACCATTGCTTCCTCCTGCCTGTGATTACAATCCTGCTGATTGCTACCTTATTCCCTCTTTCCCGGGGAGCAGGGGGAGCTGCTGACTCGGGACAACGCTTCCTCGACGTTTGCTCTCTCTGGCCAACCCCGGGGTCACATCTACCTGAAGATCCATGAACTGGAAGCCCAGCTACTCTCCAAACTCTCTGAACTGGAGAAGGAGCGATCCTCACTGCAGAACAAGGGTGACCAACAGAGGTATCGCCTGGAAGAACAGCTGGAAGCCCTTCACCAGCGCATCGACAAGTTGGAGAAAGGTAAGGCTCAGCACAGGTCAAAGGTTAAAGGTCAGGATGGTCATGCAGGAGATAATCGGGCTGGTTCCTGCTGACACACATTGGGAGACAGTGGGCTTACCCCTCTGGATTGAACGGAAGCAGATTAGATCAATGTCCTTCAACGGTGAGTCCGAACCAGTTGGAGTTGAAGACACAGTTTATTACATCCCAGCTCACTGGTGGTGCAGTGGTTAGCACTGCTGCCTCACATCCCAAGGACCCGGGCAGCACATTGGCACAGTGGTTAGCACTGCTGCCTCACACCCCGAGGACCTAGATTTGATCCCGGCCCCGGGCCACTGTCCGTGTGGAGTTTGCACATTCTCCCCGTGTCTGCGTGGGTTCCACACTCACAACCCAAAGATGTGCAGGGTAGGTGGATTGGCCACGCTAAATTACCCCTTAATTGGAAAAAAAAGAACTGGGTACTTGATGCATAAACAATGGACACGAAACGTAGATGAAGTCCGAACGATAGGCTTTAATACACAAGAAGTGGACCCGGCAGCAGACGTACAGAAGAATGGCTGACTGCTGGGGAACACGGGTTCTTATATCCCGCCTCGTAGGCAGAGCTACCTTCCTCAGCCAATCGGCTGAGAGGCACATGACATACCTGGGCCAATGGGAAGCGAGTCCTCTGCACCAATGGCAACTCACACTCCCAGGTACCGTAATACCCCTAGTCATACTACCACAGTAATCTAAATTAAAAAAAATATATTAGCCAGGGGGCAGTGCGGGAATCACTATTGCTCTTGAAATGTTGCGCTGGGAAATTCTGCTCACACTCGAGAGTGCTGAAGGAGCCTTGGTTTAACATAGAATCATAGAATCCCTACGCTGCAGGAGGAGGCCATTTGGCCCATCGAGTCTACACCAACCCTCTGATAGAGCACCCAATCTAGGCTCACTCAACAGCCCTTTCCCCATAACCCCACCTAACCTGCGCACTTTAGACTGTAGAAGGAAACCGGAGCATCAGGAGGAAACCCACGCGGACATGGGGAGAATGTGCAGACTCCACACAGATACCCAAGGCTGAATTGAACCCAGGCCCCTGGTGCAGTGAGGCAGCAGTGCTAACCACTGTGCCACTTGAAAGCCGACACCTCTGACAGCGCAGCACTCCCTCAGCTCTGTGTGGGTGGTGTCAGCCTGGATTTTGGTTCTCATGCCTTTGCGCTGGGGCATAGATCCATGACCTTCTCATACCGAGGTGAGCGATCGGAAAGGCTAAAACAAAGCGTTTTTATTTCTCCCCGACAGAGACAGCAGTTTATAAATTGCAAGAAGGTTACAAAATCTCATTCCCAGTAAGGACGAACTACATGTATGCTAGAATGAAGAGGAGTCTACCTGAGCTGTACACACTGACCATCTGCCTGTGGGTGAAGTCTAAAGGGACAGTAGGGATTGGAACACCATTCTCGTATGCAGTCCCTGGGCAAGCGAACGAGATGGTTCTACTTGAGTGGGGGAAGAACCCAATCGAACTGCTGATCAATGACAAAGTAAGTATTGAAAACTTTGGTAATGAAGCTCACAAATTAAAATCTCTGGTTGACAGACAATCTCGGCTGGGCCACTGTGCGGGATGTTATAGCTGGTCTGAGCACATTGACTAGGGGAGAAGAAACAGCCATCGATCGATTCCTGGTCCTGAAATTAACTTTTTCATTGGTAATTATCAGTGAGAAAGGCCATTGATACATTTAATTTCATCCACCTTGAGTATCACATTGGTGTATATTGGGGAAATCGATGTTTATTAGGGATGATGGTAATTTCTGGGAAATTATTTACTCAGAATATTGCTGTTTATTGGGGAGTTAATATATTTCAGGACTATTGGCTGTTCCATGGAGGGATGATGGTTTATTAGGGACGGTGGCTGTTTATTGGGCAGATTTCTGTACACAAGTAAGGGAGATACAATCATTGTTTTGTTTGCAGGTAACCCGTCTGCCGTTGGAGGTTAAAGGTGGAGAATGGCACCATGTGTGCATTACCTGGACAACCAGGGATGGTGTCTGGGAGGTGTACCAGGATGGCAAGCAAAGGGGATCGGGAGAAAACCTGGCTCCATGGCACCCAATCAAACCAGGAGGCACGCTCGTCCTTGGCCAGGAGCAGGTAGGTACCAGGAAGCCCATTGTTAACCCAGCGCCGAGACGTGAATTGTCTTTCGATGGCAGAGCTGAACTCTTATGGACAAGTGACATGTGGCCCACAGTTTTCCTTCTTATCGCCTGTTGTTGACCTTCTGACCAGGACAGTAACTCAGTTTAGCCGCCTCTATTCAACTGGAAATGGGTAAATCTGAGCCAATCACAACAGGACAGAGACTCCGAAACTCCAGCCGTGAATATTTTGCACCAAGCCATTGGTTCATCAATCAGTCCCAGCCAATTTGTTCAGCATTAACTGACACCACACTCAAATTAATAAAAATTCCCCTGCTCTCTTTTCTTTCCTCTATCTCTCGCTCATCCCCCTCTCCCTTTCCTCTCCTTCATCCCTCTCTCTCCCTGTCCTCTTCTCTCTCTCCATCTCTTCTCCCTCAACCCCTCTCTCCTTTGCCCCTCCTCTCCCTGTCCCCTTCCTCTCCCATCTCTTCCTTCTCTCCATCCTGCCCTTGTCATACCCCCATTCTCTCCATACCCCCTTCTTTCTATACCCCTTGTCTCCATCCCCCCTTCTCTTAGTCTCCCCCTATTTCTCTTTTCCCCTTCTCCCTCTCTCTCCTCCCTTCTCTCTCTCTCTCTCTTCCCTCCCTCTCTCTCTCCCCTCTTACTCTCTTTCCCCCCTCCTCCTTTCTCTCTCTCCTGTTCATCTCCATCTCCCCTCTCCCTTCCTTCTCTCTCTCTCCTCCTCCTCTCTCTCTCTCTCTCTCTCTCTCCCATAAATCCTGCCCTTTTCCATCCCTTCCCTTGTTCTGTCTCTATGCGCCTAACAAAGATATTTTGAACTGTTGATTGATAGAGTCGGCTGAAGGGGGCGAATGGCCTGTGCTCGTTCCCAACATTATGGGACGGACAAAATGCCTTCCTTGGCCATGACCAACCCCTGATGTGACCGAGCTGGATCTTGGGATCTGCCTATGTGAAGGGCTAAAGCCATTTGCGGCCTGTGCTCTGTATTTAGGGGTCTCTGGGTTCCCCCAGGCTGGATCTGTACATTTTACATCAAACTGGCCGAGATGTTGATACCAATCCATTTTCTTCTACTGTGCAGGACGTGGCTGGAGGCAGGTACGACGCTACACAAGCCTTTGTCGGGGAAATGGCAGAATTCAACATCTGGGACCGGGTTCTGAGTGCGACCGAGATTCAGAACATTGCCAACTGCTCCTCCAGCATTTTGGGCAATGTCATCTCCTGGGATGACAGCAGCATCGACCTGTACGGTGGGGCCACAAAGTGGCCTTTCCAGAGATGCAGCGAAAGTAAAGACTCGGGGCAGAATTGACCGTTGGTCGCTGGTCTGTGCTTCACCGAGCCAGACATGAACAAAAGCAGCTTCAGCAATCTTCACACTTCTCCAATGTGGTACAGACGCCTACAGGGGGCGGTAAACTGGGGAGAGGTGGACGGGGGGCTGGGTGAACTGACCTCTGAGTGGCTCAATTCACCTGTACAGCCCAACCCCAATTCAGTGAACAGAAATCACCACCATTCGGCCCGCATCCTGAGAGAAAACCTCACCCAACCCAAAGGACAGACCCGCTCTCAATCTCCTCCCTGTGGATTTCCTGAGAGCTGCTCCCAGCGAATGGCGAATTCCTGGAGTGTTTGATTGGGAAATGAGCCCCTGTAGGCACCGGTACTGCATCTTATACCATTCCAGTAATTATAGCAGCTCACCCAGTTCTGGAGCGGATCACTGGGCTGGGTGGGTGCGGTGGGTGAGGCCTCCTCTTGGTATCCTGGGAAGGTCTCATTCTCCAAACTCTTCTGATATTGCCCTGATTTGTATTTATTTTGTACAGAGGAAATCTTTCATTTCGTTCTTTGGCCAAAGTAGAAAAATAAATCACCCAGGTACCAATTCTCATTGTGTTCACTTCGCTTCACTTCTCTGCGTTTCAGGGAACTGCAGTGACCTTTTTTTAAGGATACATTTAAAACTTTGATGTTAAACGGCCAACACTGTGGAACATTAGCGACCCAACACTCCCAACTGGCGCCAATAAAACAGGGTGTGCACCAGGGGGAGAGGAGGGGGACATGGCGGGGGGGTGGTTTCTGGACGAGCTGGAATTTCCCCAGGTGGAGGAAGCAAAGAGGCAGGTGTGGAGGAGCCCCTGGGGCTGAGGGAGGTGCTGGATAGTATCAGGGGTATGAAGTCGGGGAAGGCCCCTGGGCCGGATGGGTACCCGGCTGAATTTTATAAGGAATTTACGGCGGACCTGGCACCACATCTGTTGGGGGCATTTAACGAAGCACTGGAGAAGGGGCAGTAATCATACTAATCTCAAAAAAAAGGGAAGGACCCGGTGGAATGTGGGCTGTATAGACCCATATCACCATTGAACACGGATGTGAAGGTATTGGCTAAGTTGTTGGCGGGGAGGATGGAGGATTGTGTCCTCGGGTGGTTGCAGAAGATCAAACAGGCTTCGTGAAGGGTAGGCAGTTCGCGAGTAATATAAGGCGGCTGTTGAATGTGGTGATGAATCCGTCGAGAGCTCTGGTACCGGAGATGGTGGTCTCCATGGACATGGAGAATGCATTTGATCGGGTGGAGTGGCGGTATTTGTTCGAAATGTTCTCATCTCTGACTTTGTATGGGCGGGGAAGGTGTCGAGGGTGGGGAGGACCCTGCTACAGAGGCAGAGGCAGCTGGGGGGGTTGGCGTTGCCAAACTTGCTTCATTATTATTGGGCGGCAAATGTGGACAAGGTGCGGCGGTGAAATGAAATGAAATGAAAATCGCTTATTGTCACGAGTAGGCTTCAAATGAAGTTACTGTGAAAAGCCCCTAGTCGCCACATTCCGGCGCCTGTTCGGGGAGGCTGGTACGGGAATTGAACCGTGCTGCTGATCTGCCTTGGTCTGCTTTCAAAGCCAGCAATTTAGCCCAGTGTGCTAAACCAGCCCCAAGCCCCAACCTTCCCCCCGTGGTGGGAAGGAGAAGCGGTAGAGTGGGTTAGGATGGAGGAGGAATCTTGTAAGGGGTCTAGTTTGAGGGCTATGGTGATGGCAGCATTGCCAATGGCTCCGAGTAGGTATTCAGGGAGCCCAGTGGTGCAGTCCACGGTGAAGATATGGAATCAGCTGAGGAGGCATTTTCGGGTGGAAGGGATGTCGGTGCTAACGCCGCTGTGCGGGAACCATGGGTTTGAGCCGGGGGGGGATGGATAGTGTATACAGGAGGTGGAGGGAAGTGGGGCTGGTCAAGGTGAGGGATTTGTATTTGGAGGAAGTTTTCGACAGTCTGGAGGAGCTAAGGGAGAGGGTAGAGCTGCCGAGGGGTAGTGAGTTCAGGTATCTACAGGTTAGTGACTTTGCACGAAAGGTCTGGAAGGCGTTCCCTAGATTGCCAGGATACACCCTGCTGGAGCGACTGCTGCTTCCGGATGCGGAAGGGGTGGGAAGAATTGGGGAATATATAAGTGGCTGGGGGAGCAGGAAGGCGAGCGGATGGTGAAGATCAAGGAGAAATGGGAAGCGGAGTTGGGAATGGAGATCAATTGGGGAGTATGGAGTGAGGCACTGCGAAGGGTAAACGGGACTTCCTCTTGTGCGAGGATGAGCCTGATACAGTTTAAGGTGGTGCACAGGGGGCATATGACTCGGGCGAGAATGAGTGGGTTCTTTCAGGGGGTAGCAGATGAGTGTGAGAGGTGTGGGCGGGGGCCAGCGAATCATGCGCACATGTTTTGGGGTTGTGAAAAATTGGGAAGATTCTGGGTGGGAATGTTCACGGTCTTAGCCAGGATAGTGGAGGAGGAGGTGGACCCGGACCCTTTGGTGGTGATATTTGGGGTTTCAGAGAAGCCGGAGCTCATGGAGAGGAGGAAGGCCGATGTCTCGGCCTTCCCCTCTGATTGCACGGCGACAGATTTTGCTGGAGTGGCGGTCGGCATCGCTACCGGGGGTAGCAGCTTGGTTGGGTGACATGTGCGACTTCCTGCGGTTAGAGAAGATAAAGTATGGGTTAAGGGGCTCAGCAGGGGGGTTTGTGAAAAGGTGGGGGATGTTTGTGACCGTGTTTGAGGAGCTGTTCATCGCAGGGGGGTGGGGGGAGTGGGTGATGGGGAGGTGGGGGTGAAAACGGAGAAAAATCTGTCCAAACTGTATAGTTGATTGTTGGGAAGAATGTTTCCCGGGGTGTTTATTTGCTGTAACCTACTTTGATACAAGTTTGAATAAAATGCATTTTAAAAAAAAAATTTAAAAATAAAACAGGGTGTGCAGGGCAAGGTGATAGCAGTACAAAACAATCAGTGCACACCCCCTGTGTGGACGCAGGACTACAATCAGAGTTAGGTGTATAGAGGACTGCACGGGCTGTTCGTTATCACTGCGATTTTTCACCGGCTGCTTTTCTTGTGGCCTTTATTTTTTGCCGATACCACGATTGCCGCCAAAGTTGAACAGCTGCAAATATTTCTGTCACGTTTGTTTCGAACCGACTCGGGATTGGCTGGCATTTATTGCTCCGCAGCAGTGTCCCAGATACTCGATCCAAACGAGGGTTATCGGACGCGTTAACTGGCGGAGGAGGCAGCACGACGGGAGGGACTAATTTGAACGCTGTCCTGTTTACTGGCGCCAGCAAGCAAGTATTAATGACGGTCGGTTAACATCAGGCTCAAGGTTTAGGCTCTGCCACTCAGATTGAGCTATGGATCTACAATCTTAATGGACAGTCCAATCCCTTAGTGTGCAAGAAGTGTGAGGTGATGAATTTTGGCAAGAAGAACAGGGAGAGACGATATAAAATAAGGGTTAAATTCTTAAAGGGGTGATGGAGAAGAGGGTGTATCTCTGCGCAGATCATTGAAGGTGACAGGACAGGCGGAGAGAGCAGTTAATAAAGCAGATAGAATTCTGGACTTTATTAATAGGGGCACAGAGTACAGCAGCGAGGTGGTTATGCTGAACTTATACAAGACACTAGTTAGACCTCAGCTGGAGTATTGTGAACAGCTCTGGGTGCCACACTATTGGAAGGATGTGAACACACCGGAGAGAGTTCAGAAGAGGTTTACAAGAATGGTTCTTGGGATGAGAAACTTCAGTTATGAGGATAGATTGGAGAGCTTGGGACTGTTCGCCTTGGAGAGCACAAGGCAAAGAGGAGGTTTGATAGAGATGTTCAACATCATGAGTGGGCTGGTCAGAGTAGACAGGGAGAAAGTGTTCACGCTCGTGGAAGGATCAAGGAAGAGAGGGCCCAGATTTAGGGGCAGATTTAGGGGCAGATTTAGGGGCAGCACGGTAGCATGGTGGTTAGCATAAATGCTTCACAGCTCCAGGGTCCCAGGTTCGATTCCCGGCTGGGTCACTGTCTGTGTGGAGTCTGCACGTCCTCCCCGTGTGTGCGTGGGTTTCCTCCGGGTGCTCCGGTTTCCTCCCACAGTCCAAAGATGTGCGGGTTAGGTGGATTGGCCACGCTAAATTGCCCGTAGTGTCCTAAAAAGCAAGGTTAAGGGGTGGGGGGGTTGTTGGGTTACGGGTACAGGGTGGATATGTGAGTTTGAGTAGGGTGATCATTGCTCGGCACAACATCGAGGGCCGAAGGGCCTGTTCTGTGCTGTACTGTTCTATGTTCTATTTAAAGTGATTTGCAAAAGAAGCAAATGCGACGTGAGGGGAAAGTCTTTTCACTCAGCGAGTGGCTCAGGTCTGGAATGCGCTGCCCGAATTGTGGAGGAGGCAGGTTCAATTGAGGCGTTGGGGTGGGCATTCGATGATTATTTAGAATAGAAACAATATGCAGGGGTATGGGGAAAAGACAGGGGAATGGAACTGAGTCACGGTGCTCATTTGGAGAGCAG
This sequence comes from Scyliorhinus canicula, assembly GCF_902713615.1. NCBI lineage: Eukaryota > Metazoa > Chordata > Chondrichthyes > Carcharhiniformes > Scyliorhinidae > Scyliorhinus > Scyliorhinus canicula. Next base: position 2,570,194 of record NC_052168.1, on the reverse strand, counting down.
TGCAGACATGATGGGCTGAATGGCCTCCTTCAGCGCCCTAATAATTCTGTGATGTTGTGACAAACCTGACTATCAACAAGAGCCGAACTGTCATAGACACTAGCCAAATATTGATGCTGTCAATGAGCAAGGTCGCCAACTCTGGTCCAGCGCTTACTGTGTTTAATTTATTAACATCTCTCTCTGATTTTTCTCCTGGGTGTTGCTCGCACAGAGGGTAAGGGGGGAGGGGGGGGGGGGGGGGGGGTCAATGCATTCCTGGAGATTCCAGGGAAATGCGGGAGAGCTGGCGAGCCCCGAATGATATCACTTCCCCAGTTAAAGAGGCCGATAACTCGTCAGGGGTGGAAGGTGTTAAGCGGCTGTATTTTGCTAATCTCACCCACGGCAGTAGTGTTTAGGCTGATGCTTGTGAATGATGATACAATACGTGCGTTTGTGGAATTTTTTCCATGAGTAAAGTAGCAGTAAATGTGTCTTGTCAGCATGTGTTAATCTGTCGATCGTTGATTGTGATGTGGTAATGGCGAAGACACTCACACTGTGGCCTGCTCAGAGTGTGAGATTTTACTTGTGTTTGTCAGTCACCAAATGCTGACCATTGTTGATCTGTCGATGCCTTTTTACATGATAACTTGTTCAGAACTTTTAATACAGTGAGGCCATTTGTGGTGTTTTAATATCGACTCAGTTCCATCTTGAACCATTAAAATGAGCTAAAGATACAGCTGTCGTTTGTCTTGTGTATTTGCAAATTTGGATATGGCTCTTCTACAGCGTCCAACAGTGAATCATTGCCAAGTGGCTACAGATTGCTGCACTGATGCTCCCTCATTCATTCAGGGGATTAGGCTGTCAATGGCTTGGCCAAAATGTGTTGCCATCCCTAGTGGCCCCTAGAGAAGTGGGTGGGGAAACTGACTTCTGATACGCTGCGGTTCATGTAGTGAAGGCAGTTAAGACATTCCCATACTCCATGCAGACATTCCCATACTCCATGCAGACTTTCCCATACTCCATGCAGACATCCCCATACTCCATGCAGACATTCCCATACTCCATGCAGACTTTCCCATACTCCATGCAGACATCCCCATACTCCATGCAGACATTCCCATACTCCATGCAGACATTCCCATACTCCATGCAGACATTCCCATACTCCATGCACAGATTCCCATACTCCATGCAGACTTTCCCATACTCCATGCAGACATTCCCATACTCCATGCACACATTCCCATACTCCATGCAGACTTTCCCATACTCCATGCAGACTTTCCCATACTCCATGCAGACATCCCCATACTCCATGCAGACATTCCCATACTCCATGCAGACATTCCCATACTCCATGTAGACATTCCCATACTCCATGCACAGATTCCCATACTCCATGTAGACATCCCCATACTCCATGCAGACTTTCCCATACTCCATGCACACATTCCCATACTCCATGCACACATTCCCATACTCCATGCAGACATTCCCATACTCCATGCATACATCCCCATACTCCATGTAGACATTCCCATACTCCATGCAGACATTCCCATACTCCATGCAGACATCCCCATACTCCATGCAGACATTCCCATACTCCATGCACACATTCCCATACTCCATGCACACATTCCCATACTCCATGCAGTTAAGAAACTCTCACAGTCCGTGCAGTTCAGATCTTCATGGTCCGTGTAGTTAAGACACTCCTTCTCACTGGCTCCGACACCAATAACCGGGAGGGAATCAGCCTCTGGGTTCACAGAATCCCTACAGTGCAGAAGGAGGCCATTCGACCCATCGACTCTGCATCGGCCCTCCGAAAGAGCACCCTATCCATGCCCAATCCCCCATCCTATCCCCGTAACCCCACCGAGGACCAATTTAGCATGGCCAGCCCACCTAACCTGCACCTCTTTGGACTGGTTACAAATGAAGATTGAGCAGCTGCGAGCCACACTTTACGGCGTCCACCAGTAAGCCACCAATCGGCGCTGAGTAAAGTGGCAGGCAGGTTCGGTTGAGCCATGGCACGTTCAACCCGATTTCTCATTCAAAGAGCACACACTGGGTGATAATTTCTACCACCGCCCACCGGGCGTATTTACTGGTGGCAGAAGTGGCCCTCCATTGGCCGACGACAGGACCTCCTGGTCCCTCTGATTTCTATAGGGTTGTGCGCACCCTGCCCTCTGCCATCGGGGAACCCGCCGCATGGTGGCAGCCACCAGCAGGACCCGATCATCCCACCGGAGGATATGGCCGGAGAATTCTCACCTTCAGATATGTTTGCCAGTTTAAAACTCAGTTTCTGGGGAAAACATTTGAGGACCCAGTTTGCAAATGAAAGTTAGTGAGGCTTTTAAATGGGGATGGATCAGAAAACACTGTGCAGGAAAGTTGGAGAAGATTCTGGCTGCAATCTCCTGAGGAATGAAGCCTTGGTTCAGTGTTTTTTCAGAAAATGAGGCAGAAATATCATTGAAACAAAAGTCTGTGCTTCACAATTGCTTTCTTCAATCATCATGTCTTAATCGGGTGACTAACTGCGGTTGAACATATTCCCTGAGATGTTTGGCCTCCTACTTTCAACAGCCCCTTCCCCAGACTCCTGCCATTGTTTGCCCTTCACATCAATCATTGTGGATACTCACCTTTCCAGGGCTTTTCAATGTGGTTCTGACTTCTGAAAATCTACACCTTGAGCCCAATAATGGGATGGGATTCTCCGTTGACCAATGCCGAAATCGGGAACGGCGGTCGGGCAGAGAATAGCTCCCAACGGTGAAATCACGGCAGGCGGCGGTTTGACATTGATACGCGATGCTCCGCCCCTCCAAAACGGCGTCATTGTGCCGCGCACTGCGCACAATTGCAACCGTGTTCGCATCTCATTAGCGGTTCCACCCACGAGACTCTGCCTCCGATGGGCCGAGTTCCCAACGGCGTGGTCCACGTGTGCTCTCAATGGTCATGAACCTGACATGGTGACTGCGGAGAGAGAGAGATGGCGTACGGACAGTATTCAGCACCGCCATACTTCACCGCCATTCGTGCCGCTGGCCGGGGTGCTTCTGCCAGGGCTGGGGGAGTAGTGGGGGATGGCCAGGAGGTGGTCTGTGGGAGCGGGGTTGATGGGGACATGATCCAGCTCAACCAGTGCCATCTTATTGGTCGCGGTTGGGGTGTGTGTGTGGGGGGTGTATGGTCTACGTGCGGCTGAACTGCTCCTTCCCATTCACCTGCTCTCTCATCAACTGCCAACCATACCAGTCATGACCCAGAGCTTGGCGGATGTTTGTGCTGCTCACTAACTGAACAGCTGGAGTCCTGATACAACTGGAGAGATATTGGGCGGGATTCTCTCGCAGCGCCCTCCCAGCGACCAGAAATTCCCTCCCGAGGTCACTGGATCTTTACATGGTCCGCCTCCCGCTTGCGGCAATCTTGTGACAGACAGACGGAAGAATCCCACCCACAACCTGATAAAAGCAAATTACTGCGGGCGCTGGAATCGGAAACAAAAACAGAAAATACTGGACATTCTCAGCAGGTCTGACAGCGTCTGTGGAGGGAGAAGGGAGCGAACGTTTTGAGTCTGACGCCTCTTCGTCAAAGCTGGAATATATGTGTGAGTATAATCCAATGTTTCGGTACGTTATTGAGCAAAGGATGTCACGATCACTGAGCGCCCACAAAGCAGTGTAGAAGTAAAGCTTCCATTTCTCGTTTCAATAATCTAAGAGCCCACTTAGCAGCAGCTATTATTAGCTTGAACACACAATCCTCAGACTAGTGATTCCATTTGGATTCCTTTGGGATGTTTAACATTTGCTGAAGAGGAAACAATGTCAATTTTCCCTCATTTGTCATAGTAACACATGGTGCTGCTTTGAATGGGGACAGGAAGGTGGTTACTAATTCCTTCTCCAATTTCTCTGGCCTCATTTTATTGCCATATAATTTTTGAGCAATTTCCATTTTGCATGTCTGTCCTTTTAAACACACACTAATTGGAAGGAGTGCTTTTCTGACCCATTTACATTGCACATGGTTGGTTGTCAAGAGGTGCCATCAAGTGGTTGAATTCTCGTTGAAGGCAATGGTCCCTGGCCAGTTAAAATGACCAATAGTCTTTTTGTTGAAAGGTGAACTATTTGAGTAATAAAGTTAAAAAACTGAGTCCTTTTACTCAATACCAAACTAACTATAAAGAAATAAAGTACAACACAGTTAACTATATAACTATACACTATTAAAACAAACTAGTTCTAACTTCTCTCTCTACTCTACTAGATTCCCTTTCGATTAATCTCAACAATTGATCCTATACTGGCATTGGAGGCAGTCCAGAGAAGCTTCATTCGGTCAATCCCGGCTGTGGAGGGATTTTCTCATGAGGAGAGGTTGAGTAGGTTGGGCCTGTGCTCATTGGAGTTTAGAAGAATGAGAGGCGACCTCATTGAGACATATCGGATTGTCAGGGGGTTTGACAGGGTCGATGCTGAGAGGTTGTTTCCCCTTGTGGGAGAGTCTAGGACCAGAGGGCAGAGTCTCAGAGTGAGGGGGGGGGGGGGGTCACCCATTTCAGACAGAGATGAGGAGGAATTTCTTCTCTCAGAGGGGAGTGAATCTGTGGAATTCTTTACCGCGGAGAGCTGTAGAGGCTGGGTCGTTAAGTATGTCCAAGGCCGAGAGAGATTTTTAATCATTGAGGCAATCAAGGGTTATCACATCAGCCATGATCTCATTGAATGGTGGAGCAGACTCGATGGACCGAGTGGCCTGCTCCTACGTCTGATCTTATCTGGTTACTGAGCAGATTAGATTAAAATCACCCCCCCTCTCCCCAACAACCTGCCCCGTACTACCACCCCCCCCCCCCACCCCCCCCCCCCCCCCCCCACCCCCCCCCCCCCCCCCCCCCACCCCCCCCCCCCCCCCCCCCCCCCCCCCCCACCCCCACCTACAGAGTCTCAGGGATGAAACCCTGGTCTGTATGATGGTCGAGGCAAAGCCACACTCAATATCAACGTATAATAGGGTCATTGCTCAGCGATCTGGAGTTGGAACGCGGGCTGAATATTCCTGCCTTAACCCATGAACCCCGAGAACAACAGCCCAACTGGGATCAGCGGATCTGGCAAAGAGCAGGAATTGAGCCTGGAGTCTCGTGTGCGTACGATTCAGAACCCCTTCAGGCACCACGTCGATTATCAGGATCGCTGATTGGAAAACAAACTCTGCCCAAGCTGCAATGATTGCTTCGCGGCTTGGGAGAATAACGGGACAGTGCCAATCGTGTTCTTGGAGGAATTTGCCTGCCCCTCTTCGCAACTACTGCCCTGAGAACTCAGCTTCACCGAACCGGCGATCACACAAAGCAGAGAATCTCCAGCAGGACACGAGCCCCGTGAAAAGCTAAAGTAGAGAGAAGAGCAATATTAGAAATGATCAAAAGACCCACTGAACGAACGGCATTTTGCTGAGCTGTCTGACAGACCAGTCTGACACCAGTCCACGTGCACAGGAAATTCACAGAGTTTTGGTTCCGAATTCTAGATTAATTTGACTGGTGGGGGGGGAGGGATGAAAATAAAAACTGGCTGATTCAGGATTTTGTACTGTGTGAATGGAGCTGCTGAGGAAGTAGAGAGTTGACTCCGTGGGCAGTGACGCACAGGGCAGTTGCTGGCTGCTAATATTAATCACACATTAGGAATTTACACTAGCCCATCACCGACAATCTGCTTCTTCACTGCTTCCACCCACACAGTGACTGGAATATTTCATATTTCTTCCTCTGATTCTAATAGTTGCTGCTCCAAACTTCATATTAGCCATCAGTCCCTCGATTCCTGCATCGCACATTCCTTTTGTTACATCATAAGACCACAAGAAATAGGAACAGGAGGAGGCCATTCAGCCCTTCGACTCTGCTCCACCAATTAATAAGACAATGCCCTCTGGTCCTATTCTCTCCCATGAGTGGAAACATCCTCCCAACATTTACCCTGTCAAAGCCCATCAGAAACCTGGCTGGCTGCACCCCCTAAAGCCATCCATGACAGCAGAAGTGCAGATTGTGTGTCCCAATGGATATTTGGTAATAATTCCCAGTCTCACTGGCAGGTCATTGAGTAGCTGGTGCAGTAAGTAGGAAATATCAAACTGGTGTAACAAAGGGTCACTCTTCACAGGTTAGAGTCACAACACAATGTTGGGACAGTGCAGAGCTTTACTCTGTATCTAACCCCGTGCTGTACCTGTCCTGGGAGTGATTGATGGGGACAGTGTAGAGGGAGCTTTACTCTGTATCTAACCCCGTGCTGTACCTGTCCTGGGAGTGTTTGATGGGGACAGTGTAGAGGGAGCTTTACTCTGTATCTAACCCCGTGCTGTACCTGTCCTGGGAGTGTTTGATGGGGACAGTGTAGAGGGAGCTTTACTCTGTATCTAACCCCGTACTGTACCTGTCCTGGGAGTGTTTGATGGGGACAGTGTAGAGGGAGCTTTACTCTGTATCTAACCCCGTACTGTACCTGTCCTGGGAGTGTTTGATGGTGACAGTGTAGAGGGAGCTTTACTCTGTATCTAACCCCGTGCTGTACCTGTCCTGGGAGTGTTTGATAGGCACAGTGCAGAGGGAGCTTTACTCTGTATCTAACCCTGTGCTGTGCCTGTCATGGGAGTGTTTGATAGGCACAGTGTAGAGCAGGGGTGGGCAATCTTTTCCGTGCAAGGGCCACATTCAGAAATTCACAATTTTAAAGGGCCGCATAGTATATTAATTAATAGTCCCGGTTGTAACCAATTAGCGTGCGGCATATACCTCAGCGCTTCCCCCGGCGGCATCCTGCCTTTAGCCCTCTTTTTCTCTACTTTTCAAAAATGGCGCTTCACCTGGTTATGATTCTGGGCGCCTCATATAGAACATAGAATAGTACAGCACAGAACAGGCCCATCGGCCCTCGATGTTGTGCCGAGCAATGATCACCCTACTCAAGTCAACGTATTCACCCTATACCAGTAACCCAACAGCCCCCCCCCATTAACCTTATAAAAACAATATAAAAAAATTTTAAAAAATTTTTTTTTTTAAAAAAAAAAGCTTAAATCACTCCTTAGCCAATTTGTGAATTTGAATTGATTTTTAAATCTGGAAAAAATGAGCTAAGATCAGTTGCCCCTGCATCATCTGGCTCTGCCAGCATTGCCGGTTCCCCATGGTCTGCACCATACTGTTGACGCTCTCAGCGATGCTCCTCAGTGACTGGGACAAGCTCTGCAGCGCCTCAGCCATGCCCATCTGAGAGCGGGACATGCCCTGCAGAACCTCATCAAGGTCGGCCTGGTACTGGGTCACATACCCCAGCGAGCCGGACATTCTGCTGAGACCTGCGGCCATGGCTGTCACCGACCGTGCGACGTCTGGTGCTGACATCATGCACCAGGCTCTCCACTGCGGTTGCCACCTCTTGGCCACGGAGCCACTCATTGGCGGCATCACCTCCTGCACCCCTCGTCTCTGGGACTCCTCCAAGTGGCTATGGATCTGCTAGAGTATCGTTGGCATCTCCCTCTGAATGTCCCGGCCTCTCCCTATCGTCTACATTAGCTTTGAGTTCCCCTTATACCACCACAGGCTCAGCATCAGGCTGCGACCCAGGGAACCATCTTTATATAGATAAAAATCATTGGTCCAACTTTCATGATGCTTTAATTATCCCTTGCAAACAAAAGTGTCTGCTTGTCTTGTAAACTAGGATTTTTAAAAACATGAGTGGATTGTCACACAAACCCTAACCCAGGCTTTTAACCCGAAATGCACCATATACATACAATACAATACATCTGACATTCCTGCATTCATCACAATAGGAGACTATTCAGCCCATCGTGCCTCGCTCTTTGAAAGAACTATCTAATCCACTTTCTCCCTAGCCCCGCAAATATTTCCTTTTCAACTATTTATCCAACTTCCTTGTGACAGGTTCCACAGCCCCTTCAGGCAGGACCTTCCAGCGACTCGCTGCAAAGGCCTCTTCATCTCTGGGTCTTTTGCAAGTTATCTTCAATCTGTGTCTGGCTACTGGTTCCCCCCCATCAGTGGAAACAAATTCTACTCATTTACGTAATCAAAAAACCTTTCCTAATCCTGAGCATGAAACTATTCATCGCTGATATCTCCCAGTTCTCCCCGATACTGTCAGACTTGCTGTTGGTCCCTGTATTTTCTCTTGTTCCAGAGAGAGAGAGGTGTTGTTCCTTTATTTCAAGGCAGATCCTTTATTTTTTCTGTTGCCTTTTGGAGCAGTTAAATCCAAATGGTTGATGATGTAATCGGGTGGATTGACTAATCTTTGTGCAGCTGTGTGTGAGAAAGGAACTGAAAGTATTCACAGTTGAAGTGGCAGCCTTGATCAGGGGCACAGGGAGGATGACTCTTCTGACTCACCTCTTCAAGCCAGTTCCCCCAATTGTACAATAACATTGCATGCGCAGCACAAACACTCAGGTCTGTGCAGTGTTTAACCGCCTCCCACTCCTCCGCCCTATCGATTATTCTATTTCATTCTGCCTCACGCGTTTATCTACTTTAAATGCATCTCAGCTATTTATGTGGGGGCGAGTTCCACATCCTCACCACTCTCTGGGTAAAGAAGTTTCCCCTGAATCCTCCATTGGATTTATCAGTGACTGTTTTATGATTGCAACCCCTAGCTCTGGTCTCACCCATAAATGGAATGAAATGAAATGAAAAAAATGAAAATCGCTTTTTGTCACGAGTAGGCTTCAATGAAGTTACTGTGAAAAGCCCCTAGTCGCCACATTCCGGCGCCTGTCCGGGGAGGCTGGTACGGGAATCGAACCGTGCTGCTGGCCTGCTTGGTCTGCTTTAAAAGCCAGCAATTTAGCCTGGTGAGCTAAACCAGCCCCTGATGAGCCCCTAATACCAGCCCCTAATGAGATGCGAACATGCTTGCAATTGTGCGCAGTGCGCGGCACAATGACAACGCCATAAAGTGTGGCTCTGCTTTAAAAGCCAGCGATTTAGCTGAGTGAGCTAAACCAGCCCCAGAACTAGAAATGGAAACACCTTCTTCAGGATAGGGTAGATACTATCAATTCCAATTCTCTTCCCACACCCAGGCTGACTTTTGGCTGTTTCCAGAGCTAGTTATTCCTGGAACAGGTTGCTAGTCTGTCGCCAGGCAGTTTATAGCTTGAGGGGTGCTACTCCACCTCACGGCACCTTAGGGCAGCACAGTAGCATTGTGGATAGCACAATCGCTTCACAGCTCCAGGGTCCCAGGTTCGATTCCGGCTTGGGTCACTGTCTGTGCGGAGTCTGCACATCCTCCCCGTGTGTGCGTGGGTTTCCTCCGGGTGCTCCGGTTTCCTCCCACAGTCCCAAAGATGTGCAGGTTAGGTGGAGTGGCCATGCTAAATTACCCTTAGTGTCCAAAATTGCCCTTAGTGTTGGGTGGGGTTACTGGGTTATGGGGATAGGGTGGAGGTGTTAACCTTGGGTAGGGTGCTCTTTCCAGGAGCCGGTGCAGACTCGATGGGCCGAATGGCCTCCTTCTGCACTGTAAATTCTATGATCTATGATGATCCACATTAAGCATGGCTGACCAGGAATCCCTTCCGCTCTCACCGCCAGCCATTGGCGTGTTGGAAGGATTTTTCAGGTTGACACTCAACCTGTTTGGTCAAGTCAAGAAGGCTAATGGTATGTTGGGTTTCATTGCGAGGGGATTTGAGGACAGGAGCAGGGATGTCTTGCTGCAATTACACAGGGCCTTGGTGAGGTCACACCTGGAGGATTGTGAGCAGTTTTGGTCTCCTTATCTGAGGAAGGATGTTCTTGCTATGGAGGGAGCGCAGTGAAGGTTTACCAGGCTGATTCCTGGGATGGCGGGATTGATGTATAAGGAGAGATTGAATCGGTTAGGATTGTATTCACTGGAGTTCTGAAGAATGAGAGAGGTTGTCATAGAAACCTATAAAATTCTAACAGGACTGGACAGGGTAGATGCAGGAAGGATGTTCCCGATGGTGGGGGCGTCCAGAACCAGGGGTCACAGTCTGAGGATACGGGGTAGACCTGTAGGACAGAGATGAGGAGAAATTTCTTCAGCCAGAGAGTGGAGGGCCTGTGGAATCCGTTACCACAGGAAGTAGTTGAGTCAAAAACGTTGCATGTTTTCAAGAAACAGTTTGATACAGCACTTAGGACGAGGGGATCAAAGGATATTGGGGTAAAGTGGGACTAGGCTATTGAGTTGGATGATTGGCCATGCTCATAATGAAAGGCATAGCAGGCTCGAAGGGCCGAATGGCCTCCTCCTGCTCCTATTTTCTATGTTTCTCTGTCATGAACGCAGCTTCCTTGGCCATCAAGTCCTGGGGTGGGACCCAAACCTGGAGTTTCTGGCTCAGAGGCAGGGGTCACTCACAACCCCAGAACATCTCCCCACCCTTTCAAACTCCAGCACAATCTTAGAGACATCTATCAGGGCGACTCTTCAGTCTTCTCTTTTCTGGAAAAAAGTAACCCAGTCTTTAGATTGTGTCACTTCTGTTGCCATCCTCACAATTCTCTTTGCACCTTCGCCAGGGCCCTGATTCATAGAATTTACAGTGCAGAAGGAGGCCATTCAGCCCATCTTGGAAAGAGCACCCTACCCCCACCTCCACCCCATCCCCATAACCCAGTAACCCCATCGAACACTAAGGGCAATTTTAGATACTAAGGGACAATTTAGCATGGCCAATCCACCTAACCTGCACATCTTTGGATTTTGGGAGGAAACCAGAGCACCCGGAGGGAACCCACGCAGACACGGGGAGAACATGCAGACTCCACACAGACAGTGACCCAAGCCGGGAATGAAACCTGGGACCCTGGCGCTGTGAAGCCACAGTGCTAACCACTGTGACTACCGCGCTACCCCAAGGATACCCCTGAGCTGAGCACAATAACAAACTTACTCCTGGTTTTAAAAGTATTCAATTAAGCAATGAAATAAAATGTGGAGATATTGCAGTGAAACCATTCTCCATTTGCAAGAGTCCTCTGCGAATTTTGTTTTAATTTATACTCGACTTGACATATTACCCAATTTCATCCAGGAACAGAATTTTTACAGCTGAGGTCATGTGCAATTAAAACTCCCCCTCTCTCTCTCATTCACAAACACATTATCCAGCTGCACTGATCAATATGTCCTCTGCTCTTGATCGAGAGGCAATGCACAGCAGTTAAAAAGAACATACGTTCAACACCCATTTCTCCAATGCACAGGAATCGATTTAAGGACAATATTGAGATTAGAGGAATTATTCATCATGATGAACACAACTTCCTAATCAATAGCAGAAACTCACTTGGGAAATGGACACGTTTCTGGTTCAATCCGAATGGAGAAGGCATTGGGGGGTGGGGGGGGGGGGGGGGCTGCCCAATAATTACAGTCACCAGGTTTTGTAAATGTAAACACAATTATTTTTCATTAATGACACAGGGTGGCACGGTAGCACAGTGGTTAGCACTGTTGCTTCACAGCACCAGAGACCTGGGTTCAATTCCCGGCTTGGGTCACTCTCTGTGCGGAGTCTGCACATTCTCCCCGTGTCTGCGTGGGTTTCCTCCGGGTGCTCCGGTTTCCTCCCACAGTCCAAAGACGTGCAGGTTAGGTGGACTGGACATGGTAAATTGCCCTTAGTGTCCAAAAACAAAAAGAAGGTTAGGTGGGGTTATTGGGTTACAGGGATAGGGTGAAGGCGTGGGCTCAAGTAGGGTGCTCTTTCAAGGGCCGGTGCAGACTCGATGGGCCGAATGGCCTCCTTCTGCACTGTAAATTATATGATATATAATGAAATATGTAGCAAATACAACTGGTTAACTGTTGTCTAAATACCCACTTTAACTAGCCCCCACCCTCTACACAACACACAGGACAGACAGACACAGAGGGGAGGGGAGGGTGAGAAATGAAAAAGAGTCATTGCTTCAGATAATTGTTTCTAGCAACGTTTTCCTCTTCAAACCTTGCTTTCAGTTCAAGGCTTTTACGTAGATTCATTCGGGTGTCGGTAGTTCCAGAAATACAGCACTCACAAGTAGAGAGAGAGAGAGAGGCGCTCCAAATCTTTTTTGCAGCCTGTAAGGGTTTCCTTGTACATCCATTCATTCCTGTTCTCTGCAGTTTGAGGAATACAAAACTCACAGCCATTCTGGAGAAAACAAGGAGGAGAGTGAGTGAGAAGGACCTTGTCTCTGTCCTTCCAGTAGTCAAACTGAGCTCTGAATCATTCCAAGGGGGTAAGATCCAATCACCATCTGTTACCGGGCAGAGTACGGCCTTTTGTCCAATTCATTAGCCACCAGCCAATCAATCAAACCGAGGCCCTTCTATCTCTCTCTCTGGTGCCAAAATGTCTGATGTCTCCTGTTCAAACTAGCAGCGTGTTCTCACCTATAACTTCTGATTTCCTCACTCCACGCGGCTGCTTGATTTAATGATACATGTCCATTAATCTTCCATGGATCAAAAATAATAATGGAAAAACAAAAGAGGACAGAAGGGAATAACGAGAAAGGGCCCTTGCATAACAGCATGAAGGGACATGGTAGATGTGAGTTAAGATGTAAGTCAGACATTATCTATCTGAATAGTAGATCAGGCTGAAGGGGTAGAATTACCACAAACAAAGAACAAAGAAAAGTACAGCACAGGAACAGGCCCTTCGGCCCTCCAAGCCTGTGCCGACCATGCTACCCATCTAAATTAAAATCGTCTGCATTCCTGGCTCCATATCCCTCTATTCCCATCCTATTCATGTAATTATCAAGATGCCTCTTGAACATCACTATCATCCCGGCTTCCACCACCTCCTCCGGTAGCGAGTTCCAGGCACCCACTACCCTCTGTGTAAAAAACTTCACTCGTACGTCTCTTCTAAACCTTGCCCCTCACACCTTAAACCCTATTCCCCCTCTACTCTGGGGAAAAGCCTCTGACTATCCACTCTGTCTGTGCCCCTCATAATTTTGTAGACCTCTATCAGGTCGCTCCTCAACTTCCGTTGTTCCAGTGAGAACAAGCCGAGTTTATTCAACCGCTCCTCATAGCTAATGCCCTCCATACCAGGCAATATCCTGGTAAATCTCTTCTGCACCCTCTCTAAAGCCTCCACATCCTTCTGGTAGTGTGGCGACCAGAATTGAACACTATACTCCAAGTGTGGCCGAACTAAGGTTCTATACAGCTGCAACATGACTTGCCAATTCTTATACTCAATGCCCCGACCAATGAAGGCAAGCATGCCATATGCCTTCTTGACTACCTTCTCCACCTGTGTTGCCTCTTCCAGTGACCTGTGGACCTGTAGACCTAGATCTCTCTGACTGTCAATACTCTTGAGGGGTCTACCATTCACTGTATATTCCCTACCTGCAGTAGACCTTCCAAGATGCATTACCTCACATTTGTCTGGATTAATTTTCATCTGCCATATCTCCGCCCAAGTCTCCAAACAATCTAAATCCTGCTGTATCCTCGGACAGTCCTCATTGCTATCCGCAATTCCACCAACCTTTGTGTCGTCTGCAAACGTACTAATCAGACCAGTTACATTTTACTCCAAATCATTTATATAACCTACGAACAGCAAAGGTCCCAGCACTGATCCCTGCGGAACACCACTAGTCACAGCCCTCCAATCAGAAAAGCACCCTTCCATTGCTGCTCTCTGCCTTCTATGGCCGAGCCAGTTCTGAATCCAGTTCTGTCACCTTCTATTCCAATGTTCCTACCACAGAATTGTAGAAAAACATGAAGTAGCACAGGAATTCTTGGAAAGCCGAGGCACAAGGAAAGCATTCATTCGGATCTTGAAATGAAATGAAAATCGCTTATTGTCACGAGTAGGCTTCAATGAAGTTACTGTGAAAAGCCCCTAGTCGCCACATTCCGGCACCTGTTCGGGGAGGCTGGTACGGGAATCGAACCGTGCTGCTGGCCTGCCTTGGTCTGCTTTAAAAGCAAGCGATTTAGCCCAGTGTGCTAAACCAGGATCTCCCCAAGTACCAGACTTCCAAACTAATTTATGATATAAATAATGAGTGAATAGGGATTTTAACACACTCCCAATATCAGAATAAAATAAGTTTTGATTTCGAATAAGATATTGCGGGAAGCAAGAGAGCTTGATTCTAAACTCGGCAATAACCTGCTCACATACGCTCAGTTTGGGTTCTCCCAGGGTCATTCAGCTCCTGACCTCATTACAGCCTTGGTTCAAACACGGACAAAAGAGCTGAATGCCAGAGGTGAGGTGAGAGTGACTGCCCTTGACATCAAGGCCGCATTTGACTGAATATGGCATCAAGGAGCCCGAGCTAAACTGGAGTCAATGGGAATCAGGGGGGGAACTCTCCGCTGGTTGGAGTCATACCCGGCACAAAGGAAGATGGTTGTGGTGGTTGGAGGTCAATCATCTCAGCTCCAGGACATCACTGCAGGAGCTCCTCAGGATAGTGTCCTAGGCCCAACCCTCTTCAGCTGCTTCATCAATGACCTCACTTCCATCATAAGGTCAGAAGTGGCGATGTTGGTGAATGACTGTATAATGTTCAGCGCCATTCGTGACTTCTCAGACAATGAAGCAGTCCATGTCCAAATGCAGCAAGGCCTGGAATATATCCAGGCTTGGGGCTGACAAGTGGCAACTTACATTCGCGCCACACAAGTGTCAGGTAATGACCATCTCCTACAAGAGAGAATCTAACCATCGCCGTTGACATTCAATGGCATTACCATCGCTGAATTCCCCACAATCAACATCCTGGGGGTTACTATTGATCAGAAACTGAACTGGACCCAGCCACATTAATACTGTGGCTACCGGGGCAGGTCAGAGGCTGGGAATCCTACACTGTATAACTCACCTCCTGACTCCCCAAAGCCTGTCAACTATCTACAAGGCACAAGTCAGCAGTGTGATGGAATACTCTCCACTTGCCTGGATGAGCGCAGCTCCAACAACACTCAAGAAGCTCAACACCGTCCAGGACAAAGCAGCCCCGCTTGATTGCTCCTTCTTCCACAAACTTTCAAACCCTCCACCACCGACGCACAGTGGCAACTGTGTGTACCATCTACAAGATGCACTGCAGTAAATCACCAAGGCTCCTTCGGCAGCACCTTCCAAACCCACAACCACTACCATCTAGAAGGACAAGAGCAGCAGATACCTGGGAATCCCACCACCTGGAGCTTCCTCTCCAAATCACTCATCATCCTGACTTGGAAATATATTCGCTGTTGCTGGGACAAAATGCTGCAACTCTCTCCCTAACAGCACAGTGGGTGTACCTACACCTCAGGGACTGCAGCGGTTCAAGAAGGCAACTCACCACCACCTTCTGAAGGACAAGTAGGGATGGGCAATTAATGCTGGCCTAACCAGCGACGCCCACATCCCGTAAATGAATTAAAAATTTTTTTTAGAATTGATCTCACATCAATTGCCATTTGCAGAAAAGAGTTCCAAACATCACCTCCCTATAGAACCATAGAATTCCTACAGTGTAGAAGGAGACCATTAGGCCCATTAAGTCTGCACCCACCCTCTGAAGGAGCGCCCTCCCTGGCCATCACCCCCACCCTACCCCCGTAATCCCATAACCCTGCCTAACCTGCACATTTTGGGACACCAAGGGGCAATCTAGTCTGGCCAATCCACCTAACGTGCAAATCTTTGCATGTGAGAGAAAACTGGAGACCCCAGAGGAAACCCACGCAGACATGGGAGAACATGCAAACTCCATACAGATACCCAAGACCGGAATTGAATCTGGATCCCTGGCGCTGTGAGGCAGCAGTGCTGACACCGTGCCGCAGTGCCGCCAATTTCCTAATTTCACTCTTGAAATGTCTGGCTCTAATTTTTAGACTATGCCCCCTCCCCCCCCAACCCCAACCCACAGGCCCTAGAGTCCCCAGCGAGTGGAAATAAGTTCTCTCTTTGTTGAAGTTTACTAGGAAATGATGGAATATTCCAGTAGGTTTTGAGGAGTTTGAGAAAGAGACCTGATAAACAGAGAATGTCTTATTAATGAAGTTGAAATGTAAAGTGCTTCGTTTGATAGAGATTTGCACGTCCGATGGGTTCCAGCTCTTTGAGCGCCCTGATGGTGTCACATTACAACAGCTAGAGATACTGTACGGAAGGTTAAGATGAATGAGATGAAGCTGGGTAAAGTGGCCATGGATTGTGCCTGATCACAGGCATCCGTACACTCGAATCCGGTTGTACCTGAGGGAGCAGGAACTGCCAGACACAATGACAGCCATGGTTAAGGTTGTACACTGGTGCTCATATTCCAGGTGATAGCTGAAATGGTAGAATGGTAAAACAACAACTCGCATTTTTGAAAACATTTGTACATGGAATTTGGGCCATTGGCAAAGACTGCATTTGTTACCCATCCCTAATTGCCGTTGAACTGAACATCACAAAGGAACCACATGCAGGACAGCAGGTTCTTTCTCTAAGGAACATTTGTGAACCAGGTGGGTCTTGATGCCAACCGATGATAGTTGCATGGTCACCTTTACTGTGACTAGCTTTATATTCCAGGTTTATTAATTGAGTTTAATTCCATGTTGAGATTTGAACCCACACCCCCAGATTATTAGTCTGGGTCTCTGGATTACTAATCCAGCGACATCACCACCATCTCCCCATTATATCACGGTTTTAACATAGTAAAATGAACCAAGTTGCTTCACAGGAATGCTACCAAACAAAATTTGATACTGAGACACGTCAGGAGCTATAACAGCAGAAGACTAAAAGCTTGGTCAGGGAGGTTTTGAGAAGTGGCTTTCAGGATGTGTGAGCGCTAGAATGTGGGAGAGGTCTGGGGGGTGAATTCCAGAGTTTAGAATCAAGGCAGCTGCAGGCACAGCCACCAATGGTGGAACAAAGGCAACTCAGGTGCAGAGATGTCAGAAGGCTGCAGGTTACAGAGGCAGCGAGACCATGGAGGGGTTTGAACACTGGATGAACAGGACTTGGTGTGAGCCCAGCTGAGTTTATGACGAGATAAACTGCAAACTGAACCTTGAAAAGTTGTGTCACGATCTTGCTCATTGAATGCAACTCTGGTTCAGTGTTGCAAAGGCAGGGCCTAACTAATGCTGAGACATATTTAACATTTGTGCCAGTGGTAATTAGAGACTGATTAATAATGGATGTCTAAGTGCTTTATGTGCTCACTGGTTAACATTGTAATGGTGTTGGGTGTGTTTTTATAGATGTTGTTGAATAAAAGTGTGTTAGTTTATGCATTTGCAAGCTCAGTTCTCAGTTAAGTGATTCTGGCAGGAGTTCATTGTGTTCTGGTCTTTGGCGCATTATCAAGATTCCGGACCAGACCCCAACATATGGACAAGAACTCCAAACCCTTTTTTTTCAATTTGTGAAACTGTGTGGAAAGGATACTTCACTCCCGAAGTGATGACTCTGACCAATGTGCATCTTTTATATTAAAACAAACTTTATTCTTAACATAGGATTAAACACATTGCGCGGAATTCTCTGCTCCCCACGCGGCGTGGGAGAATCGCGGGAGGGCCTCCCGACATTTTTTACGCCCCCATTGGCGCCCCCAGCGATTCTCCCCCCCCCCCCCACCACCCGCTCGGAAAAATCGCCGCTCGCCGTTTTTCACAGCGAACGGCGATTCTCCGAGCCCGATGGGCCGAGCGGCCGGCCCTTCACGCCCGTTTCACCACGGCAGCAACCACACCTGGTTTCTGCATTCGTGAAACGGGCGGCAGATGTCCGTTTGGGGCATCTAGGGGCCCGATTGGCACGGGAGCACCACGACTGTGCTCGGGAGGGGACAGGCCCGCGATCGGTGCCCACCGATCGTCGGGCCAGCGTCCAAAACAGACGCACTCTTTCCCCTCCGCCGCCCGGCAAGATCAAGCCGCCACGTCTTGCCGGGCGGCTGAGGAGAAAGACGGCCACCGCGCATGCGTGATTATGTTTCTATCCTAATATCTCATTACGTGGCTGAGTGCCAGATTTTGTTTGATAATGCTCCTGTGAAGCTATTTGAGATTGCATTAAATTTTTTTTAAACAAGCAGGTTGTTGTTATACCGTGTCTCAGTACTGGCTGTTTTGGAATGTGTCACCATCAGTATGTTATGGATTGTGGTATACAAGGCGGCCACTTTAGAGGAAATGCCAGAAAATGCGCAGACGGTTCCACTGGTGGTGGCTGCCCTCCAGCACGTTGTCTGATTCCTCACCCGTCGTTAGGCTATTAGGCCAAGGTGGGCATCACGGGTCAGGATGCTACCATCGTCACTCAGCACGTGGAATGTGAATTCAATTAATCTGCAACTGAAAGGTAGTCTCGGTAAAACTGACCACGAAACCCCCAGTGAGTGTCATAAAAACCCATCTGGTTCACCAATGTCCTTCTGGGAAGGAACTCCTCCATCCTGACCTGGTCTGGCCTATAGGTGACTCCAGGCCCACAGAAATGTGTTGGCTCTTAATTACCCTCTGCAATGCCACTCAATTGCAAGGGCAATTAGGGATGGGCAACTTACTGGCCTTGCCATTGATGTCACATTCCATGAAAGAATTTTAAAATAAATTTAGTTGGAGGTAGGATTTCTTTTCCTATTTGTTTCCCTAGATCACTCAGGAAGTTGCCTTTTCACGCTCTGTAAGAGTAGAAAGCCCTAAACAACGCTCTGTGCCTGCATCCTAAACATGCCCTGTCACATTAGATTTTATGGCATGCGATTAAAAATTTATGTCTCCATCCTGCCTTCTGCAGGCAGATTTACAACAAAAAAGTACTGATCGCTACAAGTAAAATATTAATCCCACTGCTAGATCTTTAACTGTTTCCTTTCAGGAAACAGCCTTGTGAGTTTGATGCAGATGCTGGCTGGGGTTGTTGCCGAAAGCGCAGGTCCCTGCTCCTTCCCTCTCATTTAGATCATTGTTGGAGTGCAGCATCTGGTCCTATAGCTGCCACACTTAAATCATGATCCAATATTTAAATGCTCTCAACAAATTGCTCTCCCTACTTTTTAAAACACGCAGGTGCTAATCCATTAGCACAGCGCTGCCTGACACATTAGGTGCTAAATGGCTGATTGAGAATCCAGATGTGCTTATGTTCATTAATGGTCAGTAACTAAAAGTAAGCAACATTTTGGTCATGCCGTCTCGATACACATTCACTTGACGCGTGCATGTAAACTTTAACCTTTCTGAGCATTTGTTGGTAAAGTGGTGGGGATGAAATGTTTTTGAAAATTGTGAGTGCTTTACTACCTTGGTTATTCATTGGCGGGAGGTGCCCCTGTATTGTGTGCAATATATTTTCTGCTAATATTAGTGCATGTGGCTTCTTTAAATTGCTGCAGGTTCTCTCTCTGTCTCTCACTTTGCTGTTGTCCTCTAGCTGTGCAAATTTCCCTCGGTACTAGGGAATATTCTGGTTACTCCACAATAAATCTGCCACCCTCTGTTTAATGCTCTTCTGTTTAACACTCTGTCTCGCCATCTCTCCACCACTCATTTTTATCACTTCCCCAAAGTGCTTCACTCCAAACTCACAGCATAACCACTTTGCGGCAAAGCAACTGTGCGTCATGGACATTTCGGCTATAATAACCTCTCACAGAATGAAGACATCACGTTCTTCTAACCTTCAAATTAACTGAAGGCACAATAATGGCTCTTACACTGCGCTGGTACATGCTCAAAGGGCAAAGGGCTCCTACTTTCCAACCTGTGACAAACAAATTCACACTGGAGACTCGGTTGTTTCAAGAAACATCAATTTGAGTTTGGGCAACTTAGGTACAGGGCAATTCGAATTAATTGCTGGACTAAAAACAGATTTCCTTTTTTAACTGGCGCTGCCTGGCTTGCTGAATGTTTCCAGCATTTTGTATATTATTTTCAGCTTTTCATAGCCTGTGCCAGTTTGCTTAATTGAAACTGCGATTGTTTGGGGTTTGTACTCTCTATCTGTTCATCACACACCGACCAGCCACTGGGTAGGGTGTGAAAGCTTCAGTTTCCTCACCCAAGTGGATTCTGAAAGCAAAAACAACTTGCATTTATTTTTTTCTATAAATTTAGAGTGCCCAATTCATTTTTTCCAATTAAGAGGCAATTTAGCGTGACCAATCCACCTAGCCTGCACATCTTTGGTTTGTGGGGGTGAAACCCCCACAAACACGGGGCGAACGTGCAAACTCCACACGGAGAGTGACCCAGGGCCGGGATCGAACCCGGGACCTCGGCGCCGTGAGACAGCAATGCTACCCACTGTGCCACCGTGTTGCCTACAACTTCCATTTATATAACATCCATGTGGTGAATGTAACTCCGTAATTCACACTGTATTGTATATACATGAGACCATGCATTTGTAAGCGCAGTTGCGTTGCCCAGCCACTAGGGGGAGCAGTGCTGGGAATGCTTAGGAGTTTGTACAGGGCTCCACCCTTGGCCCCGCCCACGACTCCTACCCCTGGACTGCTGTATAAATACCAATGCTCAGAGCCAGTCGTTCAGTTCATCAAGAGTTCAACGCGGAACAGGCTGGCTCTGTTGTAAGTAGATTAAAACCACTGTTCATATCTTAAAGCACGCGTCTAGTGAATTGATGGTTCCATCAACCCACAACACAGTGAAATGTCCCATGGTGCTTCACTATAACATTATTAAAAATTTGACAGAGTCACACAAAGATCACATCTCATTATTCCTCTAGATGCCTGCTAGTCGTGTTACTTGTCTGTTATTTTATTTTATCTCAAGTTCACTGTTAATCTCGTTAACTTCCCACATGCCTAACAATGGGATCTTGCTGTGTGCAAATGATATGCCTTGTTTCCTTTTTAAAAAATAAATTTAGTGTACCCAATTCTTTTTCTTCCAATTAAGGGGCAATTTAGAGTGGCCAATCCACCTACCCTGCACATCTTTGAGTTGTGGGGGTGACACCCACGCAGACACGTGGAGAATGTGCAAACTCCACACGGACAGTGACCCAGGGCTGTGAGGTGGCAGTTCTAACCACTGCGCCACTGTGCTGCCCGACATGCCATGTTTCCTGCATTTCAACAATGACGACACTTTAAGGAGTACTTCATTCATGGTGAAGCCCCTTGGGATGTCCTGGGATTGTGAAAGGTGCTGTAGAAATTAAAGTTCTTTATTTATTTATTTCTATCTTCTGACATAGTACATATATAATTTTTAATTACTTTTTGTCCAGCCTGTTTTTTTTGATCTCCTCAGTCTCTACACTACCCCAAATCCCACTTCAGTGGAAAGGGAGAGGTTGTCCCATGGCACTCTCTCTTGTTCAGTTTTGCCATTAGAAAAATTAGAACACAAGAATACTCAGTCCCTTAAACCCATTTTTGCTGTTCAATTACGGTTAATCTGTAACTACACTCCATTTATGGGTGAATGTCATAATTACCACCATCCGTGGCACAGTGGTTAGCATTGCTGCCTACGGCGCTGAGGACCCGGGTTCGATCCCGGCTCTGGGTCACTGTCCGTGAGGAGTTTGCACATTCTCCCCGTGTCTGCGTGGGTTTCGCCCCCACAACCCAAAAGATGTGCAGGATAGGTGGATTGGCCACGCTAAATTGCCGCTTAATTGGAAAAGGTAATTGGGTACTCTAAATTTATAATTATAAAAATAATAATAATTTCCACCACCCCTCATGTGAAGAAATGATTCCTGACATCACCCTTGTATGACCTAGCTTTATTATTATGCCCCTTTTATCTGCACTGGCCCAGCGAGGGGACAGATTCTCTCTATCTACCTGGTCAAAACCCTTTAATCTTTAACCCTTCTGAAGTATCTGAACACAGCCTGAGATGACGCATATCCAATTATTCCACCGTGCCTGTGGTGAGGCAACGAGATGGCTTGCCTCTCTGCTCTGCCACCCACCGAGATTGTTGGCTAATGATGAGAACATTATTTTCTCTGTTAATGACTCCTCCTGATGTCGGGGGTTTTTCCACCCCCTAGTCTTGTATTGAGGCCATCAAACTGCAGACAACACACACATTATTGATGAG
The DNA here is from genome assembly GCF_902713615.1 of Scyliorhinus canicula. Classification (NCBI taxonomy): domain Eukaryota; kingdom Metazoa; phylum Chordata; class Chondrichthyes; order Carcharhiniformes; family Scyliorhinidae; genus Scyliorhinus; species Scyliorhinus canicula. Next base: position 2,548,019 of record NC_052168.1, on the reverse strand, counting down.
CCACCGCTGACAGACCCCTAGTTAAAGGTTGACTTTATGTGGCAGTGGATTTGACTGAGCATTGCGCTGAACATTCTTGGCAGTTTCCACCCACTCCCCCCTCCTGAATGTGCTGACTCTTAGCATGATTTGACAGGGCCAGTTGCTCACCAGTCTGCTGCCAAAGCAGTTAGCAAATCATTTGCTGTGAACTTTGACAATCAGCAGGGTATTCAACTGCAGGGAAACCATGGCCAAACTCAATTCTTCCATCTCCCTGTGATTGTATGTGCAAACATCCTGTGGGAATTGTCTCTGCTATGGGTCAGGGTGAGTCAAAGCCAATGACAACCAATATTATATAAAAGTTAAGGTGAAGTCACCCAGTTGACCATGGGCTGCTTTCCCCTTTGAGGGGGAGAGCTGACGGGCGCTGATTTAACCTGAGGATCACCACACTTCAGGCAAGGGACAAGGTGGAGGAGGCAGGGTCTTCATGAATAACTTCCAACCGGTACGGGGACTGAACTCCTGGCCTTGCTCTGCATCACAAACCAGCTGTCTAGCGCAGTGAGCTAAACCGGCCCCCAATATTTAAAGAGCAACACAGTGGTTAGCACTGCTGCCTCACAGCGCCAGGTACCCAGGTTCAATTCCGAATTTGGGTGACTGTGTGGAGTTTGCATATTCACCCAGCGTCTGCGTAGGTTTCCTCCGGGTGCTCCGGTTTCTTCCCACAGTCGAAAGATGTGCAGGTTAGGTGGATTGGTCATGATTAATTACCCATTTGTGTCCAAAGATGTGCAGATTAGGTGGGGTTATGAGGTTAGGGCGGGGGCGTGGGTCTAGGTAGGGTGCCCTTTCAGAGAATCAGTGTAGATTTAAAAGTCCAAAGGGCTTCCTTCTGCACTGTCGGAATTCTATGGTTCTATGGAAAGTAATGAAATGTCCCCAGATGCTCCAATAGACAGGAACATTATAAAAAGAAGTCTGACATGAAACTAAGCAAGGCAATGTTAGATCAGATGACCAAAGGCTTGGCCAATGTGGTAGGTTTCAAGGAATGTGCTGGGAATCTGGAACTCACTGCCTGAAAGTGGTCGAAGCGGGAACCCTCACAACACTTAAGAAGCAGTCAGATGGGCAGTTGAAATGCAGTAGCATTCAAGGATATGGACCAAATGCTTGAATATGGGTTTAGAATAGATGGGTGCTTGATGGCCGGCACAGACAGGATAGGCCAAACGGCCTCTTTCTGTGCTGTAAAGCTCCAGGATTCTATGGCCCAATCCATTCCTCAAGCCTCACTCACAGACCCTGGGAACCCGGCTGATCTCTCACTCACTAATGAGTCTTGTCTGAATTTCATGCGGGTTGGAAATGGCTATTCTCACTGCTCTTGATCACATTGCTAAATACATCTGACCCTCCCCTGAGCAGTGAATCCAGGCTGACACTGACAGGGAGAGCCGCATTGTCAGAGGGTCAGTACTGAGGGAGTGCCGCACTGTCAGAGGGTCAGTACTGAGGGAGTGCCGCACTGTCAGAGGGTCAGTACTGAGGGAGTGCTGCACTGTCAGAGGGTCAGTACGGAGGGAGTGCCGCACTGTCAGAGGGTCAGTATTGAGGGAGTGCCGCACTGTCAGAGGGTCAGTACTGAGGGAGTGCTGCACTGTCAGAGGGTCAGTACTGAGGGAGTGCCGCACTGTCAGAGGGTCAGTACTGAGGGAGTGCTGCACTGTCAGAGGGTCAGTACTGAGGGAGTGCCGCACTGTCAGAGGGTCAGTACTGAGGGAGTGCTGCACTGTCAGAGGGTCAGTACTGAGGGAGTGCCGCACTGTCAGAGGGTCAGTGCTGAGGGAGTGCTGCACTGTCAGAGGGTCAGTACTGAGGGAGTGCCGCACTGTCAGAGGGTCGGTACTGAGGGAGTGCTGCACTGTCAGAGGGTCAGTACTGAGGGAGTGCCGCACTGTCAGAGGGTCGGTACTGAGGGAGTGCCGCACTGTCAGAGGGTCAGTACTGAGGGAGTGCTGCACTGTCAGAGGGTCAGTACTGAGGGAGTGCCGCACTGTCAGAGGGTCAGTACTGAGGGAGTGCCGCACTGTCAGAGGGTCAGTACTGAGGGAGTGCCGCACTGTCAGAGGGTCAGTACTGAGGGAGCGCTGCACTGTCAGAGGGTCAGTACTGAGGGAGTGCCGCACTGTCAGAGGGTCAGTACTGAGGGAGTGCTGCACTGTCAGAGGGTCAGTACTGAGGGAGTGCCGCACTGTCAGAGGGTCAGTACTGAGGGAGCGCCGCACTGTCAGAGGGTCAGTACTGAGGGAGTGCCGCGCTGTCAGAGGGTCAGTACTGAGGGAGCGCCGCACTGTCAGAGGGTCAGTACTGAGGGAGCGCCGCACTGTCAGAGGGTCAGTACTGAGGGAGCGCCGCACTGTCAGAGGGTCAGTACTGAGGGAGTGCCGCACTGTCAGAGGGGCAGTACTGAGGGAGTGCCGCACTGTCAGAGGGTCAGTACTGAGGGAGCGCTGCACTGTCAGAGGGTCAGTACTGAGGGAGTGCCGCACTGTCAGAGGGTCAGTACTGAGGGAGTGCTGCACTGTCAGAGGGTCAGTACTGAGGGAGTGCCGCGCTGTCAGAGGGTCAGTACTGAGGGAGTGCCGCACTGTCAGAGGGTCAGTACTGAGGGAGTGCCGCACTGTCAGAGGGTCAGTACTGAGGGAGTGCCGCACTGTCAGAGGGTCAGTACTGAGGGAGTGCCACACTGTCAGAGGGTCAGTACTGAGGGAGTGCTGCACTGTCAGAGGGTCAGTACTGAGGGAGTGCTGCACTGTCAGAGGGTCAGTACTGAGGGAGTGCCGCACTGTCAGAGGGTCAGTACTGAGGGAGTGCCGCACTGTCAGAGGGTCAGTACTGAGGGAGTGCTGCACTGTCAGAGGGTCAGTACTGAGGGAGTGCTGCACTGTCAGAGGGTCAGTACTGAGGGAGTGCCGCACTGTCAGAGGGTCAGTACTGAGGGAGTGCCGCACTGTCAGAGAGTCAGTACTGAGGGAGGGCCGCACTGTCAGAGGGTCAGTACTGAGGGAGAGCCGCACTGTCAGAGGGTCAGTACTGAGGGAGTGCCGCACTGTCAGAGGGTCAGTTTGACAACAACAATCAAACGTTCCGCGCGCTCCAACGGCTACCAGGCCCCGCCCTGCTGCGAGACCCGCCCGCACACCCCCGCCAACCAATGGGCGACCGTCCTGGCTGTGACCGACACGAGGCGACGTCCAAAACCGGCGGGAGTCGGGACGCTCTATGAGTGGCGTCCTTATTCACCAATCATCCGCCGGAGCAGCGGCGGCCAATGGAGTGCGCGGGAGGGCGGGACATCCGCTGGTTGCTGGGGGGACCCGGATTCTGTGCCTGACAACGGCCCAAGCGGCGGCGGGAGAGCGGGAGCGGCTCTCCGGGCCCAGGTGAGTCCGACCGGCCGCCTCACCCGCCCCCAGGCTGGGCTGGGGGAGAGACTTCGGTCTGAACTCCGGCCTCATGGACCATACTCCAACCGGGGGGGGGGAAAAGAATTGCATTTCTATAGCGCCTATCATCCCCCCCCCCCCCCCACAGGACATTCAGTTGGAAGCCCGTTGCTCTCTGGAGCCCAGTCGTTGTTGTAATCTGGGAAACACAGCAGCCAATTTCCGCACAGCATGATCCCACAAACAGCCATGGGATGATGGCTGGAGAATCTGAGTTAGGTTGGGTTGGGTGGTTTGGTTGGATTGGGGTTGAGTTGGGGTGGGTTGACGGTTGGGTTGGGGTGGATTGGGGAGTGGGTTGTGGGGTTGGGTTGGATTGGGGGTTAGGTTGGGTTGGATTGGGGGTTGGGTTGGATTGGGGGTTAGGTTGGGTTGGATTGGGGGTTGGGTTGGATTGGGGGTTAGGTTGGATTGGGTTGGGTGGTTTGGTTGGATTGTGGTTGAGTTGGGTTGGCGGTTGGGTTGGGGTGGATTGGGGGTTGGGTTGGATTGGGTTGTTGGGTTAGGTTGGGGGTTGGGATGGATTGTGTTGTTGGATGGGGGGGGGGGGGGGTGAATGTTTGACCAGAAGCTGTGATCCTGAGCAGTGAAGGCCACGCGGCGGAGTGGGTCCAGGTACCCAGAAACGCCTGGAATTCCGACAGCACTTCGGGTGTTGAATGCAACTCCCCAGGGTGCTTCGCAGAGACAAACTTCACGTGGATAGAATTGGTGCCGCACCTTGGTTTGACCCCACCGGGGCTGCGGCGTGCAGTTTCAATCCCCTCACCATAGGAAGCATTTTATTGCCAACAGAGGTTCACCGGGATGGTGGGACTGTCCTGTAAAGGGCAGTTGGCAAAACTTGCCTTTATTCGAAGAATGAGGGGTGATCTTATTCAAACCTACAAAATGCTTAAAGGGATAAATGGAGTTGATGCAGGTCAGGTGTTTCCCTTGGTTAGGGGTTCCAGAAGCAGGGTACGCAACATCAAAATAAGGGGGAAAGCCACTTGGGTCTGAAATGAGAAACCAAATTGCCCGTAGTATTCAAAAAGGTTAGGTGGGGTTACTGCGTTGTGGGGATAGGGTGGGGTCTGGGCTTAGGTGGGTTGGTATTTCCAGTGCGGACGCAAATGGGCTCCTTCTGCACTGTAAATTCTATGTCTACCTATGCAGAGGGTTGTGAATCTTTGTGATTTGTGGGAGGAAACTGGAGCACCCGGAGGAAACCCACGCAGACACGGGGAGAACGTGCAGACTCCGTACAGTCAGTGATCCAAACGAGGAATCAAACCCTGGTCCCTGGCGCTGTGAAGCAACAGTGCTAACCACTGCACCATGCTGCCCGTCAACATGCTCATCATCCATAGAATCATAGAATAAAATCATAGAATTTACTGTGCGGAAGGAGGCCATTTGGCCCATCAAGTCTGCACCGGCCCTTGAAAAGAGCACCCTACTTAAGCCCACGTCTACACCCTATCCCCGTATCCCAGTTACACGATCTAACATTTTTTGGACACGAAGGGGCAATCCACCTAACCTGCAAATCTTTAGACTGTGGGAGGAAACCGGAGCACCTGGAGGAAACCCATGCTGACAAAGGGAGGAAGTACAAACTCCACACAGACAGTCACCCAAGGCTAGGACCCTGGTGCTGTGAGGCAGCAGTGCTGATCACCGTGCCACCCACAGAAATTTACTCCAATTAAATATTAGGAAAATGGAAGCTAATGTCTCAGGTCTTTGTTACAAACTCCAGTCCTTGGTCACCTTCCCTCTCCCCAGCAGCAGCCTGAAACTAAACTGGTCTGTTCACAACCTTGGTGTCATATTGGACCCCAAGACCAGCTTGCGATCATATACCCTCCATCTCTAAGATTGCTTATTTCTGTTTCAGTAGCTTTTAGCCCTGCCTCAGCTCATCTGTTGCTGAAGCCCTCACCCATACCGGTGTTGTCTCTAGACTGCTGGCCGTCCTCCTTCATTCTATCCTCTGCAAGCTAGAGAACATCTGAAACTCTGCCGCCTGTGTCCTCATGCAAAACAAGTTCGGCTCATCTGTAACCCCTCGTACTCCCTGACCTATATCAGCTCATAGCTTAGCAGTGTCTTGATTTAACATTTCTCATTCTTGTTTTCAATATCCCTCCTTGTCTCCCTGCCAGCCCCAGAGCCCTCCAATAAATCAGCGCTCCTCTAATGCTGGCCTCTTGAGCATTCTCAAGCTCAACCTCTCCACCAATGGTGTCTGTGCCTCCAGCTGCCCAGACTCTCAACTTTGCAATTCCCTCCTGAAGCATCTTCAAATCTCGACCTCTCTTCCTTGAAGATACTCCTCAAACCTTTCCTCTCCGACCAAGTTTTTTGCCACCTGTCCTACGTGGCTTCACTCCTGTGAAGCACCTTTCTGCCAAGCCTGCTGGGTTTCCCCAGCATTTCCTGTTTTTATTTCACGTTCAAAACTTTTACCACTTAAATTACAGCACTGGATACTTTCTCCATCCTTATCCCACGCTCCTCTTTTGAGTAAAGATCCTTTTGAGCCAATCACATGGATTGTTTGTCTCTAATGAAATCCAGGAAGGATATAAACAAAGTGCCCCTTTACTTGTTCATTTGATTTTTCCCAAAAGAATATTAAAAGATTGTACTAGTTGCCACAGTCAAATAGCCAAAACTCATAATGACCATCTGGGTTAGCTTCGGAAAGGTGCCGAGCATCACTGACCATCGATAACTATGGACGACAAAGTCTATGAGGTTCACTAAGATCTACAGGTAATTAATATACTGCAGCATGAAGCACTTAGCAACGTTATTAAATCACAAACAAGTCAACAATTCATTCCTAACCCCTTGCATTAAATGCAGCTTGTTGTTAGGTTGAGGGAAGTGCAAAAATCAGCTCAGGTTTCCTTATCACTGGGCAGTGACATACACACAGTGTCTGGTGGTTTTGGGTGTACCACTCTCCTGTTGTTCATTCTGCCAACAGTGTTTCGGTTCCCACTGAGCGTGTGTGAAGAGGGGAGGCTCGAATGGGGCAGAGAGGTAGCCTCGAATGGGGCAGAATCATTGGCAACAAACTGATCAGTAATGATTATGTTGTTTGGATGTAATAGATTAGTAATACCTGCTGGAATCTCTCAGAGGAACTTGAGGGAGATTGCTTTAAGAAAGGGAGCTAATCCTTTTTTTTGGTATGAATTCAGTCCCTTTCTTTCAACTGGAAGGGGTAAACCAGGGGGAATGGTGTAATATAGAAACCAGTGTCTTCCATAGTTCAGTGGGTAGATGTCATGCATGATGTGAGACTGAGCCTTGTGGACCAGGACAGACCTGGATAGACTTTGCTATATAGCAGGCTGGCTCATGAGTTTAGGGGAATATTTTGGAAGAATATTACAATGGTAAAATTGAACCTCATTGAAGGTTCAGTTTTACCTTCATTGCTCGGTCAGTGATGCTTGGCACCTTTCCGAAGCTACCCCAGATGGTCATTGTGAGGATTGGCTACTTGACTGTGGCAACCAGTACAATTCTTTTAATACTTAATTAACAAGTAAGGGGACAATTTGTTTTTATCCTTACTGGGTTTCATTAGAGGCAAATACTCTATGTGATTGACTCAAAAAGATCTTTGCTCAAAAGAGGAGCGTGGGATTAAAAGGTTTTGAAAGTATCCAGGGCGGGATTCTCCAATACAGTAGGCCAGCATGGGGCTGGAACAGTTTGCACCGCTCCAGCTGCCAATCCCGGCGTGAACTGTGCGCCGTGGGATCCGCGCATGCGCAGTGGCGCCGGCGGCAACACGTATGCGCAGTGGCCTCCTTCAATGCGTCGGCCCCGATACAACATGGCGCAGGACTACAGGGGCCGGCGCGTAGGAAAGGAGGCCACCAGCCACAGAGGCCGGTCCGCCGATCAGAGCCCCCCCCCCACAGGTCGCCATCCGGCCCAGAGCAGAACGGTGGGACTCGGCTCTTTTTCGGCCCAATTGCCGGAGAATCGGCAGACCGGCCGTGTAGAGCGGCCCGCGCCAACCACGACGCCGGCAATTGTGCCGATTCTCCGCTCTGTAGAGAATCTCATGCCGGCGGCGTGGCCCGTTCACGGGGATTCTCCGGCCCGGCCCAGGGCTGGGAGAATCCCGCCCCCCCGGTGTCACAGTTTAAGTGATAATGTTTTTAACCTGGAATAAAAACAGAAAATGCTGGACAAACTCAGCAGGTCTGTCAGCATCTGCAGAGAGAGAGAACAAAGTTAATGTTTCAAGTCCGTGTGACTCTGTTTTTATTTCAGATTTCCAACATCCGCAGTATTTTGCTTTGATGCAAGTTTTTAATGTGACCGACTTTCTAAAATGGGAATATTAACAACCTGTTCTTTCCCAAAAAAGGGTAGAGCTTATGCGGAATGGCAGAGCCCGAGGTGAAAAAGGAAGATGCAGATTCCAGGCGAGTTCAGACCTTCCCTATAGTCAGGGTGAGTTTCTGTTTAAGTTGCATGAATCCCCTTCCCAGCTGAGAGTGAGCAAGCCCATTTGATTCAAAGACCTATCCGGCTCGTGGGTCTAAGCCAGATTGCTGCCTCTGATTGTGGAGTTGATTCCTGACGGTTTGGGGCTTGACTGTTCCTTGCATGTTACTGAGCAGGTACAGAGCAAAGCTTTACTTGTCAAGACAGGGTTCACTGCCGCAGACAGACACTCAATGTCAGTTAACCTCTTGTCAATCTCACCAAGGGCAGGTCACAGAAGTAGCTATAACGCTTATTAATTAATTAACTGGTACTCTCGCTATAAAATAATAATTTGAATTTCATTTTAAGCTTCGAGAAAGTACTTGTCTTGCTAGATTCGGATGTTGTTCTGATTAAACCCAGAGAGCTTTGATAGGGCTAAATAAGATCATTAATTTTGAGCTACTGCCACTAGATCAGAAAGAACTATCAGTAAATGGCTTCAATTGTGGCGGTGATACCTCGGTGTGGCGCACGCGCGCACGTCCCTGATCGGTGGTCAGGCATTGTCGATCATTGGTTTAAAAAAATCCATGATTGCAGGTTGTCCTAGAAGGACCCACGGCCAGATTTTAAGTGACCCTCAAAGTTTCACCTGTTCAGTGCAACAAAGTATTTAAACTGACCTGCGAGAGTTTTTACTTTCAATGCCATCCCCTCTTTAACAAGCTCCTGGTGAGCTTTGTCTTATGCCGTCTTTGTAACGGTGTTCTCTGATCCTGTGAACAATTATTAATCCAAATTCCAGAGAATATCTGTCCACTTAAGCCTGTGGAGGGGGAATCCCTGTGCGAATGTCTTTGGGAAGTTTGGTGCATTTTAAAATGGGTCTCCACCCAGATGTGAATTGCCTTTAACCTGACTCATAGGCGACCTCTTTCAGGAGATTTGGGAAATGGGGGAATTGTGCTGAATGGGGGAAAAATGCTGATTGTGCTGAAGAATATTGTTGGGGCAAAGTATACGGAGCTTAACTGCTTGCTATGTTTGATACTGGTGTCCAAAATTGCAAAGTTATTCCATAAATCCATGCCCAATTCTTTCAGGTTAAATTCACTTTGTGTCAATTACTCCTGTGTGTTACAGGCAAACATGCCAATTAATAGTGACTTCCACACTGAGGTTTGAATGTAAGTTGTACACCGAGTTCTCGGTCCAGTGGAAGCTGCCTCCTCAGTCTGTGTATCTTCTGTTTTCAGTATTGCGATATGCCGGAGGAAATGAAAGTGGAAACGATGGAATTGTGTGTCACCGCTTGTGAGAAGTTTTCTGCCAACAATGAGGTGAGGGTGTTTTGCTCCGATTATTTGTGCAGCTGGTCCGTGGATGGGCGGCTGGTTTCACGGAGATGTTTTGTTCTGCTGTGTGCATATTGATGTTCCCCCCAATCGTTCAGTTGCCAAAGGTGTTACGACACAAGTTCAGTATTCTCCCTAAACTGTGCGGGTGCATTGCCGCAAAGCAATCTGAAAGGGGACTGCCTGGGGTAATAAAGACCATGCACAACAAAGGAATTTGAGGCAACGTTGCACGGGATGCTAAACTGTATAGTTCAGGAAACTGATGGGTTTGATACATGCTCGGTGATAAACCAGCATTCCTGTTCCTGACTAATATCTGGACATTCTGCTAGAATGTGTCTGTGTCCAGATCTTGCCAATGATGCCCTTCATGATCCAGTTCCTTGCCAGTGCTCAGTGTCTTTGCTCACACAGCAAGGACAGCCATAATTGTGAGCACGGAGAACAATCAGCATCTTTTTGAAGAGGAGAGTGGCAATAAAGAGTATTCTTTAGTGGAAGGGGAAGATGTATGAACCATTGTGTTCACGTACCTGTACTGTGAAACTCTGCTTGATAACTCTTCCTGGATTCAAGCAGACCAAGCAGGCCAGCAGCACGGTTCGATTCCCGTACCAGCCTCCCCGGACAGACGCCGGAATGTGGCGACTAGGGGCTTTTCACAGTAACTTCATTGAAGCCTACTCGTGACAATAAGCGATTTACATTTTTTCCTGTGATACAACACTGCTATACACTTCTCAAACCCCCTTCTCCCTTGCTCTGTCTTTGTATCTGTTCCTCGTTCTGATCAATGTTCTCTGGATGTGGGTGAGGGTGACGAGGCTGAATTAATTGCCCATCCCTAGATGCTTGGAGGTAGTGATGAGTATTTGCTTCGAAGGGCTGCAGTCCTGTGTGTGATGAGGTGGGAGGAGAGGGGGGTGTCACTCTGCCCCCCTCCAGTCTAACTGCAGCAAATGTGGCCTGTGCGGTAAGGCCCGATGCACTCGGTTTGATGTGTGCTCCACTCGATCTATTCACCAGAATAAATAGCCTGGGAGGGAATGCATAAATAAAAGGCACAACGGGATCAGTCGTAAACCACTGCACTTCTGCCCAGTTGGCGTGTGTGTCCAATAGTCTGACTGACCTTAGGGATCTGGAGTGTGCAACATTGTAACCTGCAGCTCTCATTCAGTCAGCTCAACGCATCAACACATGGCCATAAGAGAAGAGTTTTGATCCCATTTTGGAGTAATCCCATGTACCTATCTCTCTTCCTTTCCTTTGGGGGGGGGGCACTGCCGGGCTTTGCCACGAAACTGAAACTGAGACTGAGTCTGAATGTGTGAGGGCAGCTCCCACGTAACCCCATATCAGCAGCCTCCCCTCCAAAAAAAAAACCCCCCTACGCACACACACACACACACACACACACACACACACCAGTTTTATTTCAAGGTAGTGGACGCATGATAGGAGATACGTTTTCTTGGGCGGTTATGTTGCAGGGTCACTGAATCAGCTGGATTACACAATAGATACATAGAAGATAGGAGCAGGAGGAGGCCATTCGGCCCTTCGAGCCTGCTCTGCCATTCATCATGATCATGGCTGATTGTCCAACTCAATAGCCTAATCCTGCTTTCTCTCATTTAATCCCATTCTCCCCAAGTGCAGTCAATGGAGGGGATACCAGACTCTGCATTCTGAACTCGAGTACCTGAATTTCTGGACAATAAAGACCAGAGACAGTGTACCTCTGAATTGACATCACCACTGCCTAGTTTAAAAAATTTTTAAAACTTGTTTCATCTCTCCCACAGACTGCAGCTAAAATGATTAAAGAAACCATGGACAAGAGATTTGGTGCTTCCTGGCATGTGGTGGTTGGCGAAGGGTTTGGGTTTGAAGTCACTCACGAAATGAAGAACATTCTCTACATGTATTTCGGGGGCAACATGGCCGTGTGTGTGTGGAAGTGCACATAACACGACAGGACTGCGCAGGGCCCAGCAATGCTGATTCTCCTCACTCCTCCGATCCTAACTTGTCTCTGAACACAACCGCACAAAGGACACAGATTCAATCCAGTCGCTGCGATGGGTCAGACTTCAAACAGACCACCTGCAGCTTGAAAAGACGCAAAGCATTTCTTCTGGTTTCAGCCGGAGCAGGGACAGGGACTGAAGAGTATTTTTATTCTCCTGTTTTTTTAATAAGGTTCAGAAACTAAATGGTCAATAATGAACCATACTGTCACTCAACCAAGATTCCCTGCCCTATTGTAATGTGGTTGGAATGTTAACAAGGTGAATGAACCACATCAAGGCTGCATTTCCGTAGTGTTTATGTATTTTTAAAATCTTATTTCCATTAAATGGCGACCGGAATAATGCATCCGTTTCCAAAGGGTTTCTCTGGCATGTCATCTGGACGGGAGCCCCAATTGTGTGTTGCCGTTGAAGCAGCAACCAGCATTTTAGATTAAAATGGAATGGTGCAGGCATTCCTGGGTAAGGGAGGCAGAGGGGAGAAGGCACATTACAATGAGAGTTTCGCACCCTGACCATCAAATAAAGCCCTCAGTCCCCGGTTAGCCTGTGGTTACCCGTTGGAAACACAACTGAGATGCTATCCAGCTTGTTTTTTGATGCAACTTCCAGGGACCTGACTAAGGTGGAAAAGGGCCAGGGAGACGAGAGTCCGATCTATTTTAGCATTAGAAAAATTATTCTCATTTCCGGTTCGCTTCTTACCAGCACCACGGATGTGGATGAGAGTGTCACAGGCCCTCGAGTTAAACCCTCGCTGGACCTGTTTCCAAAAGTTTGCCTTTTTTTTAAAACAACTTTTCAAAATATTGTAACAGAAATGTTCTCACTTGTATCTTCACAGGTTTTAATAAAAAAAACGCTATCAAAATTCATTCTGCAGTTTATTTAAACTTTAATTCGGTGAGGGAGACGATGTTCAATTGACGTCTGTGTTAGAATTGATCATTAAAGAGTTTATAGCTGAACACTTGTACAAAGTCAATGTAATTGGGAAGAGGCAGCATGGTGTTATGAAAAGCAAATCATGTTTAACTTATTTAATTTATTAGAGTTCTTTCAAGGAGTAAGATGTGCTGTGGATAGAGGGGAACCTGTAGATGTACTGTACTTCGATTTCCAGAAGCATTTGATAAGGTGCCACATCAAAGGTTATTTAAAAAAAAAAAGCTCATGGTATAAGGGTAACATATCAGCCAGGATTGAAGGTTGACTGGCTGGTAGGAAACAGTATGCATAAATGTGTCTGTCTGATTGGCAGGATGTGACGAGTGGAGTCTCTCAGGGGTCTGTGCTGGGCCTCAACTTTTTACAATTCACATCAATGACTTAGATGAGGGGCGCATAGGCAAGGTAGCTAAATTTGCAGACAACACAATGATGGGCAGGGAAGTATGTTGTGAAGAAGACATGAGAAGTTTGCAGATGGGTACAGATAGGTTGAGTGAGTGGACAAAAATCTGGCAGAGGGTGTATATTGTGGGAAAATGTGAAGTTGTTCACTTTGGCAGGAAGAATAAAAAGCAGAATGTTACTGAAACAGAGGATGACAACAGAGGGATTTAGATAGTCTAGCGCATGAGTCACAAAAGGTTAGTCTGTGGGTACAGCAAGTAATCACGGCGGCTAATAGATTGTTGTCCTTTATTGTGAGTGGATTTGGATGTAAACGTAAGGATGTGATGCTCCAGTTGTACAGGGCACTGGGTGAGACCACATCTGAAATACTGTGTGCAGTTTTGGTCTCCTTAGTTAAGGAAAGATGTAAATGCACGGGAGGCGGTTGAGAGGAGGTTTACGAAAGAACAATGCAGCACAGGAACAGGCCCTTCGGCCCTCCAAGTCTGTACTGGTCGTGATACCAATCTTTACCAATCTGAATGATCTGTTGAGCTGCTTGCAGAAAAATACTTTTCACTGTACCTCGGTACACGTGACAATAAACAAATCCAATCCAATCCAATACTAGATTGATACCGGGAATGAATTGGTCTCATGAGGAAAAGTTGGACAGTCTGGGCTTGTCTCCAAATCACCGAGTGTCTTTAAAACAGAGATAGATAGGTTTTTGATCAATAAGGAGATCAGGGGGTTACGGGGAGAAGGCAGCAGAATGGGGATGAGAAAAATATCAGTTCAATAGAGGTTAGAAAATCGGAGGTCAGAAAAGTGATGCGTGATTTCATTGAAGTGCATCAGATCCTGGATGGTCTCGACAAGGTGGATGGGGGAAGGATGTTTCCTCTTGTGGGTGAGTCGAGGACGAAGGGGCAACGTTTTAAAATTAGGGGTCACTCTTCAAGGACAGGGATTAGGGGAATGTTTCCTCTCTCTCGAGTGTTGTGCGACTTTGGAACTCTACCTGAGAAGGAGGTCGGAGGCGGGGGGGTCACTGAATATTTTTAAGGCGGAGGTAGATTCTTGTTGGACAAGGGAGTGAAAGGTTATCAGGGGATGTGGAATTTGATCTGAATGGAAGAGCAGACAGGAGGAGCGGAATGACCTATCCTGCTCTTGTTTTGGAAGTTCTGTTTGTCCTTCCCTTTGGGGTTTGTGTCCTGAGTGGGTTTGAAATGCAATTTGTGCATTGCCAGGCCCCATGGATAACAAGGCGACAACTGAAACATAATCCGAAGCTCCACATGATTGATGGGACCTCTGACAGCTCTGAAAGACCGCATCTTTGACAGTGCAGCACTGCCTCAGTATTGAACTGATATGTTTCTCATCCCCATTCTGCTGCCTTCTCCCCATAACCCTTGATTTCCTTATTGATCAAAAACCTATCTATCTCTGTTTTAAAGACACTTGGTGATTTGGCCTCCACAGCCTTCTGCGGCAAACAGTTCCATAGATTCACCACGCTCTGGCTGAAGAAATTCCTCCTCATCTCAGTTTTAAAGGATCGTCCCTTTAGTCTGAGATTGTGTCCTCTGCTTCTAGTTTTTCCCAAGTGGAAACATCCCATGTCCACTCTATCCAGGCCTCGCAGTATCCTGCAAGTTTCAATAAGATCCCCCCCTTATCCTTCTAAACTCCAACGAGTACAGACCCAGAGTCCTCAACCGTTCCTCATACGACAAGCTCTTCATTCCAGGGATCATTCTTGTGAACCACCTCTGGACCCTTTCCAAGGCCAGCACATCCTTAGATACGGGCCCCAGAACCCGAGAATGAGGAGGGTATTCCTGGAGCGAGGAAGGGAGGTAGGCGGCTTGGCGTTGCCCAACTTGTGTGGGTATTACTGGGCTGCGAGCATGGGTGATGGAGGGGGAGGGTGCCGCATGGAAGAGGTTGGAGGTGGCGTCCTGTGTGGGTATGGGTTTGGAGGCATTGGTGACGGCAGCGCCGGCCCTAGGGTTGCTGGCGCCCCGGGCAAGCTGAACTTCGGCGCCCTTGGGGGGGGGGGGGGGGGGGGGGGGCGGCGAGGCCGGGGGGGCGGGGCTGAGGAGGGGGGGGGGGGGGGGGCGGGGGGGGTGGGGGGGGGGGGGGGGGGGGGGCGGACAGAGGGGGGGGGGGCGGAGTGGGCCGCCCTGGGGGAGGGCGGCCACCGCGCATGCGCTGGTTGGCACCGGCCCAACTGCGCATGCGCGGGACCCGAGTCCCTGGCGCCCCCTAACACATGGCGCCCCGGGCGATTGCCCGAGTTGCCGGTACCTTGGGCCGGCCCTGGGTGACGGCCCCGCTCCCACTCCCCCCGGCAAGGTACTCTACGGGTCCGGTAGTGGTGGCGTCCCTCAAAGCTGCTCACAATACTTCAAATGGGGTCTGACCAGAGCCTTGTACAGCCTCAGAATTACATCCCAGGTCTTTGTATTTTAGCCCTCTCGACATGAATGCTAACATTGCATTTGCCTTCCTAACTGCCGACTGAACCTGCACGTTAACCTTAAGAGAATCGTGAACAAGGACTCCCAAGTCCCTTTGTGCTTCTGATTTCCTAAGCATCTTCCCATTTAGAAAATAGTCTATGCCTAAATTCCTCCTTCCAAAGTGCATAACCTCACACTTTTCCACATTGTATTCCATCTGCCACTTCTTTGCCCACTCTCCTCGCCTGTCCAAGTCCTTCTGCAGCCCGCCTGCTTACTCAATGCTACCTGCCCCTCTGCAGATCTTTCTATCATCCGCAAACTTAGCAATTGTGCCTTTATTTCCTTCATCCAGATCATTAATGTACATTGCATTGCCACTCCATAAAAGATATTGCGGAAGAACCGGGATTCGGGAATATAACACTTCCCGTCATTGCCGGTCTGGTATATGGACTGTGAAACCATCTTTGCTGTAATCTAAATCCAACATCTCCAGTGAAAAAATGCATTTACCCACTGGATAGAATAGAACAGTACAGCACAGAACAGGCCCTTCGGCCCTCAATGTTGTGCCGAGCCATGATCACCCTACTCAAACCCACGTATCCACCCTATACCCTTACCCAACAACACCCCCCTTAACCTTACTTTCATTAACACACTACGGGCAATTTAGCATGGCCAATCCACCTACCCCGCACATCTTTGGACTGTGGGAGGAAACCGGAGCACCCGGAGGAAACCCACGCACACAGGGGGAGGACGTGCAGACTCCACACAGACAGTGACCCAGCCGGGAATCGAACCTGGGACCCTGGAGCTGTGAAGCATTTATGCTAACCACCATGCTACCCTGCTGCCCCCTATGGGACACTTTATTAATGTTTGAGGGATTCCCCTAACCCAGTGTTCAAACTTTTTTACTGGGGACCCATTTTTACCAACCGGCCAAACTTCGAGACCCAACCCAGCCGACCTGCACGACCCACCATTTTCCCTTACCTTGTTTGCTGCTGACAGAAATGGAGGAAATGGTATTTGGTCCCTTTGGCCCTCGTACTCGCTCCTCCAATGGAACCTGTTGGATGAGGCTGAAGCCTTTCGGTGTCGGGAAATATGGAGACTCCATCTGTCCGAAGTTCTGCATTTTCTTCCGGTAAAATTTGATCAAATAAACCACACCCCTCCCCGAACTTGTAAAAAACAATAACAGTTTTGTGCCTGCGCGCTGAGGATCTGGCATGCACGCTCAGTGCGGCTGCATTTTTTTAACATGTTCACGGCCGTTGTGAAGGCGTTATTAACAGCCGGCTGCTGCGCGCAGATTGGCGAGATCGGGAGCGCTGCAATGCGCGGCTCAGCGACCCAGCTGCGGGTCGCGCCCCTGAGTTTGACAATGCTTGCCCTAACCTATTTCATCAATTATTTAGGACATAGACATAGAACAGCACAGAACAGGCCCTTCGGCCCTCGATGTTGGGCCGAGCAATGATCACCCTACTCAAACCCACGTATCCACCCTATACCCGTAACCCAACAACCCCCCCCCTTAACCTTACTTTTTAGGACACTACGGGCAATTTATCATGGCCAATCCACCTAACCCGCACATCTTTGGACTGTGGGAGGAAACCGGAGCACCCGGAGGAAACCCACGCACACACGGGGAGGACGTGCAGACGCCGCACAGACAGTGACCCAGCCGGGAACCGAACCTGGGACCTTGGAGCTGTGAAGCATTTATGCTAACCACCATGCTACCGTGCTGCCCATATTTGATAAATTACAGCTGCCATCATTCAGGAGTGTAAACTAATCACGAAAACACTGTGTGTTATGGGATGGGTAGGCTGTTGTCAGGGCTAACATTCTTCCCTAATTAGCCACTTTGCCACGTTGCCTTGTCAGCTGCTATTTTCAGTCACGCAATGGGTTTCAGTTAACTAGGTAACTGTTTGTGATTTTCTATTAGCTGGGCGTGACCATCTCAGGTGATTCACTCTCACTTTCTATGACTTTGTCAAGTGAATTGTGATGTTTTAATTGCTAACTCTGCTCCCCTGTCCCTGTAGTGTTGGGCAGGACACGACCGTATGAACTATTTATACAATGTTAAAGTTGGGTAAACAGCGACCTGGGGACGGGCTTATCCACCTGTTTGCAGGTAACACCGCAAGGTGAGAAGATTGTTTAAAAAAAATCAAACCAGTACTCATGGGATCAGGGGTAATATGAGTTGAGGAATGGTGAATGGCTCAAAAACAAAGAGTAGGAATAAACCAGCCATTTTCAGGTTGACCGGCTCCTCCTGGTGGACAGAACATGGGGCTCGGCCTTTTGGAAACTATATCGATAACCTGGTCAAGGACAGAACAGTGTGTCAATGTTTTCAAACAGGGAGGACACTTGTGGGTCACATTCTCGATGAACTTAAGTGGACTTAAATGTCCTGTCAGAGGGTCAGTACTGAGGGAGTGCTGCACTGTCAGAGGGTCAGTACTGAGGGAGTGCTGCACTGTCAGAGGGTCAGTACTGAGAGAGTGCTGCACTGTCAGAGGGTCAGTACTGAGGGAGTGCCGCACTGTCACGGGGTCAGTACTGAGGGAGTGCCGCACTGTCAGAGGGTCAGTACTGAGGAGGTGCTGCACTGTCAGAGGGTCAGTACTGAGGGAGTGCTGCACTGTCAGAGGGTCAGTACTGAGGGAGTGCCGCACTGTCAGAGGGTCAGTACTGAGAGAGTGCTGCACTGTCAGAGGGTCAGTACTGAGGGAGTGCCGCACTGTCAGAGGGTCAGTACTGAGGGAGTGCTGCACTGTCAGAGGGTCAGTACTGAGGGAGTGCCGCACTGTCAGAGGGTCAGTACTGAGAGAGTGCTGCACTGTCAGAGGGTCAGTACTGAGGGAGTGCTGCACTGTCAGAGGGTCAGTACTGAGGGAGTGCCGCACTGTCAGAGGGTCAGTACTGAGGGAGTGCTGCACTGTCAGAGGGTCAGTACTGAGGGAGTGCCGCACTGTCACGGGGTCAGTACTGAGGGAGTGCCGCACTGTCAGAGGGTCAGTACTGAGGGAGTGTTGCACTGTCAAAGGGTCAGTACTGAGGGAGTGCCGCACTGTCAGAGGGTCAGTACTGAGGAGGTGCTGCACTGTCAGAGGGTCAGTACTGAGGGAGTGCTGCACTGTCAGAGGGTCAGTACTGAGGGAGTGCCGCACTGTCAGAGGGTCAGTACTGAGAGAGTGCTGCACTGTCAGAGGGTCAGTACTGAGGGAGTGCTGCACTGTCAGAGGGTCAGTACTGAGGGAGTGCCGTACTGTCAGAGGGTCAGTACTGAGGGAGTGCTGCACTGTCAGAGGGTCAGTACTGAGGGAGTGCCGCACTGTCAGAGGGTCAGTACTGAGGGAGTGCTGCACTGTCAGAGGGTCAGTACTGAGGGAGTGCTGCACTGTCAGAGGGTCAGTACTGAGGGAGTGCCGCACTGTCAGAGGGTCAGTACTGAGGGAGTGCTGCACTGTCAGAGGGTCAGTACTGAGGGAGTGCCGCACTGTCAGAGGGTCAGTACTGAGGGAGTGCTGCACTGTCAGAGGGTCAGTACTGAGGGAGTGCTGCACTGTCAGAGGGTCAGTACTGAGGGAGTACCGCACTGTCAGAGGGTCAGTACTGAGGGAGTGCCGCACTGTCAGAGGGTCAGTACTGAGGAGGTGCTGCACTGTCAGAGGGTCAGTACTGAGGGAGTGCTGCAGTGTCAGAGGGTCAGTACTGAGGGAGTGCCGCACTGTCAGAGGGTCAGTACTGAGGGAGTGCCGCACTGTCAGAGGGTCAGTACTGAGGGAGTGCCGCACTGTCAGAGGGTCAGTACTGAGGGAGTGCTGCACTGTCAGAGGGTCAGTACTGAGAGAGTGCTGCACTGTCAGAGGGTCAGTACTGAGGGAGTGCCGCACTGTCAGAGGGTCAGTACTGAGGGAGTGCCGCACTGTCAGAGGGTCAGTACTGAGAGAGTGCTGCACTGTCAGAGGGTCAGTACTGAGGGAGCGCCGCACTGTCAGAGGGTCAGTACTGAGGGAGTGCTGCACTGTCAGAGGGTCAGTGTGTATAATAAATGTGTTTTGATTTGAAACTTACTAACTGGTGTATTGAGTTATTGATCAGCACTTGGCTTTGAACCTCGTGGTGGTATCAGGAAGATACCTGGCGACTCTAGAGCAAAGGTTATTAAACAGAGCAACTAAGTAAAAGCAACACCTAGCAACAGACTCTTACACTAGCACACGCAGAGACCACATGTGGGCTATCATCAACTCCGTACAATGACGCTTGAAATAGTTATGGCCGTTTTGACAACCAGCAGTTAATATTCATGCAGCTGGTACCAACCCTTTATCCAGATCGATGGAATTGTTAGGCACACAGGGTAAAGAATTAACACTTGACCACTGACCCCACAACAGAGCTCCCCGGTTTCGATTTCCCTCAAAGATATTGGAGAACATTCCACTGAATCTGCACAGGGCGAGGGCAATGTGGGACCTTCTCCATACGTGGCAGGTGAGGGATGACCCAAAGTGGGACTATGACCCTGACTCCCGGACCATGAAACATCACATCAACCTGCCCATCGCAGTCTGCGGGGGGAGGCACCTCGCGTTGGCACTCCGCATCCCAGCAGCCATTGAATGGTCAAATATGAACCACACTGTCACTCAACCAGGATTGCCCGCGTTATTTTGTGGGATTGTAATCCGGGCTGGAGTATTATCACGATGAGTAAACCACAGCAAGGCTGCATTCCCATCCAGTGTTTTTAAGAGATTTTTAAAATCTTAATTCCCATTACTTGGCAACCAAAATAATGCCACAATTTCCCATAAGGGGTTCTCTGGCTCGGCAACTGAATGGGACCGTCGATTCTGTGTTGTCATTGAAGTAGCAATAGGTTTTTAGACTAAGTGGAATGGTGCAGGTATTCCTGGGTAAGGGAGGCAGAGGGGAGAAGGTAGATTCCAATGAGAGTTTCGCACCCTGACCATCAAATAAAGCCCTCGGCCCCCGGTTAGCCTGTGGTTACTCATTGGAAACATAACTGAGATTCTGTCGAGCTTATTTTTTTTCTCTTTTATAAATTTAGTGTACCCAATTTTTCCAATTAAGGGGCAATTTTTTTTAGTGTGGCCAATCCACCGACCCTGCGCATCTTTTTTAGGTTGTGGGGGCGAAACCCACGCAGACACGGGGAGAATGTGCAATCTCCACACGGACAGTGACCCAGAGCCGGGATCGAACCTGGGATCTCGGCGCCGTGAGGCAACAGGGCTAACCCACTGCGCCACCGTGCCGCCCCTTCAAGCTTATTTTTTGATGCAACTTCCACGGACCTGACAAAGGTGGAAAGGGGCTGGGGAGAAAATAGAGTCCAATCTATTTTAGCGTGAGAAAAATGATTCTCATTTCAAGTTCACTTCTTACCAGCTCCATGGATGGATGAGAGTATGATAGGCCCTCGAGTTAAACCTTCGCGGGACCTATTTCCAAATATTCGCAGCGGTCCTAAAAATAACTTTGCAAAATTTTGTAACAGTGACGTTCTGACTTGTGTCTTCACAGGTTTTAATTTGAAAAAAAACCACTATTTGAAATGCATTCTGCAGTTTATTTAAATTTTGATCAAATGAGGGAGAAGATGTCCTGCCCCTTTGGGGCTTATGGTCTGAATAAATCAGAGAGAAATGCAATTTGTACACACAAGGTCCCATAAAAAACAATGAAATAACTCAGAACATGATCTGCAGATTTAATGCTGGTGAGGGCATTAAGGAGGAGTGTGAAACTGCATGGGATTGTGGATAGTGTATTGAAATGGATAGGAAACTGGTTGGCAGACAGGGAACTAAGAGTAGAAATAATTGGCAGGCAGTGACTAGTGGGGTACCACAGGGATCGGTGCTGGGACCCCAGCTATTCACAATATATATTAATGATTTAGATGAGAGAGCTAAGTGTAATATCTGCAAATTTGCGGATGAGACAAAGCTGAGTGGGAGGGTGAGCTGTGAGGAGGATGCAGAGATGCTTCAGTGGGATTTGGACAGGCTGAGTGAGTGGGTAAATGCATGGCAGATGGAAGATAATTTGGATAAATGTGAGGTTATCCACTTTGATAGCCAAAACAGGAACTGCCCCCTGCAGGATCCCACTGCCTGGCACTTTGAAAAATACCCATTTAATCCTGCTCTCTATTTCCTGTTTGCTAAAATAAGAATGGAACGAGGTGAGTGCTGTCCCGCCCAGCTGGACAATGGGGACAGGAGTTCCAGAACGATTGAACGGTCAACTGTGTCAATGTTGGCGGTCAGAGTGAAAAGATTAATGGGATATGGGCCAGTTATTAAGCAGGGCTTTGTACATATTGGGGCTGTTGTACTGTGAGGAACAGCAGTTTCAACCACCTGGATACATTCCCCAAACTAACGATCTTTGTCTGTGAAGAACCTGTTCTCCAACCAGCCAATGGAATGTTGTCCCACCAGAAATATGGAAAGTGAACACCAATTACAGAAACAATCAACGACCGAGAATCAGGGAAGAGGAACAGAAACTAATATTTCAGCAAAACAGCACAGTCACTGGCAACGTTCCACAACCATGGGGCGAGACCCACTCATTCACTCACATAGTTAAAAGCTCTTTTAACTGTTCTCTAGCCGGATTGAACGGCTACCCGGAGTCTATGGGCCTCGCTGAGGAGGTCCCAGCCGGGGGCCGTTCAGCATTGGTCCCCACAAACGGGGACCAGGTTAAATGACACTTGGCAAGGTTCTCCTGGGCGAGAATTCCAGGTGGTCGGCCTCCGGCTAGGGTGGCACCCTGGTGCTATCTGGGGACCTTGGCACAGGTACCAGCCTGACATGCTGGGGTGTCCAGGTAGCACTGCCAGTCTGACAGGGGCACTGCCAAGGTGCCAAGTTGGCATTTTTGCCTCGCTGGAATCGGCCCATGGGGTGCCCTACCCGTTTAAGGGGAAGGTGCTCAAGGACCCTCCAACAGGTCAGTTGAGGGTTTGCGGGTATGGTGAGGGTTCAGTGCATTCGGGGGCGTTCCCCACAGGGGCCCGATATAGCATCAGAGTGCCGTTAGATAGCAGGGTTGTACCCAGCCCTGATTATTTTCAGTTAGATCCCAATATTGAATTCGTAGTCCTTGAGAACTCCAGTCCATGCTTCGTGACGAACTGATTCACATCCTCCAGCGCATCAGATTACTCATCTATCTCCCTGACTGCCACCCGAAGTCAAGCTGGATACACCACACGGAGTCTTACATCACTGTCAGACAGCATAGCCTTGGCCTTAATGAACGCTGCACTCCTTCCCTGCAGCTCTGCCCCAATGCCCTGATATATCCTGATGATGTGGCCCTCCCATCTACAGTCTCGATGATATTTCGTCCACCTTAGGACCCATTGTCTTGGTAGCTGTGGACCCTGACGATGATCGCCCGTGGTGACTCCCCAGATCTGGGTTTCTGCCTCAACAACCGGTCCAATTCGGGAGTGACGGCAACACCAACACCCCACAAACTTTCCAACCATCTTGGACATATAGTCCATAAAGTTTCAGTTCTCCAGAGCCTCCGGTGGCTCGATGATACTTTAATTTGTGCTGCCTGGAGCGGTTCTCCAGATTGTACACCTTGGCCTTCAACGCTTTCCAGCTCTTCAGCCAGGAACGCCATCCCGGCCTCCAGGGTGATAAGCCGCTCACTATGGTCTGAGACCTCCACCTTCTGTATCACCGCATCTTGCTCCTCTATCTGCCGGTCAGTCCAGAGCCGGTTCTCCAGAGCCACCCAAATAGGAGCCAAATCCCTTCCATTGCCTTCTCCAGGTCCTCAGCGGCTGCCTGCTTTTGCTTCTTAAATTCTTCCCTCGGGAAACTTGCCAACATCTCAGTGAACCGCAGGGAGAGGCCAATGACGCTGCAGAAACCTCCACCATGTCTCCCCCCCGGCCCCCCCCCCCCCCCCCCCCCCCCTAACCCCCCCCCCCCCACACTCGTCCCCGATGTTAGAATTCTTTGAGGAGGTGACAAGTAGGTTAGACCAGGGAAACCCAGTGGATGTGGTCTATCTGGATTTCCAAAAGGCCTTGATAAGGTGCCACACAGGAGGCTGCTGAGTAAGGTGAGGGCCCATGGTGTTCGAGGTGAGCTACGGCATGGGTTGAGGATTGGCTGTCTGACAGAAGAAGGAGAGAGTTGGGATAAAAGGTTCTTTTCGGAATGGCAGCCGGTGACCAGCGGTGTCCCACAGGGTTCAGTGTTGGGGACGCAGCTGTTCACCATATATGTTAATGATATGGTGAAGGGACTGGGGGCATTCTAGCGAAGTTTGCCGATGATACGAAGTTAGGTGGTCAGGCAGGTAGTGCTGAGGAAGTGGGGAGGCTGCAGAAGGATCTAGACGTTGGGAGAGTGGTGCAGGAATGGCTGATGCAATTCAACGTGAGAAAATGTGAGGTCTTGCACTTGGAAAAAGAATCCAAGCATAGACTACTTTCTAAACGGTGAGAAAATTCATGAAGCCAAAGTACAAAGGGATCTGGGAGTGCTAGTCGAGGATTCCCTAAAGGTAAACATGCAGGTTGAATCTGTGATTAAGAAAGCGAATGCAATGTTGTCATTTATCTCAAGAGGGTTGGAATATAAAAGCAGCGATGTGCTACTGAGCCTTTATAAGGCTCTGGTTAGGCCCCATTTGGAGTACTGTGTCCAGTTTTGGGCCCCACATCTCAGGAAGGACATACTGGCACTGGAGGGTCCAGGAGATTCACACGATGATCCCTGGAATGGCGGGTCTAACATATGATGAACGGCTGAGGACCTGGGATTGTATTCATTGGAGTTTAGAAGGTTAAGGGGAGATCTAATAGAAACTTACAAGATAATACATGGCTTAGAAAGGGTGGACGCAAAGAAACTGTTTCCGTTAGGCGAGGAGACGAGGACCCGTGGGCACAGCCTTAGAATTAGAGGGGGTAAATTCAGAACAGAAATGCGGAGACATTTCTTCAGCCAGAGAGTGGTGGGCCTGTGGAATTCATTGCCGCGGAGTGCAGTGGAGGCCGGGACGCTAAATGGCTTCAAGGCAGAGATAGATAAATTCTTGATGTCGTGAGGAATTAAGGGCTACGGGGAGAATGCTGGTAGGTGGAGTTGAAATGCCCATCAGCCATGATTGAATGGCGGAAAGGACTCGATGGGCCGAATGGCCTTACTTCCACTCCTATGTCTTATGGTCTTATAGAAACCTCCGCCATGTCCCTCCCCCCCCCCCCCCCCCCCCCCCCCGAGGCACATGGGGCTTCTGAGTCTGACCACCATCCTTTGCTGGACTTCTGCCTTATATTGTACCAGCTGGGCCGTACCTTTCTGAGGGGCCCCTATCCCATCAAAACTAAACCAATTTCCCCCAAACATCGTCCATAAACCGGTCAAAAAGGGGCAAAATCAAAGTGCACTGATGGGAGTCACATGTGTGTGTGCCCCTGCTCACCACATTGTCACCACCGGAAGGAATTTTCCTTCAGTTTTGAAAGAAAACAATTGAAGAACATTCTTTTGAATCTAAACAAAAATAAATGATCCCACATCTATAACTCCTGCACGTGGGCCTCACCCCCACAACCCAAAGATGTGCAGGGTAGCTGCAATGGCCAGGCTAAATTGCCCCTTGATGGAAAAAAATAATTAGGTACTCGAAATTTAAAAAAACGATCCATAGCTCCCGCAGTTCCTTCAACAAATATACATGAGCCATTGTAAAAGAAACAGAAATGATTATTTTTTTATGGACAGTGATGGGTTAATGATGGCTGTTGAAGTCAAGGGGGCTGTTTAGCTCACTGGGCTAATTGCTGGCTTTGAAGGCAGACCAAGACAAGCTGGCAGCACGGTTCAATTCCTGTAACAGCCTCCCCTCCCTGAACAGGTGCCGGAATGTGGCGACTAGGGACTTTTCACAGTAACTTCATTTGAAGCCTATTCGTGACAATAAGTGATTTTCATTTTTTTCAATGGTAACAACGCGAGAAACCATTTCTGATGATTCTCTGGCAGGAACTGGATCGATACGAATGGATCAAGGTGAGTACACCCCCACCCAGAGAGACAACAGAGCAGAGGAGATGGAGGAGGACTGTGTGGTCAACGGTGTCAATGATTAAAGACTTGATGAAGAGGGTGAATTGAACATGGATCATATATTTAAGCAGGGTTTTTATGTATTGGACTGTTGTACAGAGTGAGGGCAAATATAGTAATCTGGACACGTTCCAGGAATTGACAACCCAACTATCCAATTCAACCATCCAATGGAATGAACCACTCGTTCTGTCCCATTGGAAATATGAAATGTGAATATCAGTTCAAGGTATTTTCAATAAGGTCACACAGAACACACCATAGACCCTGGTCACTGTAACCCTGCCCACACTGGGGTCCCTCCCAGACCCTGGTCACTGTAACCCTGCCCACACTGGGGTCCCTCCCAGACCCTGGTCACTGTAACCCTGTCCACACTGGAGACCCTCCCAGACCCTGGTCACTGTAACCCTGCCCGCACTGGGGTCCCTCCCAGACCCTGGTCACTGTAACCCTGCCCACACTGGGGTTCCTCCCAGACCCTGGTCACTGTAACACTGCCCACACTGGGGCCCCTCCCAGACCCTGGTCACTGTAACCCTGCCCACACTGGGGTCCCTCCAGACCCTGGTCACTGTAACCCTGCCCACACTGGGGTTCCTCCCAGACCCTGGTCACTGTAACACTGCCCACACTGGGGCCCCTCCCAGACCCTGGTCACTGTAACCCTGCCCCACTGGGGTCCATCACAGACCCTGGTCACTGTAACCTGCCCACACTGGGGTCCCTCCCAGACCCTGGTCACTGTAACCCTGTCCACACTGGGTCCCTCCAGACCCTGGTCACGGTAACCCTGCCCACACTGGGGTCCCTCCAGACCCTGGTCACTGTCCACTGCCCACACTGGGACCGGCAGACCCTGGGTCACTGTAACACTGCCCACACGGGTCCCTCCCAGACCCTGGTCACTGTAACCCTGCCCACACTGGGGTCCCTCCAGACCCTGGTCACTGTAACCCTGGCCCACACTGGGGTCCCTCCCAGACCCTGGTCACTGTAACCCTGCCCACACTGGGGTCCCTCCAGACCCTGGTCACTGTAACCCTGCCCACACTGGGGTCCCTCCCAGACCCTGGTCACTGTAACCCTGCCCACACTGGGGTCCCTCACAGACCCTGGTCACTGTAACCCTGTCCACACTGGGGTCCCTCCCAGACCCTGGTCACTGTAACCCTGCCCACACTGGGGTCACTCACAGACCCTGGTCACTGTAACACTGCCCACACTGGACACCCTCCCTGACCCTGGTCACTGTAACCCTGCCCACACTGGGGTCCCTCCCAGACCCTGGTTACTGTAACCCTGCCCACACTGGAGACCCTCACAGACCCTGGTCACTGTAACACTGTCCACACTGGGGTCCCTCCCAGACCCTGGTCACTGTAACCCTGCCCACACTGGGGTCCCTCACAGACCCTGGTCACTGTAACACTGTCCACACTGGGGTCCCTCCCAGACCCTGATGTTTATTCTGATTCACAGTTTCGGTATTCCAGGCGTTTCATGTGGGATGAGGATGTTCGTGAATCCTGCAATAATGGCAATGATGATGTTGCAATAATTCAAGAAAAACAATTCAATATATACGGAAGCAATCTTGTTCAAACTGGTTTAACATTATCTGAGTTGGTATATATACAGGAGAGGAACAGACAGAATTATAGAGACGATTCCACCTGAAGATGGTGAGTTAAGTTTATTATCTGAGGAATATTTCAGTTTCAATGTTGGAGTTCTGGGTTTATCTCCAGGTGTCTCTGGGATGTCAGCTCTACTCCTGCTACCCCCTGTGACACAGTCTTGGGGAAGCCAAGGACTGTCTGCTCTATTCTGTAAAGTATCTGCAATAGTTTTCAATTCCTTTCCATCTTCTCTCCCGGGTAACTCGCTGGGTTTTCTGCTTCACCAGCTCTTGTTGCAGGATCAGTCTGAGCTGGACAGTGACTGGGATCCCACCCTGGGGTTCCTGTGAGGGGTGTCACCCACAGGGAGAGCTTCACATGGCACTGTGCCCAATGGACCCCCCTCCATTCTGGGGAAGGTTAGGGGGGGGTCCTTCAGGATGGCAAGGCTGTGATGGGCCGAATGGTTGACCTCACATTGAGTTTCACAGAGTTGCTATTTATAGTTAGGTTGGTGTGTTATGAATTGCAAACCAATAGAGCAGATTCCTGATGATTTAATGATCTCCATGAGTGAGGATTGAAGGTTTTTGAGGCTGTCAGGGAGATTGAGGATCAGGAAAAGGCAGAGAGATTCCTGACAGTTTAGAATCCACAATTCAGGAATAAAAACAAGGATTCTGCTGAACACATTTCTCTCACGTTCCTAAAGTATTTTTCTGATCTCTTCTCCCCTCTTACAGTTACATTTAGAGATTGATCGATACTCCACACCCTCATTATCATCAAATCGATACTTATCCATTCTCTCCAACTCGAACTCGGTCCTAAACCTCAAAGTGTGAAACTCTCTTTCCCTCTTTTTCCCACAATCGACTGAATTGAAAACCCTCCGATGATTTTCTTTCTCTTTCTTCCAACTCCTCAAACCCCCGTCTCCTGCTGTCTGGATCCCCATTCTTTATTCACTGAATCATTGTGTATTTCCAGCATTTTCTACTTTTAGTCACAGGCAGTTTATTTATTCAAATTCCATGAAGTAAACTGATGTAAATCTTGAGTTTTGGGCACACTTGGAGTGTTGGGTGTAATTTTGATCACCTTCCTCAGTGAGTGATATTGAGTGTGTGGAGTGGAGAGAAATTAAATTCGCTTATTGTCACAAGTAGGTTTCAAATGAAGTTACTGTGAACAGCCCCTAGTCGCCACATTCCGGCGCCTGTTCGGGGAGGCTGGTACAGGATTGAACCGTGCTACTGGCCTGCCTTGGTTTGCTTTCAAAGCCAGTGATTTAGCCCTGTGCTAAACAGCCCAGAGGTCAGGATAATCACAATATTCGGGATCCTGTGTATTCAGGATCCAGTTTGTCCGGTTAGGCAAACATGGGCTCAGAGAGGGAGCAATTGAGGGGTTTAAAAAGTTGAAGGGATTGAACCCAGACTGATTGGAGAGATTATTTGAGATGGACTCTCGTGGAATCTGAAATCTTGAGGGTAAGGTTAAATGTTGGGAAGGATTTATCATCACTCCCTGGGCTGTTTATACAAGATACAGTGAGATCACCCAGTGATCAGGACTAGAATTGTTGCTTTTTCTTGTAGCATATTTATGCTCTCGACTATCTTTCTAAGTTGTTAAATTCTGTTTGTTGTGAGCTGGCTGGTGTGGAAAGAGGTTGTGGAGATCAGGAATTCCCCATCTGCACCCCCTCCACCTTCGAGAGCTTCCTCAATAATCCCCACTCCGCATGACCAAGCTGCTTAACCTCCCTCCTGGCTCAGTGTTTGCCTTCACGTCCACTGTTTGGGATCTTTTCATTGATTGAATGATCTTTACAAATACATCACTGGGGATGTGTGGAGATTGTGAAAGATGCTGAACAAATGCAAGTTATTTCCCTTTTTCAGGATAAACGTGTTTACTTACTCCGGGAGGAAGGCAGTGATTTTTACAAAGTCGGTCATTCCACGGATTACAAAAATATAATTCCTCAGCTTCAAGTAGGAAACCCCCGGAAACTGATCTGTTTATGTTCAACGATAATGAACGATAAGGATGATGAAAAGAAGGTTCTTGAGGCGTTGAAGCAGTACAAAGGGAATCTGGACGGAGGGACTGAGTGGTTTAAAATCCCTGAGGGTGACATCGAAGATGCATGTGAAGCAATTAGAAACATTAACCCTGCAGATTATGAAGTTGTCCCTCACTTGGAAGTGAGGAACGATCAGGAACAGAGTTACTGTGCTGGACTCTGAAAAAAGATTTATGTGTTTGTATTTTCAACATTTGATGAAAAATAGGAATTTGTGTTAAATTAATTTTGGTCCGATATCCCCCTCAGGGGCAGCGACAACCAACACCCATTCGGATAGGAACCAATTACAGCAACAACTGGTGGGTTCAGACCCCCTCAATCCGGCCACAATCCCCTCACCCCCATCAGATAGGGGTGTCCGACTGACCCCCACTTAAACCCGGATCTCAGTGTAGCTTCCAATCCATCAGAGCTGTCACTCACACACTCACTGAATCAGGGCAATATTGGGAGGCTGTCATTCAGTCACTGGGTGGAATTTGATCCTATTTTACCCCCAAATTCCACAATCCCACCATGTAAAGTCCAGCCCAGTTGGGCCCAGTACATACTGCTATTCTACTGCAAAAGGCATCGCACCCTGTCCTATTTAATGGGATCTCCCTGTGCTATTCTATCGCCATCTTCTTATATTAATCGATCGCATTCTTCATGTCAAAGTCTCAAGGGGTCTATTTAGTTACACGATGATCTTTCACTAACCAGCCTGAAGTATATTGACTGTATTAATGAACTGTCCAACACTGGGTGATGGGGAGAATTTCTCGGATCTTGGATCCAGGGGTTGAAGGAGGGAAGGGAATCGGGGATGAGGGAGTGTGGATTGGACCAGGAGAAAGGCCGAGAGCAGCTCGCTGTTAATTGTGTGACGGTTAAAGAATAAACAATCAATCGTTGCATTAGAAAGATTGGCAACATAATTTGTCACAAAGTTTGTAATATTTTATGTTTTATAATTACACATAATTAACACTTGATTTTAAGTACACAAGTGGAGGCAGTGGTGGAGTGGTATTATCACTGGACCAGAGACCCAGGGGAAAGCTCCTGGGTCCAGAGTTCGAATCCCCACCAGGGCAGATGGTGGAATTTAAATTCGATAAAAATCTGAAATTAAAAGTCTAACGATGACCATGAAACCATCAAAACCCATCTGGTTCACTAATGTCCTTCAGAAAAGGAAATCTGCCGTCCTTACCTGGTACTATGCTTTGTATCTTTCTGACTTATCTTTATGCCTTGTAATGTTTAATAAAGCTTTTCAATTCACCATTTAAAGTGTCCATTCTTGCTCGATGGTTCAGTCTTGTAGAACCTGATTTAATTCCCAATTGGGGATTCATTGCAAATGTCCCGGACCCCAGATATCCCCAGGGTTGTAGCTCCTGCTCACACTCTGGTCAGATATTGGATTGTGTGGGACTGCAGCCCAGTGAGAGTCGGGGAGGAGGGGAGGGAATTAGGGATGAGGGAGTGTGGATTGGCCCAGGAAGGAAGCTGAGGAACTCCTGAGATTTGAGCAGACGGAGCCCCAGGGAACGGGTCTGGAGAGATGGTGGGACTGTGGGAATCACTTGTTCCTGATCCCAGCTCCAACGGGGAATCAGGAATTCATGACTGACGCTGTTCACTTCCTATCTGAAGAGAAATAGAAATATATTTTACTGCAATAAACTCTGCTGATGGTTTGAGGAAGGAATGTTGACTCATTCTTTGGTCTCCTGATTTTAAATCAACCCAGCCTCTCTCCCCAATGGCTGTTTGTCAATGGGTGTGTCCAATCACAGTCCACTTCCTCCAGGGAAAGATGCAGGGAGAGAAATCTCCGAATGATGCCTCGATCAACAGGAGGATCAGAGATCCCGGCCTGGGAGTACAGACAGCGGGAGCATAGTCTGAGAGTACAGGCAGGGGGAAGCACAGGCTGAGAGTACAGACAGAGGGAGCACAGTCTGAGAGTACAGACAGAGGGAGCACAGTCTGAGAGTACAGACAGAGGGAACACAGTCTGAGAGTACAGACAGAGGGAAAGCACAGTCAGAGTACAGACATAGGGAAAGCACAGTCTGAGAGTTCAGACAGGGGGAAGCACAGTCTGAGAGTACAGACAAGGGGGAAGTACAGTCTGAGAGTACAGACAGAGGGAGCACAGTCTGAGAGTACAGACAAGGGGGAAGCACAGTCTGAGAGTACAGACGGAGGGAGCACAGTCTGAGAGTACAGACAGAGGGAGCACAGTCTGAGAGTACAGACAGAGAGAGCACAGTCTGAGAGTACAGACAAGGGGGAAGTACAGTCTGAGAGTATAGACAGGGGGAACACAGTCTGAGAGTACAGACAGGGGGAGGACAGTCTGAGAGTACAGACAGGGAGAAGCACAGTCTGAGAGTACAGGCAGAGGGAGCACAGTCTGAGAGTACAGACAGAGGGAACACAGTCTGAGAGTACAGACAGAGGGAAAGCACAGTCAGAGTACAGACATAGGGAAAGCACAGTCTGAGAGTTCAGACAGGGGGAAGCACAGTCTGAGAGTACAG
This sequence comes from Scyliorhinus canicula, assembly GCF_902713615.1. Classification (NCBI taxonomy): domain Eukaryota; kingdom Metazoa; phylum Chordata; class Chondrichthyes; order Carcharhiniformes; family Scyliorhinidae; genus Scyliorhinus; species Scyliorhinus canicula. The sequence goes on along the minus strand of NC_052168.1, from coordinate 2,516,420 downwards.
ACAGAGGGAGCACAGTCTGAGAGTACAGACAGAGAGAAAGCACAGTCTGAAAGTACAGACAGCGGGAGCACAGTCTGAGAGTACAGACAGGGGGAAGCACACTCTGAGAGTACAGACAGAGGGAGCACAGTCTGAGAGTACAGACAGAGGGAGCACAGTCTGAGAGTACAGACAGCGGGAGCACAGTCTGAGAGTACAGACAGAGGGAGCACAGTCTGAGAGTACAGACAGATGGAGCACAGTCTGAGAGTACAGACAGAGGGAACACAGTCTGAGAGTACAGACAGAGGGAGCACAGTCTGAGAGTACAGACAGGGGGAACACAGACTGAGAGTACAGACAGAGGGAGCACAGTCTGAGAGTACAGACAGCGGGAGCACAGTCTGAGAGTACAGACAGAGGGAACACAGTCTGAGAGTACAGACAGAGGGAGCACAGTCTGAGAGTACAGACAGGGGGAGCACAGTCTGAGAGTACAGACAGAGGGAGCACAGTCTGAGAGTACAGACAGCGGGAGCACAGTCTGAGAGTACAGCCAGAGGGAGCACAGTCTGAGAGTACAGACAGAGAGAGCACAGTCTGAGCGTACAGACAGAGGGAGCACAGTCTGAGAGTACAGACAGAGGGAGAACAGTCTGAGAGTACAGACAGGGGGAGCACAGTCTGAGAGTACAGACAGAGGGAGCACAGTCTGAGAGTACAGACAGGGGGGATGCACAGTCTGAGATTACAGACAGAGGGAACACAGTCTGAGAGTACAGACAGAGGGAGCACAGTTTGAGAGTACAGACAGGGGGGAAAACAGTCTGAGAGTACAGACATAGGGAGCACAGTCTGAGAGTACAGGCAGAGGGAGCACAGTCTGAGAGTACGGACAGAGGGAACACAGTCTGAGAGTACAGACAGGGGGAGCACAGTCTGAGAGTACAGACAGGGGGATGCACAGTCTGAGAGTACAGACAGAGGGAAAACAGTCTGAGAGTACAGACAGAGGGAGCACAGTCTGGGAATACAGACAGGGGGGAGCACAGTCTGAGAGTACAGACAGCGGGAGCACAGTCTGAGAGTACAGACAGAGGGAGCACAGTCTGAGAGTACAGACAGAGGGAGCACAGTCTGAGAGTACAGACAGGGGGGATGCACAGTCTGAGAGTACAGACAGAGAGAATCACAGTCTGAGAATACAGACAGGGGGGGATGCCCGTAGTGTCCTAAAAAGTAAGGTTAAGGGGGGGTTGTTGGGTTACGGATATAGGGTGGATACGTGGGTTTGAGTAGGGTGATCATTGCTCGGCACAACATCGAGGGCCGAAGGGCCTGTTCTGTGCTGTACTGTTCTATGTTCTATGTTCTACTTTAAAATTGTAATGTGAGCTTTGGGATGGAAAACAGCCAAAACACTAAAAACGCAATCTGGCAATAACAAACCTCCTGCCAGTAGGAAAGTAGGACTGGCCAATCAGATTATAGGAAAGGAGGATCCTCCCAGTTGCTCTGGCATGCTGATGTTCCCCTATTCATGCAATACGGAAGAGGAGGAGGATTTCAACCCTGGACCCCACCCTCATGCTCCCCGATCCTACAATTCCACTGTCCCAAGTCCTGACTCCCACTTCTGATCCCATTACCAAAGACTCCCGCTGATGTGTCCCCCTTAGCGACACGCACTCGGTCACAGACGCAAGCCGGAAATATCTTCTCTACGGAAGACATGATAATTGGCTAAAAGGTGTTGATTAAAAGATCCACAATAAGGGAATTATGGAAGTGAAGTTAATGAGTTACCAATTTAGAAGCATGCTGGCAATAATGACTAAAGTTTAACATTGCTTTTGAACAAAATTTAATAGATCAGATGATGTAAACTAACTACTGCTTGGAACGCTGTACTGGCCTTATTTTGATAACAAGTGGTTCTTTTGAAGGACAACAAAATGCGTACTTGAATTGTTTTTAAACTATTGGCAAAACATTCATAATTCCTCTTGCAAATGTTCCCAAAGTTGTTCAGTTCACACTATATCAGTTTAAAAGAAAGTAACTTTACAAATAAGAGTAATTGAAATATGAATAAGTTTTTGGATTGCGTGAAAAGACGTAAATGGCATCACGCCAAGTTCACCGCCCCTTAGATTCTGCAGGAAACATTAACCATTTCAGCAGACAGTTGGTCTTTTTTGAATTGACAAAGAAAAAATACACGTCTCTAAGAATAGCTAATGCCTCTAAAATTAATCAGTGCAAATTGACTTAAATGGAATAACACAGATAAAGTTTTCGAAGGAGAATGAAAAATGTTTTTGTTCGAAATTTGTCCCCAAGGACAAGGGCTGAATCCAAGAGACAGAAAGAGAGACAGAGGAAGAGATTGAAGGAGAGAGAGAGCCAGGGACAGAGACAGGAACTGTTAGAGACAGCGAAAGTTGAGAGAGCGAAAGAGAGCGAGTCAGGGAGAGGCAGAGATGGTGAGGTAGACAGATAAAGAGAAAGAGCGACAGGAGTTCCAAAGACAGATAGAGTTACGTAGAGAGGGAGAGAGATAGATAAGAGAGAGAGGGAAAGAATTCATATTTCATTTTTCAGACTTTGACTTTAAAAATTATGTTTCAAGCTGTGATGATTTGAAAGAGGTAAAGAGATATCGATGCCAACATGGTCCTTGTTATTACCTGAAACCTTCTCTGTGTTCTATGCTGGCAGCTAACGTTAACCCTGAGTACCACTGTTTAAAAAAATAAAAATCTAAAAACTGCAGGAAGTCTTACAGAAGATTAATGACACTTGGGCACAGCTATTAAAACACCCGATAGAGTCCAGATGAGAGAATATAGTGACCCAAGCCTTGATAACGGCATTACCATATCACCTATCCCGCAGGCCCAGCTTCGAAATTTTCCCCTATTCATTACTCCACAGTGGTGGTTGATTGATTTTGATCCCTCACACTTTTCACCTCCCTTAGATATTCCCAATCCACATGTCACTCTTTGCTACGATCATACAGTAACCTCGCCCGATTTGGAGAGCATTTACCAAGACAAAAGAAGGATCTGCCTTTCTTGTTGATTTACCCCACAGCCTATGGCGTCAGTCGAGACTTGTGTCACCCCACGTGACCCTTTCTGTCAACGAAGGCTGCTGTGCCAAGTCCTTGGGATTTCCGGCAGCTGCACTACGAGGACAAGCTGATACTTTCCTCAGTGAAAGTCAAACCCTACCCGCAGGCACTTTAGAATATTTTAAACGCCCATTTGTCCTCATTGGCAGACTGCACCATCATCATTCAACCCAATCGACGACTCCTGAACTACCCGCAGATTTATGGGCAGCCTCCAAACACGAAGTTGCTTTCACTAATGTCCCTCCCTTGCCCTGGATTTCACAGTACCCTTTGCGCCCCGAGGCTGAAGAAGGAGTCTTGGTTATGATTCAATCGTTCCTTCAACAGGGAATTCTGATGCCATGCCAATCGCCCTGAAATACCCAATTCTTCCAGTTCCTAAGATAGGAAGACCATCCGAATGGCGTTTGGTCCAAGACCTCCGGCGTATTAATCAGATAGTGGAACCCTTACATCCTATTGTCCCGAATCCGGCAACAATCCTTAGCAATGTCCCACCGGAAACGACTATTTTCACCCTTGTTGATTTGCAACATGCCTTTTTTGCGATACCCCTCGCCCCTGAATCACAGTATTTGTTTTCTTTCACATTTAAGGGAAAGCAATACACCTGGGCTAGACTTCCACAGGGCTTCATTCATTCCCCAACCCTTTTCTCACAGGCATTGCACTCCCAATTAGCGACATTAGCATCTCCTGGTGGCTCCACCATCATTCAATATGTTGATGACTTACTCCTTGCCAGCCCTAATTTCATCGCTAACCAGCATGACACCTTTTACCTGCTCATCCGTCTCCATTCATGGGGATATGTGAGCCCGCCCGCTAAAGTTCATAAAGGCCAACGACAGGTCAAATTTTTGGGTGTCCTAATAAGTGCTACTGATCACTCCCTTACTCAGGAACACATTACTCCTATACTGCAGACCCCATTTCCTACATCGCCCAAGCAGGTGCCAGCCTTTTTAGGATTAGTGAACTTTTGCAGACAATGGATTCCGAATGTTACTGTACATACTAAAGAATTAACTCCGTACTCCTCTCAAAATGTTCCTCTTAAGTTTGATCTACCTGATTCAGCAATGCAATCTTTCATTATTCTGAAAAACGCCCTGGCTACCGCCCCAGCGCTAGGACGACCTATGTATGACAGACCCTTTCAGCTGTACGTTAATGTTCTTGATAAATGCGTCACTGGTGTTCTTACACAAGAACACGGTGACCGGCGTCATCCGGTCACCTACTATTCTACCAAATTAGATCCTGTAGCTTGCGGTCTACCTCCCTGCACCCAAATTCTTACTGCTGTCCATTTGTTAGCACAGGCAGCCTCTAATCTGACGCTTCACCAGCCAGTACAAGTGCATACTTCACACTCTATCGTAGCTCTCCTAACGTCTCAGCAAACCCAGCATCTGACTCAAGCGCGATTGAGCCGCTATGAGGTTTCACTATTGCAAAACCCCTACCTCTCTTTTCATTATTGTTCAACCTTAAATCCTGCTGTGTTCCTTGAACAGCCCCCCGATAACCTTGGGGACCCACCACACGACTGTTTACTTCGGAATCACTTCCTTACCGCACCTCACCCGGATTTAACAGACAGGCCTATTGATAATCCAGATCTAATTTTTTATGTTGATGGCAGTTCTTCCATTTCCCCATTTGGTGTCCCACAGTCGGGATATGCCGTGGTAACCGACACCGACGTGCAGGAAACAGCAGCCTTCCAGACCCCTGTCTCTGCACAAAAAGCCGAGCTATTCGCCCTTACTCGAGCATGTATTTTGGCCACAGACAAAAGTACTAATGTTTACACTGATTCTAGGTATGCCTTTGGCGTGACCCATGATTTCGGTCGCCTCTGGCAGCAGCGAGGTTTTCTCACCTCTGCGGGAACTCCCATTCAAAATGCTCTTTGGGTTAAAAATCTCCTCAATGCTATTCAGCTTCCCCGTCAATTGGCAGTTATTAAATGTGTTGCGTACACGAAGGGTGACACTCCTGTTCAATTAGGAAATGCCCGTGCTGATTCAGCTGCTAAAGCTGCAGCTTCATCAACCTCTTTAATTGTTCCCAGTGGGGCTAATCAGGCTCTAAACCAGGTACCTGCATTAAGGACGAAGAGCATGCCAGAGATAACTGAAGTTCAAAATTTACAGACGGACGCCTCTGATTCTGAGCGAACACTATGGAAGTCAATGGGGTGTTCACACTCCTTGACACGAGACCTCTGGCTGACTCCAGTTGGTCAAGTTTGTATTCCAAATTCTTTATTGCCGGTACTTGTTGATTATTTGCATTCTTGTACCCATCTTGGCAAGGAGGTAGTGGTACAGCTACTCCTAAAAACTTGGTGGCACCCAGATTTGAATACAGCAGCGCAAACGCGGCTGGATCGATGCGTCATTTGCATGAAACATAATAGGGGTAAAGGTATTAAATGCCCTCCGGGAACCACCCCCTTGCCAGATGGTCTTTTTGCTTGTATACAGCTTGATTTTATAGAATTGCCAAAAGCACAGTGCTATAAATATTGTTTAGTAATAATCGATGTGTTTCATAAATGGATTGAAGCCTTCCCTACCACTAATTGTACGGCACATACAGTAGTGAAGTTGTTGTTAACGGAAGTCATTCCTCGTTTTGGGGTACCCAAAATGGTGAGCTCAGACAATGGACCACATTTTGTAGCACGGATCAATACTGAATTGTGCGAAGTACTTGTAATTAAACAGCAACTGCACTGCGCGTATCACCCGCAGACAGCAGGAATTGTGGAAAGAGCCAACGGGACGTTAAAAGTAAAATTATCTAAATTAACTGAAGAAACTGGGTTAAATTGGCTAAAAGTATTACCCTTGGCACTGTTTCACATGCAAGTGACTCCCCATCCGCGGACCGGACTGTCAGCTGCAGAGATAGTCTATGGTCGGCCAATGAGGACTCCCTGGGATGCCCATGAAAAACCCCCAGAGGGAGTAGACCTCCATGTGATGGGGGAACAAATGCAGAACTATTTGAAGTAATTAACACTTTCTTTGAAGTTTCTCCACTCACAGGTAAAACAGGCACATCTCTCAGTAATGGCAGGGACAGCCATCCCTCGATATCCAGTGGTCAAACCCGGAAACCACGTGTTGGTGAAAAACTGGGACAGAAAGAAACTAGGACAACACTGGAGCGGACCCTTCCTTGTACTATGACGACACCAACTTCGGTCAAACTTGAAGGACGTTCCAGTTGGACACATCTATCCGATTGCAAGAAGATAGTCTCCAACCCAGACGAGAACACAGGATGAAGATCTTCAGTATAATTTTTGGACTTTCTGGGCTATTTAGCCTTAATGGCCACTCGGTAGTAAAACAACGAACTAAACGAGACCTGCCTTCCAATACCTATTTACATATGTCATATCTTTACGCCGAAAATTTAATATTAGCAAGTGTTGGCTTTGTACCCACATCCCCGTCCATTCGAGGGAAGGAATACCTCTCCAATCTCTCCCCTTTCATACCGCAGACAGTTGAATGGATTTTACGACAAAATCAAACAGGGATCAGGGGAGATAGGGGGAATATGAAAATATGGAGATCTGCTGGCTATGACATGACTAAATTTTCAGCTTCATATCAACCTACCTATAATCATGCCTTGACACCACCCTCCCTCACTGTCCACTCGTATAATGTTCAAGGTTCCATGGGCGCAATTCTCCGCACTCACGACGGTGCGGAGAATAGCGGGGTTCGTAAATTTTTACGGCCACGCTAGTCTGACGCCCTCCCGCTATTCTCCCCCCCCCCCAAGCCCGACTCCCGATACGAATCGCTGCCGCCATTTTTTTACGGACAGCAGCGATTCTCAGCTGGCCGATGGGCCGAAGTCCAAGCCCTTTACGGCCGTTTTTATGAACGTAAAACGCACCTGGTCTGGCCGTTCGTAAAAACGGCCGTAAAGTCCACCGATCGCGGGCAGCGGGTCCGATTCCCGCGCACTCTTTGTCCTTCCGCCGCCCCGCTGAGGGGCATCCTGGCCCGCGCATGCGCGGGTTTTGCGCAAATGCGCGATGACGTCATGTGACGCGTCAGCCGGCGCTAACTCCGGCAAGCGGGCTTAACGAAATTCGTTAAGCCCGCGATGCCGGAGTTCACGGCCGCGGCATACTAGCCCCGACCGGGGACCAGAATTGGTTCCCGGTTGGGGAGGGGGAGGCTGGCGTCAAACCCGCCCGGATTTGACGCCAGCCTTACGATTTCTCCCTGTCTGGGAGAATCGCGTTCATATGTTTTAATAAATCAGGGAAAGGAAAGTTAATGGGGCAAAGTAGGTGCAACCTACCAATATAATCCCCTGGATGACATCAGCTGATGATTTTACAGCCTACAATGGAACCTATTTCATATGCGGCACTAAAGCATATCCGTGGCTCCCCATTGATTGGACAGGATCCTGCTTTCTGGGATATTTCGTACCCCAAATGCATCACCGACCCACCCTTAAGCACTCCCCCTCGCGAGCAAGAAGAACAATTTCTAAAACGGAACAATTCCTTATGATGACCTTTCCCTTGTACGGAACGGGCAAGGCATCCAACGAACTGATCTACATGGCCTCAGCATTGGAACATCTGGCAAACGTAACGGCAACAGAAGCCAGGGACACTGGACAGGCACAGGCCGAGGTCTCAGCTGAGCTAGTGGCTGTCCGGACCGTGGCATTACAAAATCGACTGGCTTTGGTTTATCTGTTAGCCTCGCAGGGAGGAACGTGCGCTATCATAGGCCAAGAGTGCTGTACTTACATTCCAGATGGCTCTGAAAATATCACTAACCTGGCCGACCATATTAAGAGACAGGCTGCTCAAATTCAAGAAATTGGCAGTGAATTTCACGACTATAACCCGCCGGGTTGGCAAGGGTGGGTGGGTCATGGATTATTTGATTGGATCGTTAAGGCCTTTATTCTACTACTACTAATGCTACTAGGGATAGGATTGCTTGCCTGCTTGTGTAAATGCATTTTCAAACGAATCATGGATATACCTATTTAGCTAGTTGTCATGATATGACAAAAGGGGGGAGTGTGGTATTGTACGAAGCAAATAATGGCATGATGGGAAAACTAGTCAAGTCTTCTTGGTACAATTGAATTTAAACTGACTTCACATAACCTAAGGCACAAATACAAACAGCCAAGGTCAACTTGACCTGAGAACTGGCTGACTCTAAAACTCGGATAAGGCGCGTTCGCCATGAGACCAGAGCAGTCTCAATACATACGATAAGCTAAAAAACTGTCTCTTCCTGTACTTAAACAAATTTGCTCCACTCTTAAAACAAAGACAAGATAGTGATATGAGACCCCAGTCCCCTAAAGGTCAGCAAGGTGACGCCTTTGTAATGATTATTACTTATGTTATACTTTTGATCAAATTCCTGACCAAGCTGTATTCATGTTATCTTGATCCTATAATGTGTAAAAATCGTCTTATTCTTCTGTGATATTGCAGACTTGGGATGGACCCAGCAGTTTGTACTTGACTGCCTTCTGACTCCAAGTCTCAGCCAATACTGCTAGCAGTTGTAATTCGTAAAATAAAGTTCAGTTTTGCTTACCTAATGATTGCTGTTTGAATCTTTCTATCACAGTACAGAAGCAGGGAAAATATTGACAACGACAGGGGTCCCTCACAGACTCTGGTCACTGTAACACTGTCCACACTGGGGTCCCTCCCAGACCCTGGTCACTGTAACCCTGCCCACACTGGGGTCCCTCCCAGACCCTGGTCACTGTAACCCTGCCCACACTGGGGTCCATCACAGACCCTGGTCACTGTAACCCTGCCCACACTGGGGTCCCTCTCAGACCCTGGTCACTGTAACCCTGCCCACACTGGGGTCCTTCCCAGACCCTGGTCACTGTAACCCTGCCCACACTGGGGTCCCTCCCAGACCCTGGTCACTGTAACACTGCCCACACTGGGGTCCCTCCCAGACCCTGGTCACTGTAACACTGCCCACACTGGGGTCCCTCCCAGACCCTGGTCACTGTAACCCTGCCCACACTGGAGACCCTCCCAGACCCTGGTCACTGTAACCCTGCCCACACTGGGGTCCCTCCCAGACCCTGGTCACTGTAACCCTGCCCACACTGGGGTCCCTCCCAGACATTTGTGTTTATTCTGATTCACAGTTTCGTTATTCCTGGCGTTTCCTGTGGGAGCGGATGTTCCTGAATCCTGCAATAATGGCAATGATGATGATGGAACAATTCCAGGAATATAATTCAATAAATACGGAAGCAATCTTGTTCAAACTGGTTTAACATTATCCGAGTTGGTATATATACAGGAGAGGAACAGACAGAATTATAGAGACGGTTCCAACTGAAGATGGTGAGTTAAGTTTATTATCTGAGGAATATTTCAGTTTCAATGTTGCAGTTCTGGGTTTATCTCCAGGTGTCTCTGGGATGTCAGCTCTACTCCTGCTACCCCCTGTGACACAGTCTTGGGGAAGCCAAGGATTGTCTGCTCTATTCTGTAAAGTATCTGCAATAGTTTTCAATTCCTTTCCATCTTCTCTCCCGGGTAACTCGCTGGGTTTTCACCCACAGGGAGAGCTTCACATGGCGCTGTGCCCAATGGACCCCCCTCTATTCTGGTGAAGGGTAGGGGGGGGTCCTTCAGGATGGCAAGGCTGTGATGGGCCGAATGGTTGACCTCACATTGAGTTTCACAGAGTTGCTATTTATAGTTAGGTTGGTGTGTTATGAATTACAAACCAATAGAGCAGATTCCTGATGATTTAATGATCTCCATGAGTGAGGATTGAAGGTTTTTGAGGCTGTCAGGGAGATTGAGATCAGGAAAAGGCAGAGAGATTCCTGACAGTTTAGAATCCACAATTCCGGACTAAAAACAAGGATTCTCCTGAACACATTTCTCTCACGTTTCTAAAGTATTTTTCTGATCTCTTCTCCCCTCTTACAGTTACATTTAGAGATTGATCGATACTCCACACCCTCATTATCATCAAATCGATACTTATCCATTCTCTCCAACTCGAACTCGGTCCTAAACCTCAAAGTGTGAAACTCTCTTTCCCTCTTTTTCCCACAATCGACTGAATTGAAAACCCTCCGATGATTTTCTTTCTCTTTCTTCCAACTCCTCAAACCCCCGTCTCCTGCTGTCTGGATCCCCATTCTTTATTCACTGAATCATTGTGTATTTCCAGCATTTTCTACTTTTAGTCACAGGCAGTTTATTTATTCAAATTCCATGAAATAAACTGATGTAAATCTTGAGTTTTGGGCACACTTGGAGTGTTGAGTGTAATTTTGATCACCTTCCTCAGTGAGTGATTTTGAGTGTGGGGAGTGGAGAGAGGTCGGGATAATCACCAATATTCGGGATGCTCGGTATTTGGGATCCAGTTTGTCCGGTTAGGCAAACATGGGCTCAGAGAGGGAGCGATTGTGGGGTTTAAAATGCTGAAGGGATTGAACCCAGTCTGATTGGATAGTTTATTTGAGATGGACATGAAAGAGATAGGGAATGAACCTTGAATTGCTGGGAAAGGTTAAACGCTGGGAAGGATTTATCTTCACTCCCTGGGCTGTTAGGTAGCTCCAGACTCATCCTTCAAAAGTGGGAAAGTCGACGTTTCCCCGAGTGAGGAGGTTACATCCAGGTTATAGAGAAGGAGTTTCTGGTTATTCCGGAGACTGAGAGATTTCCCTGAGTTTGATTAATGAAGACCTCAAGGGGTTTGAGCAATTCCCTGAGATTGCTGGTTATTTATTTTTCCTTTCTGAAGCCTCCCTCATTGGGTGAGTTAAATGCAGGAATCACCGGTTTGTACAGGGTTCACAGCCTCACTCTGCCACTAGGTTCTTCAGCGAGATTGTCCCTTTGCTGACGGCGAAATCGGGAAACGCGATTGGGTGGAGAATCGGTCCCGATGCCAAAATCACAACGGGCACCAATTTGACGCCAAATCGCGATTCTTGGTCACCTCGACAGCGGCGTCAATGCAATCCAGAACGCATGTACATGTCATTAACGTTCCTGACCCGGTATTCCCCGGGGCCTCCGCGATTCTCCGCCTCCGATGGGCAGAGTCCCCGACGGCGCGGTTCACTTGTGCTTTTAAACCTCGTGAAACTGACGTGGCTGCTGAGGGAGAGGCACGGAAAGTGACCAACATCGCCATGATTTGCCGACAGTTATGCCGCTGGCCAGGGGGGCTTCTGCCAGGGCCGGGGGGTGTAGCGGGGGGGAGTAGCGGGGGGTGGGCTGTGGGGTCAGGGTGGACGGGCGCGGGGCACCATTACCCCAGCCGGCAAGGCAGCCATGCAGCTGCGCACGATGCTAAAGCCCACTGTCAACGTAGGGCCACGGGTCGTATAGGTGTCCCCCCTTGGGGCACGCCCCTGGGTGCCCTCTGGCCCCAGTCGACCCATCAGGTGTATGGGCGCTCCAGCACAACCAGTGCCATCTTGTTGGCTGGGGTGAGTGTGTGTGGGGAGTGTAATGTGTGTGTGTGGCTGGGATGAGTGTGTGTGGGGAGTGTAATGTGTGTGTGGGGCTGGGATGAGTGTGTGTGGGGAGTGTAATGTGTGTGTGCGGCTGGGATGAGTGTGTGTGGGGAGTGTAATGTGTGTGATGCGGCTGGGATGAGTGTGTGTGGGGAGTGTAATGTGTGTGTGGGGCTGGGATGAGTGTGTGTGGGGAGTGTAATGTGTGTGTGGGGCTGGGATGAGTGTGTGTGGGGAGTGTAATGTGTGTGTGCGGCTGGGATGAGTGTGTGTGGGGAGTGTAATGTGTGTGTGTGGCTGGGATGAGTGTGTGTGGGGAGTGTAATGTGTGTGTGCGGCTGGGATGAGTGTGTGTGGGGAGTGTAATGTGTGTGTGCGGCTGGGATGAGTGTGTGTGGGGAGTGTAATGAGTGTGTGTGGCTGGGATGAGTGTGTGTGGGGAGTGTAATGTGTGTGTGTGGCTGGGATGAGTGTGTGTGGGGAGTGTAATGTGTGTGCGGCTGGGATGAGTGTGTGTGGGGAGTGTAATGTGTGTGTGGGGAGCGTAATGTGTGTGTGCGGCTGGGATGAGTGTGTGTGGGGAGTGTAATGTGTGTGTGTGGCTGGGAGGAGTGTGTGTGGGGAGTTTAATGTGTGTGTGCGGCTGGGATGAGTGTGTGTGGGGAGTGTAATGTGTGTGTGTGGCTGGGATGAGTATGTGTGGGGAGTGTAATGTGTGTGCGGCTGGGGTGAGTGTGAGTGGGGAGTGTAATGTGTGTGTGGCTGGGATGAGTGTGTGTGGGGAGTGTAATGTGTATGTGAGGCTGGGATGAGTGTGTGCGGGGAGTGTAATGTGTGTGTGTGTGGCTGGGATGAGTGTGTGTGGGGAGTGTAATGTGTGTGTGTGGCTGGGATGAGTGTGTGTGGGGAGTGTAATGTGTGTGTGCGGCTGGGATGAGTGTGTGTGGGGAGTGTAATGTGTGTGTGTGGCTGGGATGAGTATGTGTGGGGAGTGTAATGTGTGTGTGCGGCTGGGATGAGTGTGTGTGGGGAGTGTAATGTGTGTGTGTGGCTGGGATGAGTATGTGTGGGGAGTGTAATGTGTGTGTGCGGCTGGGATGAGTGTGTGTGGGGAGTGTAATGTGTATGTGCGGCTGGGATGAGGGTGTGTGGGGAGTGTAATGTGTGTGTGGCTGGGATGAGTGTGTGTGGGGAGTGTAATGTGTGTGTGTGGCTGGGATGAGTGTGAGTGGGGAGTTATAATGTGTGTGTGCGGCTGGGATGAGTGTGTGTGGGGAGTGTAATGTGTGTGTGTGGCTGGGATGAGTGTGTGTGGGGAGTGTAATGTGTGTGTGCGGCTGGGATGAGTGTGTGTGGGGAGTGTAATGTGTGTGTGCGGCTGGGATGGGTGTGTGTGGGGAGTGTAATGTGTGTGTGCGGCTGGGATATGTGTTTGTGGGGAGTGTAATGTGTGTGTGCGGCTGGGATGAGTGTTTGTGGGGAGTGTAATGTGTATGTGCGGCTGGGATGAGTGTGTGTGGGGAGTGTAATGTGTGTGTGCGGCTGGGATGAGTGTGTGTGGGGAGTGTAATGTGTGTGTGCGGCTGGGATGAGTGTGTGTGGGGAGTGTAATGTGTGTGTGTGGCTGGGATGAGTGTGTGTGGGGAGTGTAATGTGTGTGTGCGGCTGGGATGAGTGTGTGTGGGGAGTGTAATGTGTGTGTGCGGCTGGGATGAGTGTGTGTGGGGAGTGTAATGTGTGTGTGCGGCAGAATTCGCCAGCCACGTCCGCCCGGCGACCGGAGATTCCCGCCCGAGGTCTGTGAGCGATTCTCCCAGAGAGGGAGAAATCGTAAGGCTGGCGTCAAATCCGGGCGGGTTTGACGCCAGCCTCCGCCCCCCCGACCGGGTACCGATTCTGGTCCCCGGTCGGGGCTAGTATGCCGCCGCCGTGAACTCCGGCATCGCGGGCTTAACGAATTTCGTTAAGCCCGCTTGCCAGAGTTAGCGCCGGCTGACGCGTCATATGACGTCAGCCGCGCACGCGCGGATTGGAAGACTCCAACTCGCGCATGCGCGGAGGACGTCATCGCGCATTTGCGCGAAACCCGCGCATGCGCGGGCCGGGATGCCCCTCAGCCGCCCCGCGAAGTGATACAGCGGGGCGGCGGAAGGACAAAGAGTGCGCGGGTATCGGACCCGCTGCCCGCGATCGGTGGGCACCCTTGGCACGGCCGTGGTACTGCCGTGCCAATCAGTGCCATGGTTGGCAAGATCGGGACTTTACGGCCGTTTTTACGAACGGCCAGACCAGGTGTGTTTGCCGTTCGTAAAAACAGCTGTAAAGGGCTTGGACTTCGGCCCATCGGCCAGCTGACAATTGCTGCTGGCCGTAAAAAAACGGCGGCAGCGATTCGTATCGGGAGTCGGGCGTGGGGGGGGGGGGGGGGAGAATAGCGGGAGGGCGTCAGACTAGCGTGGCCGTAAAATTTTATGAACCCCGCTATTCTCCGCACCGTCGTGAGTGCGGAGAATTGCGCCGGTGGATTTTTGCCATGTCAGCGTCTCGCCCGTGGCGATTCTGAGGCGAGCGCGGTGCAAGATTCCAACCCTCAATCTCAGAAACAGAGAATCCCCGCCCCTTTATGTTCCATCATCTGGGAGCCGGCTGGTGTTAGAATAGGTTCTGAAGATCAGCAATTAACCATCTGAAACCCTGTCTCAGGCAGAGGAAGATAATGTGATTGACAAACTGAAGAGCTGCCGCATTGAGGACGATGCAGCACAGGAGCGGTTGAAGATCCATGAGGACGACACTGATGTGTCAGCGGCTAAGTTTGTAAGTTTTATTCAGCACTGACATCCCATTCAGTGACCCGTGTGACTCTGTCCCTCTCACTGGGGCGTTTAAATTAACCCCCCCCCCCCCCCCCCCCCCCCCCCCCCGTGTCACTGGGCTGACATTGAAATTGTTTATTCAGCAGCTGATACACTGGAATTTAAAGGAATTTGACGATTGGTTTATTTCTATTATTGATGTGGGTCCCACACTTAAACCATCAACATTCTGTAAACTCCATTTCACCTGTGACATGAGCCAATGATAAAGGGAGATATTGTGGGGGGATTTCTCAGGGACTCTGATTGGAAATTAAGTCATTAACATCCTAAATCACCCCCCTCCCCCCCAGCACCCATCCGCCACAATGTAAAGTCCAGCCCCGTGGGGCCCTGCCAAGTTGCTATTCTACTGCAAAAGGCAGCACAGTTTGTCCAGTCCACTGGGGTCGCTGTTTCCATCTGAATGGGAATCGAGAACTCCTTGCTGATGGTATTCAGCTGCACACATTCACAACATGGTCACAGAGTTTCATTATCCGCTGTAAATTTCTCCAGAGACACTCTGAGACCACGTCAGACATTTTGCAAAAAGCAACAGGAAACCATTGCAGCGATTCGTCCAGCACGAGCATGGAGCGATCCCATGGAAATCCAGGGTGACCAACACCCTATTAGACGAGAGAACATGGAAGAGGAGGAGGGAAGACGGAGGGAAAGCACAGTCTGAGGGTTCAGACAGAGAGAGCACAGTCTGAGAGTACAGACAGAGGGAGCACAGTCTGAGGGTTCAGACAGAGAGAGCACAGTCTGAGAGTACAGACAGAGAGAGCACAGTCTGAGAGTACAGACAGAGAGAGCACAGTCTGAGAGTACAGACAGAGAGAGCACAGTCTGAGAGTACAGACAGAGAGAGCACAGTCTGAAGTACAGACAGCGGGAGCACAGTCTGAGAGTACAGACAGAGAGAGCACAGTCTGAGAGTACAGACAGGGGGAGCACAGTCTGAGAGTACAGACAGAGGGAGCACAGTCTGAGAGTACAGACAGAGAGAGCACAGTCTGAGAGTACAGACAGAGAGAGCACAGTCTGAGAGTACAGACAGCGGGAGCACAGTCTGAGAGTACAGACAGGGGGAGCACAGTCTGAGAGTATAGACAGAGGGAGCACAGTCTGAGAGTACAGACAGAGGGAGCACAGTTTGAGAGTACAGACAGAGGGAGCACAGTCTGAGAGTAGACAGGGAGAAGCACAGTCTGAGAGTACAGACAGAGGGAGCACAGTCTGAGAGTACAGACAGGGGGAGCACAGTCTGAGAGTATAGACAGAGGGAGCACAGTCTGAGAGTACAGACAGAGGGAGCACAGTCTGAGAGTAGACAGGGAGAAGCACAGTCTGAGAGTACAGACAGGGGGAACACAGTCTGAGAGTACAGACAGAGGGAGCACAGTCTGAGAGTACATACAGGGGGAACACAGTCTGAGAGTACAGACAGAGAGAGCACAGTCTGAGAGTACAGACAGAGGGAGCACAGTCTGAGAGTACAGACAGAGGGAGCACAGTCTGAGAGTACAGACAGTGGGAGCACAGTCTGAGAGTACAGACAGAGGGAGCACAGTCTGAGAGTACAGACAGAGGGAGCACAGTCTGAGAGTAGACAGGGAGAAGCACAGTCTGAGAGTACAGACAGGGGGAACACAGTCTGAGAGTACAGACAGAGGGAGCACAGTCTGAGAGTACATACAGGGGGAACACAGTCTGAGAGTACAGACAGAGAGAGCACAGTCTGAGAGTACAGACAGAGGGAGCACAGTCTGAGAGTACAGACAGAGGGAGCACAGTCTGAGAGTACAGACAGTGGGAGCACAGTCTGAGAGTACAGACAGAGGGAGCACAGTCTGAGAGTACAGACAGAGGTAGCACAGTCTGGGAGTACAGACAGCGGGAGCACAGTCTGAGAGTACAGACAGAGAGAGCACAGTCTGAGATTACAGACAGAGGGAACACAGTCTGAGAGTACAGACAGAGAAAATCACAGTCTGAGAGTACAGACAGAGGGAGCACAGTCTGAGAGTACAGACAGCGGGAGCACAGTCTGAGAGTACAGACAGAGGTAGCACAGTCTGGGAGTACAGGCAGCGGGAGCACAGTCTGAGAGTACAGACAGAGGGAACACAGTCTGAGAGTACAGACAGAGGGAACACAGTCTGAGAGTACAGACAGAGAGAATCACAGTCTGAGAGTACAGACAGAGGGAGCACAGTCTGAGAGTACAGACAGAGAGAGCACAGTCTGAGAGTACAGACAGAGGGAGCACAGTCTGAGAGTACAGACAGAGGGAGCACAGTCTGAGAGTACAGACAGTGGGAGCACAGTCTGAGAGTACAGACAGAGGGAGCACAGTCTGAGAGTACAGACAGAGGGAGCACAGTCTGAGAGCAGACAGGGAGAAGCACAGTCTGAGAGTACAGACAGGGGGAACACAGTCTGAGAGTACAGACAGAGGGAGCACAGTCTGAGAGTACATACAGGGGGAACACAGTCTGAGAGTACAGACAGAGAGAGCACAGTCTGAGAGTACAGACAGAGGGAGCACAGTCTGAGAGTACAGACAGAGGGAGCACAGTCTGAGAGTACAGACAGAGGTAGCACTGTCTGGGAGTACAGACAGCGGGAGCACAGTCTGAGAGTACAGACAGAGAGAGCACAGTCTGAGAGTACAGACAGAGGGAACACAGTCTGAGAGTACAGACAGAGAAAATCACAGTCTGAGAGTACAGACAGAGGGAGCACAGTCTGAGAGTACAGACAGCGGGAGCACAGTCTGAGAGTACAGACAGAGGTAGCACAGTCTGGGAGTACAGGCAGCGGGAGCACAGTCTGAGAGTACAGACAGAGGGAACACAGTCTGAGAGTACAGACAGAGGGAACACAGTCTGAGAGTACAGACAGAGAGAATCACAGTCTGAGAGTACAGACAGAGGGAGCACAGCCTGAGAGTACAGACAGAGTGAGCACAGTCTGAGAGTACAGACAGCGGGAGCACAGTCTGAGAGTACAGACAGAGAGAGCACAGTCCGAGAGTACAGACAGGGGGGATGCACAGTCTGAGAGTACAGACAGAGGGAACACAGTCTGAGATTACAGACAGAGGGCGCACAGTCTGAGAGTACAGACAGGGGGAAGCATTTTAATAAGGATTTGAAGGATTTAGTGAGGGCGCAGGATAGATTTACAGGAACGTTCTTGGGGATGAGGGGCTGCAGTTTTTCCGGATGATGGGAGAAGCTGGAGCTGGTGTCCTTGGAAAAGCGAAGATTGAGATTTGGTCGCTGTGTTTGAAATGCTGAGGGTTCCAGACAGATTGAGCAGATGGAAAGGGACTGTTCACATTGGTGGGAAGGTTGAGGAGGGTTGAAATGGTAATAGTGAATGGCAAAAGTACGAGGGCCAAATGAGGATCGCACGGCCTGAGAGAGTGGGGACAGGGCCACCCATAACCTGTAAAAGTGAATTTCAGACACATCTGAAGAGAAATGAACATTTAACAGAGGAAATGGGGATAGAAGAAGTGAGTGAGACCAGCAAGCGAGCTAGCATGGACATGAAGGGCAGAATGGCCTGTGCTGTAACTATTCTGTGAGTCTATGTGGTTTGGAGAGTCACTGCTCCCCTTTGTAAAGGGAAAGCAGACAGATTCCTGAGGGAAGGAGTTACATCCAGTTTACACAGAGTGAGTTTTGAGTTAATCCTGAGTGAGGAATTTCCCTGAACTTTGATAACTGATTCCTGCAAAGATTTTGAGTGTTTTCCCGAAATTGCAGTTTTTTACGTTTTGTTTTGGACCCCCCTCCCCAGCTGATTGGTTGTTGGCCTGGGCCAGTGAAATGGAAGAGCCGCCGGTTTCGACAAGGTTCCTTCCCAATCATTTGTTCAGTTCTTTGGACTTGTTGGCAGGCGTCAAAATGCTACAGTTCAGGAAATTCCCATCTGAGGTTCTCCGCCTCCCCGACCCCCCCCCCCCCCCCCCCCCCCCCCCCGCCCCACCCCCCTCCCCCCCCGCTCAACACCCTTTCCAAAACCCCCTGCCCCCAAACAGCACTTCCCCCCTCCAAACTCCCACCCCAATAACACCCCCCCCCCATCCCCCCCCCCCCCCCCCCCCCCCCCAAATGACTGAGCTGTTTGCCCCCAGCTCCCAATATGTGTCTCTTGGGTCAGTGTTTGTTTTCCTCATGTTGCCATCTTGGGATGTATTTGTACAACATTGGGAATGTTGGCAGGTCCGGAGATTGTGGAAGGTGTTGAATAAATGCAAGTTCTTTCTCTCCTTCAGAGTACGTTCATCTACTTAATACGTATGGGGAATACTGAATTTTACAAAGTGGGTCATTCTAAGAATCCTGAGGTACGAATCAAGCAGCTTCAGACAGGAAACCCCTATCCACTGGCACTTGTGACGAAAAAAAAGACGCGCGACCCGGGGGGAGAGGGAAAAGTTTGCGCTGCATTGAAGAATTACAAAACAAAGTTTTCGAACGGAGGCACCGAATGGTTTTTTCTCAACACTGAGGCCAAAGTTACCGAGGCAACAGATGCAATTGATAATCTGGACCCTGCAAATTAAGTATTGTGATGAATAGTCAGGGTCACTGGTAAAGCTGCACTAACAAGGGTGTGAATCAGCAGTGAACAGTGTCACTGGGCTGGACTCTGCAAAGAATCTGTTTATTTTCACCACTGGATGAAAAATCCAAATTTGAAGCCATTTAATTCTGGGTTTATTCATCCCATTCATTTCAGATTTGGTCCGATGTCCCCCCTTCAGGGGCAGCGACACCCAACACCCATTCCGATAGGAACCAATTACAGCAACAACTGGTGGGTTCAGACCCCCTCAATCCGGCCACAATCCCCTCAGCCCCATCAGATAGGGGTGTCTGACTGACCCCCACTTAAACCCGGATCTCAGTGTAGCTTCCAATCCATCAGAGCTGTCAGTCACACACTCACTGAATCAGGGCAATATTGGGAGGCTGTCATTCAGTCACTGGGTGGAATTTGATCCTATTTTACCCCCAAAGTCCACAATCCGACCATGTAGAGTCCAGCCCAGTGGGGCCCAGTACATACTGCTATTCTACTGCAAAAGGCATCACACCCTGTCCTATCCAATGGGATCTCCCTGTGCTCTTCTATCGCCATTTTCTTATATTAATCGATAGCATTCTTCATGTCAAAGTCTCAAGGGGTCTATTTAGTTACACGATGATCTTTCACTAACCAGCCTGAAGTATATTGACTGTATTAATGAACTGTCCAAAACTGGGTGATGGGGAGAATTTCTCGGATCTTGGATCCAGGGGCTGAAGGAGGGAAGGGAATCGGGGATGAGGGAGTGTGGATTGGACCAGGAGAAAGGCCCAGAGCAGCTCGCTTTAAAATTGTGTGACGGTGAAAGAATAAACAATCAATCGTTGCATTAGAAAGATTGGCAACATAATCTGTAACAAAGTTTGTAATATTTTATGCTTTATAATTACACATAATTAACACTTGATTTTAAGTATACAAGTGGAGGCAGTGGTGGAGTGGTATTATCACTGGACCAGAGACCCAGGGGAAAGCTCCTGGGTCCAGAGTTCGAATCCCCACCAGGGCAGATGGTGGAATTTAAATTCAATAAAAATCTGAAATTAAAAGTCTAACGATGACCATGAAACCATCAAAACCCATCTGGGTCACTAATGTCCTTCAGAAAAGGAAATCTGCCGTCCTTACCTGGTACTATGCTTTGTATCTTTCTGACTTATCTTTATGCCTTGTAATGTTTAATAAAGCTTTTCAATTCACCATTTAAAGTGTCCATTCTTGCTCGATGGTTCAGTCTTGTAGAACCTGATTTAATTCCCAATTGGGGATTCATTGCAAATGTCCCGGACCCCAGATATCCCCAGGGTTGTAGCTCCTGCTCACACTCTGCTCAGATATTGGATTGTGTGGGACTGCAGCCCAGTGAGAGTCGGGGAGGAGGGGAGGGAATTAGGGATGAGGGAGTGTGGATGGGCCCAGGAGGGAAGCTGAGGAACTCCTGAGCTTTGAGCAGACGGAGCCCCAGGGAACGGGTCTGGAGAGATGGTGGGACTGTGGGAATCACTTGTTCCTGATCCCAGCTCCAACGGGGAATCAGGAATTCATGACTGATGCTGATCACTTCCTATCTGAAGCGAAATAGAAATATATTTTACTGCAATAAACTCTGTTGATGGTTTGAGGAAGAAATGTTGACTCATTCTTTGGTCTCCTGATTTTAAATCAACCAAGCCTCTCTCCCCATTGGCTGTTTGTCAATGGGTGTGTCCAATCACAGTCCACTTCCTCCAGGGAAAGATGCAGGGAGAGAAATCTCCGAATGATGCCTCGATCAACAGGACCATCAGAGATCCCGGCCTGGGAGTACAGACAGCGGGAGCACAGTCTGAGAGTACAGACAGCGGGAGCACAGTCTGAGAGTACAGACAGAGGGAGCACAGTCTGAGAGTACAGACAGGGGGAGCACAGTCTGAGAGTACAGACAGGGGGAGCACAGTCTGAGAGTACAGACAGAGGGAGCACAGTCTGAGAGTACAGACAGGGGGAACACAGTCTGAGAGTACAGACAGGGCGAACACAGTCTGAGAGTACAGACAGGGGGAGCATTTTAATAAGGATTTGAAGGATTTAGTGAGGGCGCAGGATAGATTTACAGGAACGTTCTTGGGGATGAGGGGCTGCAGTTTTTCCGGATGATGGGAGAAGCTGGAGCTGGTGTCCTTGGAAAAGCGAAGATTGAGATTTGGTCGCTGTGTTTGAAATGCTGAGGGTTCCAGACAGATTGAGCAGATGGAAAGGGACTGTTCACATTGGTGGGAAGGTTGAGGAGGGTTGAAATGGTAATAGTGAATGGCAAAAGTACGAGGGCCAAATGAGGATCGCACGGCCTGAGAGAGTGGGGACAGGGCCACCCATAACCTGTAAAAGTGAATTTCAGACACATCTGAAGAGAAATGAACATTTAACAGAGGAAATGGGGATAGAAGAAGTGAGTGAGACCAGCAAGCGAGCTAGCATGGACATGAAGGGCAGAATGGCCTGTGCTGTAACTATTCTGTGAGTCTATGTGGTTTGGAGAGTCACTGCTCCCCTTTGTAAAGGGAAAGCAGACAGATTCCTGAGGGAAGGAGTTACATCCAGTTTACACAGAGTGAGTTTTGAGTTAATCCTGAGTGAGGAATTTCCCTGAACTTTGATAACTGATTCCTGCAAAGATTTTGAGTGTTTTCCCGAAATTGCAGTTTTTTACGTTTTGTTTTGGATCCCCCTCCCCAGCTGATTGGTTGTTGGCCTGGGCCAGTGAAATGGAAGAGCCGCCGGTTTCGACAAGGTTCCTTCCCAATCATTTGTTCAGTTCTTTGGACTTGTTGGCAGGCGTCAAAATGCTACAGTTCAGGAAATTCTCATCTGAGGTTCTCCGCCTCCCCGACCCCCCCCCCCCCCCCCGCCCCACCCCCTCCCCCCCCGCTCAACACCCTTTCCAAAAACCCCTGCCCCCAAACAGCACTTCCCCCCTCCAACCTCCCACCCCAATAACACCCCCCCCAACCCCCCCAAATGACTGAGCTGTTTGCCCCCAGCTCCCAATATGTGTCTCTTGGGTCAGTGTTTGTTTTCCTCATGTTGCCATCTTGGGATGTTTTTGTACAACATTGGGAATGTTGGCAGGTCCGGAGATTGTGGAAGGTGTTGAATAAATGCAAGTTCTTTCTCTCCTTCAGAGTACGTTCATCTACTTAATACGTATGGGGAATACTGAATTTTACAAAGTGGGTCATTCTAAGAATCCTGAGGTACGAATCAAGCAGCTTCAGACAGGAAACCCCTATCCACTGGCATTTGTGACGAAAAAAAAGACGCGCGACCCGGGGGGAGAGGGAAAAGTTTGCGCTGCATTGAAGAATTACAAAACAAAGTTTTCGAACGGAGGCACCAAATGGTTTATTCTCAACACTGAGGCCAAAGTTACCAAGGCAACAGATGCAATTGATAATCTGGACCCTGCAAATTAAGTTAAGTATTGTGACGAATAGTCAGGGTCACTGGTAAAGCTGCACTAACAAGGGTGTGAATCAGCAGTGAACAGTGTCACTGGGCTGGACTCTGCAAAGAATCTGTTTATTTTCACCACTGGATGAAAAATCCAAATTTGAAGCCATTTAATTCTGGGTTTATTCATCCCATTCATTTCAGATTTGGTCCTATGTCCCCCCTTCAGGGGCAGCGACACCCAACACCCATTCGGATAGGAACCAAATACAGCAACAACTGGTGGGTTCAGACCCCCTCAATCCGGCCACAATCCCCTCACCCCCATCAGTTAGGGGTGTCTGACTGACCCCCACTTAAACCCGGATCTCAGTGTAGCTTCCAACCCATCAGAGCTGTCAGTCACACACTCAGTGAATCAGGGCAATATTGGGAGGCTGTCATTCAGTCACTGGGTGGAATTTGATCTTATTTTACCCCCAAAGTCCACAATCCCACCATGTAGAGTCCAGCCCAGTTGGGCCCAGTACATACTGCTATTCTACTGCAAAAGGCATCATACCGTGTCCTATCCAATGGGATCTCCCTGTGCTCTTCTATCGCCATTTTCTTATTATAATCGATCGCATTCTTCATGTCAAAGTCTCAAGGGGTCTATTTAGTTACACGATGATCTTTCACTAACCAGCCTGAAGTATATTGACTGTATTAATGAACTGTCCAACACTGGGTGATGGGGAGAATTTCTCGGATCTTGGATCCAGGGGTTGAAGGAGGGAAGGGAATCGGGGATGAGGGAGTGTGGATTGGACCAGGAGAAAGGCCGAGAGCAGCTCGCTGTTAATTGTGTGACGGTGAAAGAATAAACAATCAATCGTTGCATTAGAAAGATTGGCAACATAATCTGTAACAAAGTTTGTAATATTTTATGCTTTATAATTACACATAATTAACACTTGATTTTAAGTATACAAGTGGAGGCAGTGGTGGAGTGGTATTATCACTAGTAAACCAGAGACCCAGGGGAATGCTCCTGGGTCCAGAGTTCGAATCCCCACCAGGGCAGATGGTGGAATTTAAATTCAATAAAAATCTGAAATTAAAAGTCTAACGATGACCATGAAACCATCAAAACCCATCTGGGTCACTAATGTCCTTCAGAAAAGGAAATCTGCCGTCCTTACCTGGTGCTATGCTTTGTATCTTTCTGACTTATCTTTATGCCTTGTAATGTTTAATAAAGCTTTTCAATTCACCATTTAAAGTGTCCATTCTTGCTCGATGGTTCAGTCTTGTAGAACCTGATTTAATTCCCAATTGGGGATTCATTGCAAATGTCCCGGACCCCAGATATCCCCAGGGTTGTAGCTCCTGCTCACACTCTGGTCAGATATTGGATTGTGTGGGACTGCAGCCCAGTGAGAGTCGGGGAGGAGGGGAGGGAATTAGGGATGAGGGAGTGTGGATTGGCCCAGGAGGGAAGCTGAGGAACTCCTGAGCTTTGAGCAGACGGAGCCCCAGGGAACGGGTCTGGAGAGCTGGTGGGACTGTGGGAATCACTTGTTCCTGATCCCAGCTCCAACGGGGAATCAGGAATTCATGACTGACGCTGTTCACTTCCTATCTGAAGAGAAATAGAAATATATTTTACTGCAATAAACTCTGCTGATGGATTGAGGAAGGAATGTTGACTCATTCTTTGGTCTCCTGATTTTAAACGTGTTCCTGAATAAAGATGCTGTTCCCGGGTCAGAGCCTCACAGGGTTTGGGGATAGAGACACTTGTCCACTGTGAGGTCTCAGTTTAAATCAACCCAGCCTCCTCTCCCCATTCGCTGTTTGTCAATGGGTGTGTCCAATCACAGTCCACTTCCTCCAGGGAAAGATGCAGGGAGAGAAATCTCCGAATGATGCCTCGATCAACAGGAGGATCAGAGATCCCGGCCTGGGAGTACAGACAGAGGGAGCACAGTCTGAGAGTACAGACAGAGGGAGCACAGTCTGAGAGTACAGACAGAGGGAGCACAGTCTGAGAGTACAGACAGGGGGAGCACAGTCTGAGAGTACAGACAGAGGGAGCACAGTCTGAGAGTACAGACAGAGGGAGCACAGTCTGAGAGTACAGACAGAGGGAGCACAGTCTGAGAGTACAGACAGAGGGAGCACAGTCTGAGAGTACAGACAGGGGGAGCACAGTCTGAGAGTACAGACAGAGGGAGCACAGTCTGAGAGTACAGACAGGGGGAGCACAGTCTGGGAGTACAGACAGAGGGAGCACAGTCTGAGAGTACAGACAGGGGGAGCACAGTCTGAGAGTACAGACAGAGGGAACACAGTCTGAGAGTACAGACAGAGGGAGCACAGTCGGAGAGTACAGACAGAGGGAGCACAGTCTGAGAGTACAGACAGGGGGAGCACAGTCTGAGAGTACAGACAGAGGGAGCACAGTCTGAGAGTACAGACAGGGGAAGCACAATCTGAGTGTACAGACAGAGGGAGCACAGTCTGAGAGTACAGACAGGGGGAGCACAGTCTGAGAGTACAGACAGAGGGAGCACAGTCTGAGAGTACAGACAGAGGGGGCACAGTCTGATAGTACAGACAGGGGGAGCACAGTCTGAGAGTACAGACAGGGGGAAGCACAGTCTGAGAGTACAGACAGAGAGAGTACAGTCTGAGAGTACAGACAGAGGGAACACAGTCTGAGAGTACAGACAGAGGGAGCACAGTCTGAGAGTACAGACAGCGGGGGCACAGTCTGAGGGTACAGACACCGGGAGCACAGTCTGAGAGTACAGACAGAGGGAGCACAGTCTGAGAGTACAGACAGAGGGAGCACAATCTGAGAGTACAGACAGCGGGAACACAGTCTGAGAGTACAGACAGAGGGAAACACAGTCTGAGAGTACAGAGGGAGCACAGTCTGAGAGTACAGACAGAGGGAGCACAGTCTGAGAGTACAGACACCGGGAGAACAGTCTGAGAGTACAGACAGAGGGAGCACAGTATGAGAGTACAGACAGTGGGAGCACAGTCTGAGAGTACAGACAGCGGGAGCACAGTCTGAGAGTACAGACAGAGAGAGCACAGTCTGAGAGTACAGACAGCGGGAGCACAGTCTGAGAGTACAGACAGAGGGAACACAGTCTGACAGTACAGACAGAGGGAGCACAGCCTGAGAGTACAGACAGCGGGAGCACAGTCTGAGAGTACAGACAGAGGGAACACAGTCTGACAGTACAGACAGAGGGAGCACAGCCTGAGAGTACAGACAGAGGGAGCACAGTTTGAGAGTACAGACAGGGGGAGCACAGTCTGAGAGTACAGACAGAGGGAGCACAGTCTGAGAGTACAGACAGTGGGTGCACAGTCTGAGAGTACAGACAGAGGGAGCACAGTCTGAGAGTACAGACAGTGGGAGCACAGTCTGAGAGTACAGACAGAGGGAGCACAGTCTGAGAGTACAGACAGAGGGAGCACAGTCTGAGAGTACAGACAGAGAGAATCACAGTCTGAGAGTACAGACAGTGGGAGCACAGTCTGAGAGTACAGACAGTGGGAGTACAGTCTGAGAGTACAGACAGAGGGAGCACAGTCTGAGAATACAGACAGCGGGAGCACAGTCTGAGAGTACAGACAGAGGGAGCACAGTCTGAGAGTACAGACAGAGAGAATCACAGTCTGAGAGTACAGACAGCGGGAGCACAGTCTGAGAGTACAGACAGAGGGAGCACAGTCTGAGAGTACAGACAGAGGGAGCACAGTCTGAGAGTACAGACAGAAAGAGCACAGTCTGAGAGTACAGACAGCGGAAGCACAGTCTGAGAGTACAGACAGCGGGAGCACAGTCTGAGAGTACAGACAGCGGGAGCACAGTCTGAGAGTACAGACAGGGAGCATCACAGTCTGAGAGTACAGACAGAGAGAATCACAGTCTGAGAGTACAGACAGAAGGAGCACAGTCTGAGAGTACAGACAGCGGGAGCACCATCAACAGAACAGCACAGGAACAGGCCATTCGGCCCTCTCAGCCTGCACCGATCATGATGCCCATCTGAACTAAAAACTTCTGCACTTCCGGGGTCCGTTTCCCTCTGATCCCATCCTATTCCTGTATTTGTCAAGATACCTCTTAAACGTCACTACCGTTTCTGCTTTCACCACTTCCCCAGCAGCGTGTTCCAGGCACTTAGAACACTCTGTGTAAAATATTTACCTCATAGATCTCCTCCAAACTTTCCCCCTTGCACCTTAAACCGCACGGTAGCACATTGGTTAGCACTGTTGCTTCACAGTGCCAGGGTCCCGGGTTTGATTCCCGGCTTGGGTCACTGTCTGTGCGGATTCTGCACGTACTCCCCGAGTCTGCGTGGCTTTCCTCCGGGTGCTCCGGTTTCCTCCCACAAAGTCCCAAAAGACGTGCTGGTTAGGTGAATTGGACATTCGGAATTCTCCCTCTGTGAACCCGACCAGGCGCCGGGATGTGGCGACTAGGGGCTTTTCACAGTAACTTCATTGCAGTGTTAATGTAAACCTACTTGTGACAGTAATAACAATTGTTATAATATTATTATTAAGTCCCCTATTAATTGAATCCCCCCTAGAAAAAGTGTCTGACTATTCAAACGGAAGATCCATCTCAATCTCCTCCGGAGGTCCCCGCATACGTTCCGATCGCAGATATTAGTCTTCAGCCAATTCGATTCACTTCATGTGATATAAAGAAATGGCTGAAGGTGCTGGATACTGCAAAGGCTATGGGCCCTGATAATATTCTGCTAATAGTACTGAAGACTTGTGCTCCAGAACTTACCGCACCCCTAGCCAAGCTGTTCTAGGATAGTACAACACTGACATCTACCTGGCAATGTGGAGAACTGTTCAGGTGGGTCCTGTACACACGAAACAGGACAAATCCAACTCAGCAAATTATCGTCCTATCAGCCTACTCTCCATCAGCAGCAAAGTGATGGAAGGAGACATCAACAATGCTATCAAGCGGCACTTACTCAGTAATAACCTGCTCACAGACACTCAGTTTGGGTTCTCCCATGTTCACTCAGCTCCTGACCTCATTCCAGCCTTGGTTCAAACACGGACAAAAGAGCTGAATGCCAGAGGTGAGGTGAGAGTGACTGCCCCTCACATCTGCAGCATCGGACCGAGTGTGGCATCAAGGAACCCCAGCTAAACTGGAGTCAATGGGAATCAGGGGGAAACTCTCCGCTGGTTGTTGTCATACTCGGCACAAATGCAGCAAGATCTGGACAATATACAGACTTGAGATGAAAATTGGCAAATAATGTCCGCGCTACACAAGTGCCAGGCAATGCCCATCTCCAATAAGAGAAAATCAAACAATCTCCCCTTGACATTCAATGGCATTACCATCACCGAATCCCCCACTATGCTGGGATAACATTGATCAGAAACTGAACTGGACCCAGCCATATAAATACTGTGGCTACAAGAACAGGTCAGAGACGAGGAATCCTGTGGTGAGTCACTCACCTCTAGACTCCCCAAAGCCGTCTTGTGGCAAAATGCATTTTTCCGCTAGGTGGCAGAGTTTATCAAGAAATCTTTGTGGTTCTCTTCTGGCAGTTTTGATAAATTAATGTTTAAGCTACAGCTGCTCATCCCGAAATATTCATGAATTGAAGGCACTGCCCACCTTTTTCCAGATAACAGGCCCCAAATCAACATTGTGGGAATGGGCGACGTTATCAATGCTCAGATTGGGAAATGGGAGTTCTGGATTGGTGAAGGAGGCGGTAATTTCCCAACATTCCTCATTAATTATCCGCTTGTCTCGTTGTGGCTGCCTCTTGTCACCTGGTCAATGTTGGCAATTTAGCCCACGGAAGGAGAGCCAATGGAACGTAAATAATTGATTGCAATTTTCTGTGCGTTGGCCAAGACTGTTGAGGGCAACTCCCTCTCTTGTTTTTCCTTCATGCCTGTGGCATTATGAAATAATGTAAAATGAACATCGCTTCTGGTCACGAGTAGGCTTTAATGAAGTTACTGTGAAAAGCCCCTCGTCGCCACATTCTGGCGCCTGTTCCGGGAGGCTGTTACGGGAATCTAACCGTGCTGCTGGCCTGCTTTAAAAGCCAGTGATTTAACCCAGTGTGCGAAACCAGCCCTTAGTGAGCTAAGCCAGTCCCTGTGTATGTAGAATGTCTAGTACATAAAGGCTTAATGTAATATCATAGATATCTATTATAATAGAATTTACAGTGCAGAAGAAGGCCATTCGGCCCATAAAGTCTACACCGGCACTTGGAAAGAGCACCCCATTTATTCTTTTTAAAAAATAATTTTTATTGAAATTTTTACAAAATAGAATACAAAATACAAAATATAAACATCTTAACTCTATTAACATACAACCGCGGTAACACCCCATGAACAATACCCCCCCCAGCTTCAATAGCAACTTCAAACAAAAAAAGAAAAAAAAAACAACATAGAAAAAAAAAACAAACGAGAGGGAGATAGCCCCCTCCCCAAACCCATGTGCACAGTTCCCCCTCCCCCCAATCCTCACCCCCCCCTCCCCCCCCGGGCTGCTGCTGCTGCCGGCCTATTTCCCTACCGTTCCGCCAGGAAGTCCAGGAAAGGCTGCCACCGCCTAAAGAACCCTTGTACCGATCCCCTCAGGGCAAATTTCACCTTCTCCAATTTAATGAACCCCGCCATATCATTGATCCAGGCCTCCACGCTTGGGGGCCTCGCATCCTTCCATTGGAGCAAGATCCTCCGCCGGGCTACTAGGGACGCAAAGGCCAGAACACCGGCCTCTTTTGCCTCCTGCACTCCCGGCTCCACTGCAACCCCAAAAATTGCGAGTCCCCAGCCTGGCTTGACCCTGGATCCTACCACCCTCGACACCGTCCTTGCTACCCCCTTCCAAAATTCCCCCAGCGCTGGGCACGCCCAAAACATATGGGCGTGATTCGCTGGGCTCCCCGAGCACCTGGCGCACCTGTCCTCGCCCCCGAAAAATCTACTCATCCTGGTCCGTCATGTGGGCCCTATGCAGCACCTTGAACTGTATGAGGCTAAGCCTCGCACAGGAAGAGGAGGAATTCACTCTCTCCAGGGCATCCGCCCACGTCCCCTCCTCAATCTCGTCACCCAGCTCCTCTTCCCATTTCCCCTTCAGTTCCTCCACCGAGGCCTCGTCTACCTCCTGCATCACCCGGTATATGTCCAAAATCCTCCCTCCTCCAACCCACACCCCCGAGAGCAACCGATCCCGCACCCCTCGTGGGGGCAGCAAGGGGAACCCCTCCACCTGCTGCCTGGCAAACGCCCTCACCCGCATGTACCTAAACATGTTCCCCGGGGGGAGCCCAAACTTCCCCTCTCACTCCCCCAAGCTCGCGAACCTCCCCTCCACAAACAGGTCCCTCAACCTCCTAACCCCTGCCCTGTGCCAGCCCCGGAATCTGCCATCAATGCTCCCTGGGACGAACCGATGGTTCCCCCGTATCGGGGCCTCCATCGAGCCCCCCATTTCTCCTCTGTGCCGTCTCCATTGCCCCCAAATTTTGAGGGTAGCCCCCACCACCGGGCTCGTGGTATACCTCGTTGGAGGGAGCGGCAATGGCGCCGTTACCAGCGCCTCCAGGCTCGTGCCCACACATAACGCCGCCTCCATCCTCTTCCATGCTGTCCCTTCCTCGTCCATTACCCACTTACGCACCATCGCTGCGTTGGCAGCCCAATAGTACCCACAGAGGTTGGGCAACGCCAGCCCCCCCCCTATCCCTGCCCCGTTCCAGGAACACTCTTCGAACCCTTGGAGTCCCATGCGCCCACACAAATCCCGAGATACTGCTGTTGACCTTCCTGAAAAAGGCCTTTGGGATAAAGATGGGGAGGCACTGGAACAAGAACAAAAACCTCGGGAGCACCGTCATCTTGATGGACTGCACCCTCCCCGCCAGTGACAGCGGTATCATATCCCACCTCTTAAACTCCTCCTCCATCTGCTCCACCAACCTTGGGAGGTTGAGCTTGTGCAGGGCCCCCCAGCTCCCCGCCACCTGGACCCCTAGGTACCTGAAGCTCTTCCCTGCCTGCTTCAGTGGGAGCCTACCAATCCCCTCCTCTTGATCCCCCGGGTGCACCACAAACACCTCGCTCTTGCCCAGGTTCAACTTATACCCCGAGAAACCCCCGAATTCCCCAAGGATCCTCATCACCTCCGGCATCCCCCCCACCGGGTCTGCCACATACAGCAGCAGGTCGTCCGCGTACAGTGACACTCGATGCTCCCCCCCCCCCCCCCCGCATCAGGCCCCCTCCAGTTCCCTGACTCCCTCAACGCCATGGCCAGGGGCTCAATTGCCAACGCGAAGAGCAAGGGGAACAGGGGGCACCCCTGTCTCATCCCCCGGTGCAGCCGAAAGTACTCCGACCTCCTCCTATTCATGGCTACACTTGCCATTGGGGCCTCGTAGAGCAGCCTCACCCACCAAATAAACCCCACCCCGAACCCAAACCTCTCCAACACCTCCCACAAGTACTCCCACTGCGCCCTACCGAAGGCCTTCTCCGCGTCCAACGCCACCACTATCTCCGCTTCCCCTTCCACCGCCGGCATCATAATGACATTGAGGAGTCTTCGCACATTTGTGTTCAGCTGCCATCCCTTCACAAACCCCGTCTAGTCCTCATGTATGACCCCCGGCACACAATCCTCTATTCTAGTGGCCAGGATCTTTGCCAGCAGCATAGCGTCGGCGTTCAGCAACGAAATTGGCCTATATGATCCACACTGCAGGGGGTCCTTGTCCCGCTTCAGAATCAAGGAAATCAGCGCCCGTGACAAAGTTGGTGGCAAAGCCACCCCCTTCCATGCCTCGTTAAAGGTCCGGACCCACAGGGGGCCCAGCAGGTGAGCACCCCATTTAAGCGCACACTTCCACCCTATCCCCATAACCCAGTAACCCCACCTAACTTTTTTTTGGACACTAAGGGCAATTTAGCAATTTAAGGCCAAGCCATCTAACCTGCACATCTTTGGACTGTGGGGGGAAACCGGAGCATCCGGAGGAAACCCACACGCACACACGGGGAGGACGTGCAGACTCCGCACAGACAGTGACCCAGCGGGGAATCAAACCTGGGACCCTGGAGCTGTGAAACAACTGTGCTAACCACTGTGCTACCGTGCTGCCCCTTCCCCATCTTGTGGAAGCTCTCTTCCGACCCCCGGGTGGTGAATTAGATTTTCTCAAAATGGATCGCTAACCCTGCAGGATTCTTGGGCGGGTGAATAGGGAGGTAAAGGCAAGGCGTCGGTCCCCATTCCCATTAATAGTTCTGGCTGGTCTGATAGCCCTGAAAACTGCCATTTTCAGGTTTGGTTCCACCCTCACCCTCACAACCGTGGACATTGTCCAGAGCCCGAGAAGTCTGGGGCAGGCCCAGAACATTGAGTGTGGTTGGCCGGGCCTCCCTGGCACCATTTACATTTCTCCTCCACCTGTGAGAAGAACCTGCTCATTCGGGTTCTAGTTAGGCGGACTCTGTGCACCACCTTCAGCTGCATTAGGCTCAGCTGTACGTATGTGAAAGTCTTTGTTCTTGTCTGATAAGCTTGCCTTACCGTGAGCCACTCTGTTGTGGAAGTCACAATACTCACCTCCATCTTTCCTGATGTGTCTGGGCATAGAACATACAGTGCAGAAGGAGGCCATTCGACCCATCGAGTCTGCACCGACCTACTTAAGCCCTCACTTCCACCCTATCCCTGTTGCCTAATAACCCGTCCTAACCTTTTTGGACACTTAAGGGCAATTTAGCATGGCCAATCCACCTAACCTGCACGTCTTTGGACTGTGGGAGGAAACCGGAGCACCCGGAGGAAACCCACGCAGACACGGGGAGAACGCGCAGACTCCGCACTGACAGTGGCCCAAGCCGGGAATCGAACCTGGGACCCAGGAGCTGTGAAGCAACTGTGCTAACCACTGTGCTACCAGGCTTCCCCACTAGATGGAGCTGGGGAGCAGACCTATAAAAAGGTGACAACTGGATGGAGCTGGGGAGCTGTTATGGGAGCGGCATTTTCATAACCCCAAAATGTATCCTGGAGTTCAACCAACCTCTCCCTTTAATGTATTGTTGCTTTTGAAGCACACGGCTTGTTCTCCAGGTATGATATTACAATTATGGACACGTGGGTTTTTAAACACAAAACAACGTTTATCCCATGAATTCAACTTAACCTTTTAAATAAACATTGGATCACTTACCACCCCTTACTTCAAAGATAACCCCGAAAATAATACAACACTAAATAATCCCTCAAAATGTTCCTTCAATCCTCCAAAAGCCTTAACACCTTTAAACAGAAACACATCAGGTTAAAGACATTACTATTATGAGTTTAAATCACCCAAATGATTCAGAGATAGTCTTTCCTGGCAGAGATCACAGCAGATCCAGCTCACTGCAAACACAGACACACCCAAGCTCTTTTCCTCAAAACTGGCTTTCGCCTTTCAAACAGCTCACAGCAAACAAGCCAGGCACTTTCAGCTGCTCTCTCTCAAACTGAAACTAAAAGCTAAACTAAAAACTAAAAGTAACTTAATTGAAGCCTACTCGTGACAATAAGCGATTTTCATTTCATTTCATAAAAGCAGAAGTGAGCTCAGCGCCCCCACCCTCTGACATAACTTCAGTAATATGAGCTGCTCCATTTCTTAAAGGTACTCTCACCTGATAGAGCAGACCTATAAAAAGGTGACCACTGGATGGAGCTGGAGAACAGACCTATAAATAGGAATTCATCTCAGGCTTCTGGAGAGAGATGATGTGGAGATGCCGGCGCTGGACTGGGGTGAGCACAGTAAGAAGTCTTACAAAACCAGGTTAAAGTCCAACAGGTTTGTTTCGAATCACTAGCTTTCGGGACTGTGGCAGGTGGTAAGGGAACCTTCAAGAGGGAAATACTGACTTGATCTCATCCTCACCAGTCTGCCTGTCGTAGATGGATCTGTCCATGACAAATCGGCAGGAGTGACCACCGCACAGACATGGAACATAGAACATTGAACAGTACAGCACAGAACAGGCCCTTCGGCCCTCGATGTTGTGCCGATCATTGTCCGAAACCAAGATCAAGATATCCCACTCCCTGTCATTGTGGAGACAGAGTTCCATCTTTACATTGAGGATACCCTCCAGCAACAGAACAGCCCAGGAACAGGCCATTCGGCCCTCTCAGCCTGCACCGATCATGATGCCCATCTGAACTAAAAACTTCTGCACTTCCGGGGTCCGTTTCCCTCTGTTCCCATCCTATTCCTGTATTTGTCAAGATACCTCTTAAACGTCACTACCATTTCTGCTTTCACCACTTCCCCAGCAGCGTGTTCCAGGCACTTAGCACCCTCTGTGTAAAATATTTACCTCATACATCTCCTCCAAACTTTCCCCCTTGCACCTTAAACCGCACGGTAGCACAGTGGTTAGCACTGTTGCTTCACAGTGCCAGGGTCCCGGGTTCGATTGCCGGCTTGGGCCACTGTCTGTGCGGATTCTGCACGTTCTCCCCGTGTCTGCGTGGGTTTCCTCCGGGTGCTCTGGTTTCCTCCCACAAAGTCCCAAAAGACGTGCTTGTTAGGTGAATTGGACATTTGGAATTCTCCCTCTGTGAACCCGAGCAGGCGGCAGAGTGTGGCGACTAGGGGCTTTTCACAGTAACTTCATTGCAGCGTTAATGTAAACCTACTTGTTTGGAGGGGGATCCGAAGGGGAGGCAGAGAGCACAGAGCCTCACTCTATGCAGATGATCTGCTCCTGTATATCTCGGACCCAGAAAGCAGCATGGACGGAATCATCGCGCTCCTGAAAGAGTTTGGAGCCTTCTCGGGCTAGCCCTCCCGAACCTACAATTCTACCACTGGGCAGCAACAGCCGAGCGAGTAAGGGGATGGATCCAGGAGCCAGAAGCCGAGTGGGTGCGTGCGGAGGAGGCCTCCTGCATGGGGACCTCCCTCCGGGCCCTCGCCATGGCAACACTCCCATTCCCACCCACAAAACACTCCAGCAGCCCAGTGGTGACAGCCACCCTCCAATCCTGGAACCAACTGCGGCAGCAACTTGGCCTGACCAAAATGTCGGACAAGGCTCCCATCTGCAACAACCATAGGTTCACACCAGCACTGACTGACGCCACCTTCAAAAGGTGGAGGCAGGACGGGGGTACACTGACAGTCAGGGACCTATACACGGACGACAGGATCGCAACACTGGACGAACTGACAGAGAAATTTCAGCTAGCTGGGGGGAACGAGCTACGGTACCTGCAGCTCAAAAACTTCTTACGAAAGGAGACAAGGACCTACCCACAACCGCCACGACAGACTCTACTGGAAGACCTACTGGACGCAAGTATCCTAGAGAAAGGGAACTGTAGCGACATGTATGACCGACTGGTAGAAAGGGACGACACCGTACTGGGCGCAACAAGAATGAAATGGGAGGATGACCTGGGGATGGAGATCGGGTGGGGACTCTGGAGCGAAGCACTGCATGGGGTCAACTCCACCTCCACGTGCGCAAGGGTCAGCCTGACGCAACTAAAAGTGGTACATAGAGCCCACTTAACATGAAACCGTATGAGTAGGTTCTTCCCGGAGGTGGAGGACAGATGTGAATGGTGCCAAAGAGGCCCGGCCAACCACGCCCACATGTTCTGGTCTTGCCCCAGACTTGTGGAGTACTGGACAGCCTTCTTCGTGGCTATGTCCAAAGTGGTGGGGGTGGGGGTGGAGCCATGCCCGATAGTGGCGGTCTTCGGGGTTTCAGACCAGCCAGATCTATTCCTGGGGAGAAGGGCGGACACCCTTGCCTTTGCCTCCCCGATCGCCCGCCGTAGAATCCTGTTTGGCTGGCGGTCAGCAGCACCACCCAGAGCTGCAGACTGGCTGTCCGACCTCTCGGAATCTCTCCAAATGGAGAAAATCAAATTCGCCATCCGAGGGTCAGATGACGGCTTCCACAGAACGTGGGAGCCATTCATGCAATTGTTCTGGGACCTGTTTGTGGCCAATGAACAAGAGGAAGAATAGCTGGGTGGCCAAGAATCAGGGGAAAATGGACGGGAATCGGGGGAAGGTAGCCGGGGGTGGGGGGAGGGGGGGAGGGGGGGGGAGGGGGGGAGGGGGGGTGGGTAGGGGGTGCGGTAGGGCTACGGGTTCGTAATGGGGGTTTGTTCGCAGGGTTTTACGCTTATTTATTTTTCTTGTTAATTTATTATTTTTGTATTGGAGGGGAGGGGTTACTGTTTTTCTCTGTTGTGATAAAAATTTGTTGTTGAAAAATTTAAATAAAAATTATTTAAAAAAAATGTAAACCTACTTGTGCCAATAATAACAATTGTTATGATATTATTATTAAGTCCCTTATTAATTGATTTATCCCCCCCTAGAAAAAGTGTCTGACTATCCAAACGGAAGATCCATCTCAATCTCCTCCGGAGGTCCCCGCATACGTTCCGATCGCAGATATTAGTCTTCAGCCAATTCGATTCACTTCATGTGATATAAAGAAATGGCTGAAGGTGCTGGATACTGCAAAGGCTATGGGCCCTGATAATATTCTGCTAATAGTACTGAAGACTTGTGCTCCAGAACTTACCGCACCCCTAGCCAAGCTGTTCTAGGATAGTACAACACTGACATCTACCTGGCAATGTGGAGAACTGTTCAGGTGGGTCCTGTACACACGAAACAGGACAAATCCAACTCAGCAAATTATCGTCCTATCAGTCTACGCTCCATCATCAGCAAAGTGATGGAAGGAGACATCAACAGGGCTATCAAGCGGCACTTACTCAGCAATAACCTGCTCACAGACCCTCAGTTTGGGTTCTGCCAGGGTCACTCAGCTCCTGACCTCATTACAGCCTTGGTTCAAACACGGACAAAAGAGCTGAATGCCAGAGGTGAGGGGAGAGTGACTGCCCTTGATATCGAGGCAGCATCTGACCGAGTGTGGCATCAAGGAGCCCCAGCTAAACTGGAGTCAATGGGAATCAGGGGGAAACTCTCCGCTGGCTGGAATCATACCCGGCACAAAGGAAGATGGTTGTGGTGGTTGGAGCTCAATCATCTCAGCTCCAGGACATCATTGCAGGAGTTCCTCAGGGTCGTGTCCTCGGCCCCAACCATCTTCAGCTGCTTCATCAATGACCTTCCTTCCATCATCAGGTCAGAGGTGGGGATGTTTGCGGATGACTGCACAATGTTCAGCACCATTCACAACTCCTCAAATAATGAAGCAGTCCGTGTCCAAATGCAGCAAGACCTGGACAATATCCAGGTTCTGATGAAAAGTGGCAAATAACGTTCGTGCCACACAAGTGCCAGGCAATGCCCATCTCCAATAAGAGAAAATCAAACAATCTCCCCTTGACATTCAGTGGCATTACCATCACCGATTCCCCCACTATGCTGGGATAACATTGACCAGAAACTGAACTGGGCCCAGCCATATAAATACTGTGGCTACAAGAACAGGTCAGAGACGGGGAATCCTGTGGTGCGTAACTCACCTCTAGACTCCCCAAAGCCGTCTTGTGGCAAAATGCATTTATCCGCTAGGTGGCAGAGTTTCTCAAGAAATCTTTGTGGATCTTTTCTGGCAGTTTTGATAAATTAATGTTTAAGCTACAGCTGCTCATCCTGAAATGTTCATGAATTGAAGGCACTGCCCACCTTTTTCCAGATAACAGGCCCCAAATCAACATTGTGGGAACGGACGACGTTATCAAGGCTCAGATTGGGAAATGGGAGTTCTGGATTGGTGAGGGAGGCGGCAATTTCCCAACATTCCTCATTAATTATCCGCGTGTCTCGTTGTGGCTGCCTCTTGTCACCTGGTCAATGTTGGCAATTTAGCCCACGGAAGGAGAGCCAATGAAACGTAAATAATTGATTGCAATTTTCTGTGCGTTGGCCAAGACTGTTGAGGGCAACTCCCTCTCTTGTTTTTCCTTCATGCCTGTGACATTATGAAATAATGTAAAATGAAAATCGCTTATTGTCACGAGTAGGCTTCAATTAAGTTACTGTGAAAAGCCCCTAGTCGCCACATTCTGGCGCCTGTTCCGGGAGGCTGTTACGGGAATCGAACCGTGCTGCTGGCCTGCTTGAAAAGCCAGCGATTTAGCCCAGTGTGCGAAACCAGCCCCTAGTGAGCTAAGCCAGTCCCTGTGTATGTAGAATGTCTAGTACATAAAGGCTTAATGTAATATCATAGATATCTATTATAATAGAATTTACAGTGCAGAAGAAGGCCATTCGGCCCATCAAGTCTACACCAGCACTTGGAAAGAGCACCCCATTTAAGCGCACACGTCCACCCTATCCCCATAACCCAGTAACCCCACCTAACTTTTATTTGGAGACTAAGGGCAATTTCGCAATTTAAGGCCAAGCCATCTAACCTGCACATCTTTGGACTGTGGGGGGAAACTGGAGCACCCGGAGGAAACCCACGCACACACGGAGAGGATGTGCAGACTCCGCACAGACAGTGACCCAAGCCGAGAATCAAACCTGGGACCCTGGAGCTGTGAAGCAACTGTGCTAACCACTGTGCTACCGTGCTGCCCTTTCCCCGTCTCGTGGACATTGTCCAGAGCCCGAGAAGTCTGGGGCAGGCCCAGAACATTGAGTGTGGTTGGCCGGGCCTCCCTGGCACCATTTACATTTCTCCTCCACCTGTGAGAAGAACCTGCTCATTCGGGTTCTAGTTAGGCGGACTCTGTGCACCACCTTCAGCTGCATTAGGCTCAGCTGTACGTATGTGAAAGTCTTTGTTCTTGTCTGATAAGCTTGC
Organism: Scyliorhinus canicula; assembly: GCF_902713615.1. NCBI lineage: Eukaryota > Metazoa > Chordata > Chondrichthyes > Carcharhiniformes > Scyliorhinidae > Scyliorhinus > Scyliorhinus canicula. The sequence continues at coordinate 2,477,981 of NC_052168.1, read as the reverse complement.
CTTACCGTGAGCCACTCTGTTGTGGAAGTCACAATACTCACCTCCATCTTTCCTGATGTGTCTGGGCATAGAACATACAGTGCAGAAGGAGGCCATTCGACCCATCGAGTCTGCACCGACCTACTTAAGCCCTCACTTCCACCCTATCCCTGTTACCCAATAACCCATCCTAACCTTTTTGGACACTTAAGGGCAATTTAGCATGGCCAATCCACCTAACCTGCACATCTTTGGACTGTGGGAGGAAACCGGAGCACCCGGAGGAAACCCACGCAGACACGGGGAGAACGCGCAGACTCCACACAGCCAGTGGCCCAAGCCGGGAATCGAACCTGGGACCCAGGAGCTGTGAAGCAACTGTGCTAACCACTGTGCTACCAGGCTTCCCCAATAGATGGAGCTGGGGAGCAGACCTATAAAAAGGTGACAACTGGATGGAGCTGGGGAGCTGTTATGGGAGCGGCATTTTCATAACCCTAAAATGTATCATGGAGTTCAACCAACCTCTCCCTTTAATGTATTGTTGCTTTTGAAGCACACGGCTTGGTCTCCAGGTGTGGATTTACAATTATGGACACGTGGGTTTTTAAACACAAAACAATATTTATTCCATGAATTCAACTTAACCTTTTTAAATAAACATAGACATAGAACAGTACAGCACAGAACAGGCCCTTCGGCCCTCGATGTTGCTGCCGTTCAAACAAGCCCGACACAAATTCCGCTACCTGGGGATCCAAATAGCCCATGACTGGAAAGGGATCCACAAATGGAACCTCACCAGCCTGACGGAGGAAGTAAAAAAGGACCTGCAAAGATGGAACACACTCCCACTCTCCCTCGCGGGGAGAGTCCAGACGATCAAAATGAACGTACTGCCCAGGTTCCTCTTCCTGTTTAGATCCATTCCGATCTACATCCCCAAGGCCTTTTTCAAAGAGCTGGACAAACTTATCATCGCGTTCGTATGGGGGGGGGGGGGGGTAAAAATGCTAGGATCCCAAAGAAGGTCCTACAAAAAACAAAATCCAGGGGGGGCTAGCCCTCCCGAATCTACAATTCTACCACTGGGCGGCAACAGCCGAGCGAGTAAGGGGATGGATCCAGGAGCCAGAAGCCGAGTGGGTGCGTGCGGAGGAGGCCTCCTGCATGGGGACCTCCCTCCGGGCCCTCGCCACGGCAGCACTCCCATCCCCACCCAAAAAACACTCCAGCAGCCCAGTGGTGACAGCCACCCTCCAATCCTGGAACCAACTGAGGCAGCAATTTGGCCTGACCAAAATGTCGGACAAGGCTCCCATCTGCAACAACCATAGGTTCACACCAGCACTGACTGACGCCACCTTCGAAAGGTGGAGGCAGGACGGGGGGACACTGACAGTCAGGGACCTACACACGGACGACAGGATCACAACATTGGACGAACTGACAGAGAAATTTTGACTAGCCGGGGGGAACGAGCTACGGTACCTGCAGCTCAAAAACTTCTTACGAAAGGAGACAAGGACGTACCCACAACCGCCACGACAGACACTACTGGAAGACCTACTGGACGCAAGTATCCTAGAGAAAGGGAACTGTAGCGACATGTATGACCGACTGGTAGAAAGGGACGACACCGTACTGGATGCAACAAGAATGAAATGGGAGGATGACGTGGGGATTGAGATAGGGTGGGGACTCTGGAGCGAAGCACTGCATAGGGTCAACTCCACCTCCACGTGCGCAAGGCTCAGCCTGACGCAACTAAAAGTGGTACATAGAGCCCACTTAACAAGAAACCGTATGAGTAGGTTTTTCCCGGAGGTGGAGGACAGATGTGAATGGTGCCAAAGAGGCCCGGCCAACCACGCCCACATGTTCTGGTCTTGCCCCAGACTTGTGGAGTACTGGACAGCCTTCTTCGAGGCTATGTCCAAAGTGGTGGGGGTGAGGGTGGAGCCATGCCCGATACTGGCGGTCTTCGGGGTCTTGCACCAGCCAGATCTATTCCTGGGGAGGAGGGCGGACGCCCTTGCCTTTGCCTCCCTGATCGCCCGCCGTAGAATCCTGTTTGGCTGGCGGTCAGCAGCACCACCCAGAGCTGCAGACTGGCTGTCCGACCTCTCGGATTCTCTCCAAATGGAGAAAGTCAAATTTGCCATCCGAGGGTCAGACGACGGCTTCCACAGAACGTGGGAGCCATTCATGCAATTGTTCTGGGACCTGTTTGTGGCCAACGTACAAGAGGAAGAATAGTCGGGTGGCCAAGAATCAGGGGAAAATGGACGGGAATCGGGGGAAGGTAGCCGGGGGGCGCGGGGGGGGGGGGGGGGGGGGGGGGGCTATGGGTTCGTTATGGGGGTTTGTTCCTGGGGTTTTACGCTTATTTCTTTTTCTTGTTAATTTATTGTTTTTTGTATTGGAGGGGAGGGGTTACTGTTTTTCTCTGTTGTGATAAAAATTTGTTGTTGAAAAATTTAAATAAAATTTATTTAAAAAAAAATATAAACCTACTTGTGCCAATAATAACAATTGTTATAATATTATTATTAAGTCCCCTATTAATTGATTTATCCCCCCCTAGAAAAAGTGTCTGACTATCCAAACGGAAGATCCATCTCAATCTCCTCCGGAGGTCCCCGCATACGTTCCGATCGCAGATATTAGTCTTCAGCCAATTCGATTCACTTCATGTGATATAAAGAAATGGCTGAAGGTGCTGGATACTGCAAAGGCTATGGGCCCTGATAATATTCTGCTAATAGTACTGAAGACTTGTGCTCCAGAACTTACCGCACCCCTAGCCAAGCTGTTCTAGGATAGTACTGATGTGGAGATGCCGGCGTTGGACTGGGGTGAGCACAGTAAGAAGTCTTACAACACCAGGTTAAAGTCCAACAGGTTTATTTCAAACACGAGCTTTCGGAGCACGGCTCCTTCTTCAGGTGAATGGAAAGGCTTGTTCCAGAAATGTTTATATAGACACAGTCAGAGATGCCCCGGAATGCGAGCACCTGCAGGCAATCAAATCATCAAAGATGCAGAGAGAGAGGTAACTCCAGGTTAAAGAGGTGTGAATTGTCCCAAGCCAGTTCAGTCGGTAGGCCTCTGCAAGTCCAGGCTTGTTGGTGGGGGCCGAATGTAATGCGACATGAATCCCAGATCCCGGTTGAGTCCGCATTCATGCGTGCGGAACTTAGCTATAAGTTTTTGCTCAGCAATTTTGCGTTGTCGCGTCTCCTGAAGGCCTCCTTGTAGAATGCTGACCCGGAGATCAGAGGCTGAATGTCCTTGACTGCTGAAGTGTTCCCCAACTGGAAGGGAACAGTCCTGCCTGTTGATAGTCGCACGATGCCCGTTTATTCGTTGTCGCAGTGTCTGCATGGTCTCGCCAATGTACCACGCTTCGGGACATCCTTTCCTGCAGCGTATGAGGTAGACTACATTGGTCGAGTCGCACGAGTATGCGCCGCGTACCTGGTGGGTGGTGTTTCCACGTGTAATGGTGGTGTCCATGTCGATGATCTGGCATGTCTTGCAGAGATTACCCTGGCAGGGTTTTGTGGTGTTGTGGTTGCTGTTCTGAAGGCTGGGTAATTTGCTGCAAACAATGGTTTGTTTGAGGTTGCGCGGTTGTTTGAAGGCCAGTAGTGGGGGCGTGGGGATGACCTTGGCAAGATGTCCATCCTCGCTGATGATGTGTTGGAGGCTGCGAAGAAGATGTCGTAGTTTCTCCGCCCCAGGAAAGTACTGGACGACGAAGGGTACTCTGTCAGTGGTGTCCCGTGTTTGTCTTCTGAGGAGGTCGGTGCGGTTTTTTGCTGTGGCGCGGTGGAACTGTCGATCAATGAGTCGAGCGCCATATCCCGTTCGTACGAGGGCATCTTTCAGCATCTGTAGGTGTCTGTTGCGCTCCTCCTTGTCTGAGCAGATCCTGTGTATACGGAGGGCTTGTCCATAGGGGATGGCTTCTTTAATGTGTTTCGGGTGAAAGCTGGAGAAGTGGAGCATCGTGAGATTATCTGTGGGCTTGCTCAGCACTTCGCTTTACCGCAAGCCCACAGATAATCTCACGATGCTCCACTTCTCCAGCTTTCACCCGAAACACATTAAAGAAGCCATCCCCTATGGACAAGCCCTCCGTATACACAGGATCTGCTCAGACAAGGAGGAGCGCAACAGACACCTACAGATGCTGAAAGATGCCCTCGTACGAACGGGATATGGCGCTCGACTCATTGATCGACAGTTCCACCGCGCCACAGCAAAAAACCGCACCGACCTCCTCAGAAGACAAACACGGGACACCACTGACAGAGTACCCTTCGTCGTCCAGTACTTTCCTGGGGCGGAGAAACTACGACATCTTCTTCGCAGCCTCCAACACATCATCAGCGAGGATGGACATCTTGCCAAGGTCATCCCCACACCCCCACTACTGGCCTTCAAACAACCGCGCAACCTCAAACAAACCATTGTTTGCAGCAAATTACCCAGCCTTCAGAACAGCAACCACAACACCACAAAACCCTGCCAGGGTAATCTCTGCAAGACATGCCAGATCATCGACATGGACACCACCATTACACGTGGAAACACCACCCACCAGGTACGCGGCGCATACTCGTGCGACTCGACCAATGTAGTCTACCTCATACGCTGCAGGAAAGGATGTCCCGAAGCGTGGTACATTGGCGAGACCATGCAGACACTGCGACAACGAATAAACGGGCATCGTGCGACTATCAACAGGCAGGACTGTTCCCTTCCAGTTGGGGAACACTTCAGCAGTCAAGGACATTCAGCCTCTGATCTCCGGGTCAGCATTCTACAAGGAGGCCTTCAGGAGACGCGACAACGCAAAATTGCTGAGCAAAAACTTATAGCTAAGTTCCGCACGCATGAATGCGGACTCAACCGGGATCTGGGATTCATGTCGCATTACATTCGGCCCCCACCAACAAGCCTGGACTTGCAGAGGCCTACCGACTGAACTGGCTTGGGACAATTCACACCTCTTTAACCTGGAGTTACCTCTCTCTCTGCATCTTTGATGATTTGATTGCCTGCAGGTGCTCGCATTCCGGGGCATCTCTGACTGTGTCTATATAAACATTTCTGGAACAAGCCTTTCCATTCACCTGAAGAAGGAGCCGTGCTCCGAAAGCTCGTGTTTGAAACAAACCTGTTGGACTTTAACCTGGTGTTGTAAGACTTCTTACTAGGATAGTACAACACTGACATCTACCTGGCAATGTGGAGAACTGTTCAGGTGGGTCCTGTACACACGAAACAGGACAAATCCAACTCAGCAAATTATCGTCCTATCAGTCTACGCTCCATCAGCAGCAAAGTGATGGAAGGAGACATCAACAATGCTATCAAGCGGCACTCACTCAGCAATAACCTGCTCACAGACACTCAGTTTGGGTTCTCCCAGGTTCACTCAGCTCCTGACCTCATTCCAGCCTTGGTTCAAACACGGACAAAAGAGCTGAATGCCAGAGGTGAGGTGAGAGTGACTGCCCCTCACATCTGCAGCATCGGACCGAGTGTGGCATCAAGGAGCCCGAGCTAAACTGGAGTCAATGGGAATCAGGGGGGGAAACTCTCCGCTGGTTGGAGTCATTCCCGGCACAAATGCAGCAAGATCTGGACAATATCCAGGTTTTAGATGAAAAGTGGCAAATAACGTTCGTGCCACACAAGTGCCAGGCAATGCCCATCTCCAATAAGAGAAAATCAAACAATCTCCCCTTGACATTCAATGGCATTACCATCACCGAATCCCCCACTATGCTGGGATAACATTGATCAGAAACTGAACTGGACCCAGCCATATAAATACTGTGGCTACAAGAACAGGTCAGAGACGGGGAATCCTGTGGTGAGTAACTCACCTCTAGACTCCCCAAAGCCGTCTTGTGGCAAAATGCATTTATCGGCTAGGTGGCAGAATTTATCAAGAAATCTTTGTGGTTCTCTTCTGGCAGTTTTGATAAATTAATGTTTAAGCTACAGCTGCTCATCCCGAAATATTCATGAATTGAAGGCACTGCCCACCTTTTCCCAGATAACATGCCCCAAATCAACATTGTGGGAACGGACGACGTTATCAATGCTCAGATTGGGAAATGGGAGTTCTGGATTGGTGAAGGAGGCGGCAATTTCCCAACATTCCTCATTAATTATCCGCTTGTCTCGTTGTGGCTGCCTCTTGTCACCTGGTCAATGTTGGCAATTTAGCCCACGGAAGGAGAGCCAATGAAACGTAAATAATTGATTGCAATTTTCTGTGCGTTGGCCAAGACTGTTGAGGGCAACTCCCTCTCTTGTTTTTCCTTCACACCTGTGACATTATGAAATAATGTAAAATGAAAATCGCTTATTGTCACGAGTAGGCTTCAATGAAGTGACTGTTAAAACCTCCTAGTCGCCACATTCTGGCGCCTGTCCGGGGAGGCTGTTACGGGAATCGAACCGTGCTGCTGGCCTGCTTTAAAAGCCAGCGATTTAGCCCAGTGTGCGAAACCAGCCCCATGTGAGCTAAGCCAGCCCCTGTGTATGTAGAATGTCTAGTACCTAAAGGCTTAATGTAATATCATAATCATAGATATCTATTATAATAGAATTTACAGTGCAGAAGAAGGCCATTCGGCCCATCAAGTCTACACCGGCACTTGGAAAGAGCACCCCATTTAAGCGCACACTTCCACCCTATCCCCATAACCCTGTAACCCCACCTAACTTTTTTTTGGAGACTAAGGGCAATTTAGCAATTTAAGGCCAAGCCATCTAACCTGCACATCTTTGGACTGTGGGGGGAAACCGGAGCACCCGGAAGAAAACCACGCACACACGGAGAGAACATCCATACTCCTCAGATTGGGGAATGGGAGTTCTGGATTGGTGAAGGAGGCGGCAATTTCCCAACGTTCCTCATTAATTATCCGCTTGTCTCGTTGTGGCTGCCTCTTGTCTCCTGGTCAATGTTGGCAATTTAGCGAGGGCATTAAGGAGGAGTGTGAAACTGCATGGGATTGTGGATAGTGTATTGAAATGGATAGAAAACTGGTTGGCAGACAGGGAACTAAGAGTAGAAATAATTGGCAGGCAGTGACTAGTGGGGTACCACAGGGATCGGTGCTGGGACCCCAGCTATTCACAATATATATTAATGATTTAGATGAGAGAGCTAAGTGTAATATCTGCAAATTTGCGGATGAGACAAAGCTGAGTGGGAGGGTGAGCTGTGAGGAGGATGCAGAGATGCTTCAATGGGATTTGGACAAGTTGAGTGAGTGGGCAAATGCATGGCAGATGGAAGATAATTTGGTAAATGTGAAGTTATCCACTTTGATAGCCAAAACAGGAACTGCCCCCTGCAGGATCCCACTGCCTGGCACTTTGAAAAATACCCATTTAATCCTGCTCTCTATTTCCTGTTTGCTAAAATAAGAATGGAACTAGGTGAGTGCTGTCCCGCCCAGCTGGACAATGGGGGACAGGAGTTCCAGAACGCTTGAACGGTTAACTGTGTCAATGTTGGCGGTCAGCGTGAAAAGATTAATGGAATATGGGCCAGTTATTAAGCAGGGCTTTGTACATATTGGGGCTGTTGTACTGTGAGGAACAGCAGTTTCAACCACCTGGATACATTCCAGAAACTAACCATCTTTGTCTGTGAAGAACCTGTTCTCCAACCAGCCAATGGAATATTGTCCCACCAGAAATATGGAAAGTGAACACCAATTACAGAAACAATCAACGACTGAGAATCAGGGAAGAGAAACAGAAACTAATATTTCAACAAACCAGCACAGTCACTGGCAACGTTCCACAACCATGGGGCGAGACCCCGCTCGTTCACTCACATAGTTAAAAGCTCTTTTAACTGTTCTCTAGCCGGGTTGAACGGCTACCCGGAGTCTATGGGCCTCGCAAAATCAAAGTGCACTGATGGGAGTCACATGTGTGTGTGCCCCTGCTCACCACATTGTCACCACCGGAAGGAATTTTCCTTCAGTTTTGAAAGAAAACAATTGAAGAACATTCTTTTGAATCTAAACAAAAATAAATGATCCCACATCTATAACTCCTGCACGTGGGCCTCACCCCCACAACCCAAAGATGTGCAGGGTAGCTGCAATGGCCAGGCTAAATTGCCCCTTGATGGAAAAAAATAATTGGGTACTCTAAATTTAAAAAACGATCCATAACTCCCGCAGTTCCTTCAACAAATAAACATGAGCCATTGTAAAAGAAACAGAAATGATTATTTTTAATGGACAGTGATGGGTTAATGATGGCTGTTGAAGTCAATGGTAACAACGCGAGAAACCATTTCTGGTGATTCTCTGGCTGGAACTGGATCGATACGAATGGATCAAGGTGAGTACACTCCCACCCAGAGAGACAACAGAGCAGAGGAGATGGAGGAGGACTGTGTGGTCAACAGTGTCAATGATTAAAGACTTGATGAAGAGGGTGAGTTGAACATGGATCATATATTTAAGCAGGGTTTTTATGGATTGGACTGTTGCACAGAGTGAGGGCAAATATAGTCATCTGGACACATTCCAGGAATTGACCAACCCAACTATCCAATTCAACCATCCAATGGAATGAACCACTTGTTCTGTCCCATTGGAAATATGAAATGTGAATATCAGTTCAAGGTATTTCCAATAAGGTCACACAGAACTGTGACCAGAACACACCATAGACCCTGGTCACTGTAACCCTGCCCACACTGGGGTCCCTCCCAGACCCTGGTCACTGTAACCCTGCCCACACTGGGGTCCCTCCCAGACCCTGGTCACTGTAACCCGACCCACACTGGGGTCCCTCCCAGACCCTGGTCACTGTAACCCTGCCCACACTGGAGACCCTCACAGACCTTGGTCACTGTAACCCTGTCCACACTGGGGTCCCTCACAGACCCTGGTCACTGTAACCCTGCCCACACTGGGGTCCCTCCCAGGCCCTGGTCACTGTAACCCTGCCCACACTGGGGTCCCTCCCACACCCTGGTCACTGTAACTCTGCCCACACTGGGGTCCCTCACACACCCTGGTCACTGTAACGCTGCCCACACTGGGGTCCCTCCCACACCCTGGTCACTGTAACTCTGCCCACACTGGGGTCCCTCACAGACCCTGGTCACTGTAACCCTGCCCACACTGGGGTCCCTCCCAGACCCTGGTCACTGTAACTCTGCCCACACTGGGGTCCCTCCCACACCCTGGTCACTGTAACTCTGCCCACACTGGGGTCCCTCACAGACCCTGGTCACTGTAACACTGCCCACACTGGGGTCCCTCCCAGACCCTGGTCACTGTAACCCTGCCCACACTGGGGTCCCTCCCAGACCCTGGTCACTGTAACTCTGCCCACACTGGGGTCCCTCACACACCCTGGTCACTGTAACGCTGCCCACACTGGGGTCCCTCCCACACCCTGGTCACTGTAACTCTGCCCACACTGGGGTCCCTCACAGACCCTGGTCACTGTAACACTGCCCACACTGGGGTCCCTCCCAGACCCTGGTCACTGTAACTCTGCCCACACTGGGGTCCCTCCCACACCCTGGTCACTGTAACTCTGCCCACACTGGGGTCCCTCACAGACCCTGGTCACTGTAACACTGCCCACACTGGGGTCCCTCCCAGACCCTGGTCACTGTAACCCTGCCCACACTGGGGTCCCTCCCAGACCCTGGTCACTGTAACCCTGCCCACAGTGGGGTCCCTCCCAGACCCTGGTCACTGTAACCCTGCCCACACTGGGGTCCCTCCCAGACCCTGGTCACTGTAACACTGGGGTCCCAGCCAGACCCTGGTCACTGTAACCCTGCCCACACTGGGGTCCCTCACAGACCCTGGTCACTGTAACCCTGCCCACACTGGGGTCCCTCCCAGACCCTGGTGTTTATTCTGATTCACAGTTTCGGTATTCCAGGCGTTTCATGTGGGATGCGGATGTTCGTGAATCCTGCAATAATTACAATGATGATGATGCAATAATTCCAGAAAAACAATTCAATAAATAAGGAAGCAATCTTGTTCAAGCCGGTTTAACATTATCCGAGTTGGTATATATACAGGAGAGGAACAGACAGAATTATAGAGACGGTTCCAACTGAAGATGGTGAGTTAAGTTTATTATCTGAGGAATATTTAAGTTTCAATGTTGGAGTTCTGGGTTTATCTCCAGGTGTCTCTGGGATGGCAGCTCTACTCCTGCTACCCCCTGTGACACAGTCTTGGGGAAGCCAAGGACTGTCTGCTCTATTCTGTAAAGTATCTGCAATAGTTTTCAATTCCTTTCCATCTTCTCTCCTGGGTAACTCGCTGGGTTTTCTGCTTCACCAGCTCTTGTTGCAGGATCAGTCTGAGCTGGACAGTGACTGGGATCCCACCCTGGGGTTCCTGTGAGGGGTGTCACCCACAGGGAGAGCTTCACATGGCGCTGTGCCCAATGGACCCCCCTCCATTCTGGGGAAGGGTAGGGGGGGCCCTTCAGGATGGCAGGGCTGTGATGGGCTGAATGGTTGACCTCACATTGAGTTTCACAGAGTTGCTATTTATAGTTAGGTTGGTGTGTTATGAATTACAAACCAATAGAGCAGATTCCTGATGATTTAATGATCTCCATGAGTGAGGATTGAAGGTTTTTGAGGCTGTCAGGGAGATTGAGGATCAGGAAAAGGCAGAGAGATTCCTGACAGTTTAGAATCCACAATTCCGGACTAAAAACAAGGATTCTCCTGAACACATTTCTCTCACGTTCCTAAAGTATTTTTCTGATCTCTTCTCCCCTCTTACAGTTACATTTAGAGATTGATCGATATTCCACACCCTCATTATCATCAAATCGAGACTTATCCATTCTCTCCAACTTAAACTCGGTTCTAAACCACAAAGTGTGAAACTCTCTTTCCCTCTTTTCCCACAATCAACTGAACTGAAAACCCTCCAATGATTTTCTTTGTCTTTCTTCCAACTCCTCAAACCCCCGTCTCCTGCTGTCTGGATCCCCATTCTTTATTCACTGAATCATTGTGTATTTCCAGCATTTTCTACTTTTAGTCACAGGCAGTTTATTTATTCAAATTCCATGAAGTAAACTGATGTAAATCTTGAGTTTTGGGCACACTTGGAGTGTTGAGTGTAATTTTGATCACCTTCCTTAGTGAGTGATATTGAGTGTGTGGAGTGGAGAGAAATTAAATTCGCTTATTGTCACAAGTAGGTTTCAAATGAAGTTACTGTGAACAGCCCCTAGTCGCCACATTCCGGCGCCTGTTCGGGGAGGCTGGTACAGGAATTGAACCGTGCTACTGGCCTGCCTTGGTCTGCTTTCAAAGATTTAGTCCTGTGCTAAACAGCCCAGAGGTCAGGATAATCACCAATATTCGGGATCCTGTGTATTCAGGATCCAGTTTGTCCGGTTAGGCAAACATGGGCTCAGAGAGGGAGCAATTGAGGGGTTTAAAAAGTTGAAGGGATTGAACCCAGACTGATTGGAGAGATTATTTGAGATGGACTCTCGTGGAATCTGAAATCTTGAGGGCAAGGTTAAATGTTGGGAAGGATTTATCATCACTCCCTGGGCTGTTTATACAAGATACAGTGAGATCACCCAGTGATCAGGACTAGAATTGTTGCTTTTTCTTGTAGCATATTTATGCTCTCGACTCTTTTTCTAAATTGTTAAATTCTGTTTGTTGTGAGCTGGCTGGTGTGGAAAGAGGTTGTGGAGATCAGGAATTCCCCATCTGCACCCCCTCCACCTTGGAGAGCTTCCTCAATAATCCCCACTCCCCATGACCAAGCTGCTTAACCTCCCTCCTGGCTCAGTGTTTGCCTTCACGTCCACTGTTTGGGATCTTTTCATTGATTGAATGATCTTTACAAATACGTCACTGGGGATGTGTGGAGATTGTGAAAGATGCTGAACAAATGCAAGTTATTTCCCTTTTTCAGGGTACACGTGTTTACTTACTCCGGGAGAAAGGCAGTAATTATTACATAGTCGGTCATTCCGAAAATACGGACGGCAAAGATATAATTCCTCAGCTTCAAACAGGAAACCCCCGGAAACTGATCTATATCTGTTCAACGATAATGAACAATAAGGATGATGAAAAGAAGGTTCTTGCGGCGTTGATGAAGTACAAAGAGAAACTGGACAAAGGGACTAAGTGGTTTGAAATCATTGAACGTCACATCGAAGATGCATGTGCAGCAATTAGAAACATTAACTCTGCAGATTACAAAGTTTCCCCTTTTCAGGGTAAACGTGTTTACTTACTCCGGGAGGAAGGCACTGATTATTACAAAGTCGGTCATTCCAAGAAATACCAACGTCGAATTTCTCAGCTTCAAACAGAAAACCCCCGGAAACTGATCTGTTTATGTTCAACGATAATGAACGATAAGGATGATGAAAAGCAGGCTCGTGAGGCTTTGGAGAAGTACAAATTGAAGCTGGGCGGAGGGACTAAGTGGTTTGAAATCCCTAAGGGTCGCGACAAAGATGCATATGAAGCAATTAGAAACATTAACCCTGCAGATTATAAAGTTGACACTCCCTTGGAAGAGGCAGCGACACCCAACACCCAATTGGAAATTGTCCCTCCCTTGGAAGGGGCAGAGACACCCAACACCCAATTGGAAATTGTCCCTCCCTTGGAAGGGGCAGAGACACCCAACACCCAATTGGAAATTGTCCCTCCCTTGGAAGGGGCAGAGACACCCAACACCCATTCGGAAGTTGCCCCTTCATAGAAGTGAGGAATGATCAGGAACAGAGTCACTCTGCTGGATTTTCAGCATTTGATGAAAAATAGGAATTTGAGTTAAATTAATTTTGGTCCGATGTCCCCCTTCAGGGGCAGCGACACCCAACACCCATTCGGATAGGAACCAATTACAGAAACAACTGGTGGGTTCAGACCCCCTCAATCCGGCCACAATCCCCTCACCCCCATCAGATAGGGGTGTCTGACTGACCCCCACTTAAACCCGGATCTCAGTGTAGCTTCCAATCCATCAGAGCTGTCAGTCACACACTCACTGAATCAGGGCAATATTGGGAGGCTGTCATTCAGTCACTGGGTGGAATTTGATCTTATTTTACCCCCAAATTCCACAATCCCCCCATGTAGAGTCCAGCCCAGTGGGGCCCAGTACATCCTGCTATTCTACTGCAAAAGGCATCACACCATGTCCTATCCAATGGGATCTCCCTGTGCTCTTCTATCGCCATTTTCTTATATTATTTGATCGCATTCTTCATGTCAAAGTCTCAAGGGGTCTATTTAGTTACACGATGATCTTTCACTAACCAGCCTGAAGTATATTGACTGTATTAATGAACTGTCCAACACTGGGTGATGGGGAGAATTTCTCGGATCTTGGATCCAGGGGCTGAAGGAGGGAAGGGAATCGGGGATGAGGGAGTGTGGATTGGACCAGGAGAAAGGCCGAGAGCAGCTCGCTGTTAATTGTGTGACGGTGAAAGAATAAACAATCAATCGTTGCATTAGAAAGATTGGCAACATAATCTGTAACAAAGTTTGTAATATTTTATGCTTTATAATTACACATAATTAACACTTGATTTTAAGTATACAAGTGGAGGCAGTGGTGGAGTGGTATTATCACTGGACCAGAGACCCAGGGGAAAGCTCCTGGGTCCAGAGTTCGAATCCCCACCAGGGCAGATGGTGGAATTTAAATTCAATAAAAATCTGAAATTAAAAGTCTAACGATGACCATGAAACCATCAAAACCCATCTGGGTCACTAATGTCCTTCAGAAAAGGAAATCTGCCGTCCTTACCTGGTACTGTGCTTTGTATCTTTCTGACTTATCTTTATGCCTTGTAATGTTTAATAAAGCTTTTCAATTCACCATTTAAAGTGTCCATTCTTGCTCGATGGTTCAGTCTTGTAGAACCTGATTTAATTCCCAATTGGGGATTCATTGCAAATGTCCCGGACCCCAGATATCCCCAGGGTTGTAGCTCCTGCTCACACTCTGGTCAGATATTGGATTGTGTGGGACTGCAGCCCAGTGAGAGTCGGGGAGGAGGGGAGGGAATTAGGGATGAGGGAGTGTGGATGGGCCCAGGAGGGAAGCTGAGGAACTCCTGAGCTTTGAGCAGACGGAGCCCCAGGGAACGGGTCTGGAGAGATGGTGGGACTGTGGGAATCACTTGTTCCTGATCCCAGCTCCAACGGGGAATCAGGAATTCATGACTGATGCTGATCACTTCCTATCTGAAGAGAAATAGAAATATATTTTACTGCAATAAACTCTGCTGATGGTTTGAGGAAGGAATGTTGACTCATTCTTTGGTCTCCTGATTTTAAACGTGTTCCTGAATAAAGATGCTGTTGACGGTTCAGAGCCTCTCAGGGTTTGGGGAGAGAGACACTTGTCCACTGTGAGGTCTCAGTTTAAATCAACCCAGCCTCCTCTCCACATTGGCTGTTTGTCAATGGGTGTGTCCAATCACAGTCCACTTCCTCCAGGGAAAGATGCAGGGAGAGAAATCTCCGAATGATGCCTCGATCAACAGGAGGGTCAGAGATCCCGGCCTGGGAGTACAGACAGCGGGAGCACAGTCTGAGAGTACAGACAGAGGGAGCACAGTCTGAGAGTACAGACAGAGGGAGCACAGTCTGAGAGTACAGACAGAGGGAGCACAGTCTGAGAGTATAGACAGCGGGAGCACAGTCTGAGAGTACAGACAGAGGGAGCACAGTCTGAGAGTACAGACAGAGGGAGCACAGTCTGAGAGTACAGACAGCGGGAGCACAGTCTGAGAGTACAGACAGGGGGAACACAGTCTGAGAGTACAGACAGAGGGAGCACAGTCTGAGAGTACAGACAGAGAGAGCACAGTCTGAGAGTACAGACAGAGGGAGCACAGTCTGAGAGTACAGACAGAGGGAGCACAGTCTGAGAGTACAGACAGAGAGAGCACAGTCTGAGAGTACAGACAGAGGGAGCACAGTCTGAGAGTACAGACAGAGGGAGCACAGTCTGAGAGTACAGACAGAGGGAGCACAGTCTGAGAGTACAGACAGGGGGAACACAGTCTGAGAGTACAGACAGAGGGAGCACAGCCTGAGAGTACAGACAGAGGGAGCACAGTCTGAGAGTATAGACAGCGGGAGCACAGTCTGAGAGTACAGACAGAGGGAGCACAGTCTGAGAGTACAGACAGAGGGAGCACAGTCTGAGAGTACAGACAGCGGGAGCACAGTCTGAGAGTACAGACAGGGGGAACACAGTCTGAGAGTACAGACAGAGGGAGCACAGTCTGAGAGTACAGACAGAGAGAGCACAGTCTGAGAGTACAGACAGAGGGAGCACAGTCTGAGAGTACAGACAGAGGGAGCACAGTCTGAGAGTACAGACCGAGAGAGCACAGTCTGAGAGTACAGACAGAGGGAGCACAGTCTGAGAGTACAGACAGAGGGAGCACAGTCTGAGAGTACAGACAGAGGGAGCACAGTCTGAGAGTACAGACAGGGGGAACACAGTCTGAGAGTACAGACAGAGGGAGCACAGCCTGAGAGTACAGACAGAGGGAGCACAGTCTGAGAGTACAGACAGAGGGAGCACAGTCTGAGAGTACAGACAGAGGGAGCACAGTCTGAGAGTACAGACAGAGGGAGCACAGCCTGAGAGTACAGACAGAGAGAGCACAGTCTGAGAGTACAGACAGCGGGAGCACAGTCTGAGAGTACAGACAGCGGGAGCACAGTCTGAGAGTACAGACAGAGGGAGCACAGTCTGAGAGTACAGACAGAGGGAGCACAGTCTGAGAGTACAGACAGAGGGGAGCACAGCCTGAGAGTACAGACAGGGGGAGCACAGTCTGAGAGTACAGACAGCGGGAGCACAGTCTGAGAGTACAGACAGTGGGAGCACAGTCTGAGAGTACAGACAGCGGGAGCACAGTCTGAGAATACAGACAGGGGGAACACAGTCTGAGAGTACAGACAGCGGGAGCACAGTCTGAGAGTACAGACAGAGAGAGCACAGTCTGAGAGTACAGACAGAGGAACCACAGTCTGAGAGTACAGACAGAGGGAGCACAGTCTGAGAGTACAGACAGAGGGAGCACAGTCTGAGAGTACAGACAGAGGGAGCACAGTCTGAGAGTACAGACAGGGGGAACACAGTCTGAGAGTACAGACAGAGGGAGCACAGCCTGAGAGTACAGACAGAGGGAGCACAGTCTGAGAGTACAGACAGAGGGAGCACAGTCTGAGAGTACAGACAGAGGGAGCACAGTCTGAGAGTACAGACAGAGGGAGCACAGCCTGAGAGTACAGACAGAGAGAGCACAGTCTGAGAGTACAGACAGCGGGAGCACAGTCTGAGAGTACAGACAGCGGGAGCACAGTCTGAGAGTACAGACAGAGGGAGCACAGTCTGAGAGTACAGACAGAGGGAGTACAGTCTGAGAGTACAGACAGAGGGGAGCACAGCCTGAGAGTATAGACAGGGGGAACACAGTCTGAGAGTACAGACAGAGCGAGCACAGTCTGAGAGTACAGACAGAGGGAGCACAGTCTGAGAGTACAGACAGGGGGAACACAGTCTGAGAGTACAGACAGAGGGAGCACAGTCTGAGAGTACAGACAGGGGGAGCACAGTCTGAGAGTACAGACAGGGGGAACACAGTCTGAGAGTACAGACAGAGGGAGCACAGTCTGAGAGTACAGACAGGGGAACACAGTCTGAGAGTACAGACAGAGAGAGCACAGTCTGAGAGTACAGACAGAGGAACCACAGTCTGAGAGTACAGACAGAGGGAAGACAGTCTGAGAGTACAGACAGGGGGAGCACATTCGGAGAGTACAGACAGAGGGAGCACAGTCTGAGAGTACAGACAGAGGGAGCACAGTCTGAGAGTACAGACAGGGGGAACACAGTCTGAGAGTACAGACAGGGGGAGCACATTCGGAGAGTACAGACAGAGGGAGCACAGTCTGAGAGTACAGACAGAGGGAACACAGTCTGCGAGTACAGACAGGGGGGAGCACATTCGGAGAGTACAGACAGGGTTGATGAATTATGAGTTGAAGATCCCACCATCGTGGGTGGCATGGTGGCGCAGTGGTTAGCACTGCTGCCTCAAGGTGCCGAGGACCAGGGTTCGATCCTGGCACCAGTCACTGTGCATGTGGAGTTTGCACATTCTCCCCATGTCTGTGTGGGTTTCACTCCCACAACCCAAAGATGTGCAGTGCAGATGGATTTTTAACTGGCTAAATTTTTAATTAAAAAAAAATAAATTTAGAGTACCCAATTATTTGTTTTTCCAATTTAGAGGCAATTTAGCGCGGCCAATCCACCTAACCTACACATCTTTGGGTTGTGGGGGTGAGACCCACGCAGACACGGGGAGAATGTACAAACTCCACACAGACAGTGACCCAGGGCCGGGATCGAACCTGGGTCCTTGGCGCCGTAATCACAGTGCTAACCACTGCGTCACATGCCGACCTTTGGCCACACTAAATTGACCCTTAATTGTAAAAAAGATTGACCCCCAGTATGTGATTAATTTGAAATAGTCCAATTCTTTAGATTATTATTATCCAACACTATGTAATAACTAAATGTATACTGGAACTGGTTTAGAATGTCACCTTTTAAACAGTGACCAATGCTATACACTTATACCCTCACCCTGGAGGTGCTGGAGCGGTTTGGGTTTGGATCAGGGTTCTCCGTGTGGGTGAAGTTACTGTGCAACGCTGTTGCACGTTTTACTATGGGCGTAAAACGCGTTTATTGGAGTGTATTAACACGCCTCCGAGTTCGACGTGTGCTTAACACTGCTAGGCTCTGTTCTATGTAATTATTTAGCTCTGGAGTCGCCAGTTGCCGTATAGGCAACGTCACAAGTATTCCAAGGTCAAATTCAAAGTAATAAAGACGATACACCGATTAGTCAAGTTCAAACGATCAATATTTATTATACAGTTAATAATAAATACTCATGCACACACTAAGAGACTAAGCTACAACTAAACATAAGCAAACAGAATACTTATCTAACAGGAACAGGCAAGGTCAGAGAACGAGGCCTTCGTCCTGGTTTTGTCTGCAGCCTTCAGCAAGCGTTCTGGCACTTGGGAGTCTAGCGGGCTTGGATCGCGTAGCGAGCGTTGAACTTACGGTTTCGGCGGCTGGTGCTCAACGGCTGGAGTCAGGATACCAGGTGTCAGTCGGGGCCGGAGCACGGGTTTAACAGACCGGACAACACGAGGTCCCTATCTTTTATAGGGGTTCCGTTGTCCTTCCCTCTTCTCGGGCGGGCTCTACCTATTGGATCAATTTCTTATCGATACTGGATTAATTCCCCAATGCGAGGGGGTCTCCGTGATGGAGGGGGCGTTTCTTATGTCCTTTTGTTCGGAGGTTTCTGGTGCCTCGATGTCTGGGTCTTGATTGGAATGTGTCCATTCAGAACCAAATGTATCTATTGTGTGGGTGTTCAAGTCTGATGGCCTCATTAGCATGCAAAGCGTTTTGCCATTTGCACCTAGCTAAGGTCTTTTCACCTGAGCCCAAACTGGTTTCTGCTGCTGCAGAATGCAAACTGCTCTTTGCAGACTGCTGTTCTGGCTGAACTGTCTGTTTCTCAGCAGCCTTCCATTTTAGTTTGGCTCAGTGTCCATTTTGCGTGGCCAGCATGGCTACATTCCCTCCTTGTGATCCTCACAATCATACTATTGTGAAGGATCACCTATGTACTTTGCCTCCTTGTGTTCTGACCTCTTGCCAGTTCCTGTTCTACTCTGTTCTAAACTATGGGAAGAAGAGAAAATTTTTTTTAACTAACATCTCTACTTGGCCCTAAGTCAAAAGGGACATGCATTACTACAATTGGGAACCTCTACCTATCACTATTAACCTTAACCTTAACTTAAACATTTAATCACTCTAAAATCTTAACCATTCACACCACAACATCACACTTCCCAACTCGGCAGTCGAGTATGGAACAATATAATACATGGCTGAATTTTATTTACAGAGTGTTGTAATCAGTGAGGGGTTGAGGGGTTTGGTGGAATCCGAAGATGGGGGATTGCACTCTATAGATGGGTGAGGTGCTGGAACGAGAGGCTCTCCTCTTCCATTTCCTCAACCTGAGGGTCTGCACTAGGATGATGAGGATCGCAATCACCAACAGTGATTCGATTATGTAGGACATGGAGTACCACGTCATGAATTTAGTACACCAGGTCTGAACCTCGCTGATCAGAGCTGAGCACTGGGGGTTTGCTGTACTAACATTTACGGTGGGGGTTGTGGGGGAAACGTGTCTTGTTTCCACACATATACATATGACATTAAATAGTAATAAGTGGGCTTCCATCATTTTGCTGTTCTTCTTCTTTCTCTTCCTTCTTCCTCCGGTATTGACAATCCTGGCTTCGACCTCTGTCTCGTCCTTTGAAACCTTTGGGATCAAGCACAGTATCTGTCAATACACAGTTTAAGACCTTTACTTGTTAGTGCATCTGTCTTTCAAAACCCAATTGACCCTTTAAAATGACTGGCTAAGTCACACCCTGTGACTCCCCTCATTTTTTTTTCAAAAAGCGAATTTAAAGACCAGCATACACCTAACAATCCTTCCTTCTGCGAGCCGTCTCGCAGGCTTTGCTGATTTACCATCCGAATGTTCCCGGATGTAAATAGCATGTGGGATGGTGGCCGAAGGGCTACCTAACCTAAAATGAAAACAAACTTGGAAATAAACATCCGAATGAGTTGCGTATGGGCCGCTACGGGTATGAGTTGGATGGGATCCCCGGGTAGGGCGTGCTGTGCCATACCCGAGCTTGGCTGACCAAGGGTTGGTTCTCAGACAGGGCGGGTCCTCAGTGCCGTTTGTCCACTGCCTGAGTAACCTGGAAAAAACGGGTACGAATGTGTTTACCATGACTTGCAGCCTCTATTTCGCCGAATAGAGGGGCACCTAAAAAAAACCAAGGGAGCCAAGATGCTCCAACTGAGGACATGAGCTGGTCTTCAGATATTTTAGACGATACGGTGAGCTGCTCACCAGGCTGTCACAAGTGTTACAACTTTGGAAAAGATCTCCAATCAAACCGAAGTTCTCAAAGGTATCTGCGGACAAGCTAACGTGTATGTGAGGTGGTCACAATCTTTTCAGCTGAAAAGAAGATGTCCATCCTCCAGCTGAACAATGTACATTCCTGAAAACAAACAAACATAAAACAAAGACAAACATACGTGCAGGTTCCATCAGAAAGGACATCGTTCCCCTCAAACGATTCCTATCTTACATCATCTGGACACCTCACTTTGATTCTGCCTCTGTGAACAGGGTCACAAAGGGGTTGCCGTGTCGGGAGTCAGACACCGTGTCGTCCTGCTCTCCCGGATCCCACACCCTTGTGTGGATCAGGCATGCTATTTTGGAGTTGTGTGACCGGGGGTCACTCTCGTCATTGCGGACAAGTCTGTAGGAATTGTCCCTGTGCCATTGTGTAGTGTCGAGTGTGTTGTCGGGGTAGTCGGGGTCGGGTGGTGGTTCTGGGTTTTTGAGGTAGGTGACTTCCATGGGGTCACTGGAGTCGGGGTCGTAGTTGGTGCAATGTGGGCTGTATGGCTGTGTGGTGTCGCTGTCTTCAGAGTCAGTGTCTGTCCTACTGTCTCCGCTGTGGCAGCTTGTGGGCGTGTCGGGGCGTGGTCTGTTGTGGTCTGGGGGCGGAGTCGTGGGCGAGTCCGTGGATGAACTGGTCTGTGAGGGGGATGGTGGAAAAGTGTTTCTGGTGGGCGGGGTGAAGTGTTCTGCTGCATCCAGCAGGACATGGTGAGCATGGTTGGCCTGTGTTCCATATGCCTTTAACTGGTTGATATGGAACCACGCGGTCTTCCCATTAGGATACTTTATCCTGTAAACGGAGGGGCTAATTTTGTCCGAAATTGAGTAGGGACCGGAATATTTTGGAGCCAAAAAACTGCTGGGGTTATAAACAGATAACATTACCTGTTGCCCAACCTGGAATTCTGTGGTGTGTACGGTCTTATTGAAACAGGCAGTACGTTGCTGTCGGCGTTTCCCTAGCTGGACTGCGGCTGCGAGCTGTGCAGACCTCACAGTCTCAACTAGATGTTTAACTGCCTTTTCATGTGTGAGGGCCGTCACTTCGGGGCTTGTCATGTCCAGTCCTAAAAGGAATTCTGTACCTTTCATAGGGCGTCCGGTCATGAGTGTATGTGGTGTGTATCCTGTCGATGTGGAGACAGTGTTCCTTATGAACATAAGTGCAAAGGGGAGCACTGAATCCCATGTGGAATTGTTCTCTTGAACCATTTTCCTAAGGGTAGTTTTTAGGGTCCGATTCATGCGCTCCACAATCCCGCTGGACTGTGGATGATACGCAATATGGAAGTTCTGTTTGATTCCGAATATTGTCAGGACGTTCCTCATGACCCGTCCTGTAAAGTGAGATCCCTGGTCCGAATCGATACTTCGGGGTAAACCCCATCTCGTGAAGATGTGGTGGGTCAGGATCTTTGCAGCTGTCTTTGCTGTATTTGTTCGTGAGGGAAATGCCTCTACCCACTTGGTAAAGGTATCTATCACCACCAGAATGTATTTATAGCCATTCCTGCAAGGGGGCAATGGACCTATAAAGTCGATCTGGAGGTTTGTCCAAGGGCCGTTAACTGGGCGAGTATGCCGAAGTTGTGCTTTCTTAGAATACCGCTCCGGGTTATTCTGAGCACAAATCAGGCAATTCTCTATGTAGTGCGTTACATCATTCCTGAGATTAGGCCACCAACAGAGTTGCCTGAGGTGCCTCGTTGTTGCATCAATTCCCTGATGCCCGTGTCCGTCATGGAACAAGGCAATCATCTGATTCCTGTCCTGCTTCGGGACCACATAAAGTTGGTCCTTAATGATCACACCCTCATGTGTGGTCAGTGCGTGTTTAAAGTGCTCGTAAGCAGGCACAAAGTTTCCCTTGAAAACCTCCCTGAGGTCTCCGTCCTGTTTTTGTGCTGCCACGAGATCTTTAATATCAGTCTGTGAGACTTGGACTGCGCTCACAGGGGCGCTAGCTGGTGCGCTAGCTGGGGGGGTCCATAAGTGTCCTCTCCTGGAACCTGCCTTAGCCAACGCGTCGGCTTTTACATTCCCAGGGGGTGATGACCTATGGTGGCTTCTGACTTTATTATGCCGAAGGTCCTGTCCTTCGCTTTCTCTAGGATATGCTGGAGTAAGGGGGCTGATGGAAGGGGTTTTCCGTCTGCGGAGACAAAACCTCGTGTCCTCCACAGGGGCAGAAAATCGGTTAAACTGTTACAGACATATAAGCTGTCTGAATATATGTCTGCTGGGCTGGGGAAAGAATCGGGGTGGTCCACTATGTACGCTATGGCTGCTAGCTCTGCTGCCTGCGCGCCTAAGTGACCTGGTAACTTAAGAGCGATTTCTTCGAGAGCGCGCCCCTGCGCGTCCTCTACATAGATGCCGCATCCTGTGATACGCTCACCATTTAAAACTGTGGAGGAACCGTCTACATAAATCCTCAAGGGTCCACACGTGTCTGTGGGCTGGGGGCTTTGTTTCGGGTTCCCTATCTTCCTGGGGGGTGTTTTTGCTAAAAAGGGTCCTGTGTTATGCAGGGGAGCTACAATTTCACAGTCATGGGGCTGTCCGGGGTATTGGAGGTTGTCTGCTAAGTATGTGTGTGTGCGTGTCCGTTTCACTGTAATGTCCCGTCCTTGTAAAAGTAGGGTCCACCTAGCTGCCCTAATCTGGCTAACTGAACCGTCCTTCAGTCGACCGTCTAGTAGTAGCTGTGTGGGTGTATGTTCGGTTAGAATGGTGATGGGGTTGAGTCCGGTGATGTATGAGAAATACTGCACTGCCCAGAAGACAGCAAGGAGGTGCCTCTCACAGGCCGAAAATCCTTGTTCTACTGGGTCTAACAGTCGGGAGGCATAAGCCACTGGTCTTAGCTGCTCGTGCCGTTCCTGGAGCAACACGGCCGAGAGGGTCAGATCTGTGCTAGCTACCTCTATTGCGTACGGTGAAAGTTGGTCGGGGACTAGCAGCGCGGGTGCTGCACTAAGGGCTCGTTTTAACTCTTCCACAGCGCCTGTATGCTGCGGAAGCCATTCCCAGGGGGCTCCTTTCTTAAGGAGGTCTGAAAGTGGGGCGGCTTTTGTCGCGAATCCGTCTATGTGGTTCCGACAATAGCCAACCAGTCCTAAAAACGACCGGAGGGCTGAAACATTCTGGGGAAGGGGCAATTTGACAATCGAATCAATTCTTTTGAATTCGATCTCGCGTTTGCCGTGCGTGATGACTGATCCCAAATACATCACTTTACTTTCCAATATTTGGGCCTTTTTCGGGTTAACTTTACAGCCAATTTCAGTTAAGAGTTCTAGGAGTTCGGCCAGAAGCGAAATGTGCTCTGCCTTTGTGTCTGTCTGCAGTAGTAGGTCGTCTACATACTGTACCAGACATTCGGGTCGGGAAAATTTTTCTAATCCACTTGCCAGCTGTCGGTGGAAAATGGAGGGTGAATTGTGGAATCCTTGTGGGAGGCATGTCCACGTGTACTGCTGCGTTTTAAAAGTGAATGCGAATTTGTATTGGCACGCTTTTGCCAGTGGTATTGACCAGAATCCATTACTGATGTCCAATACCGTGAAGTACTTGGCGTTGAGACCCTGCTTGAGCATGGTCTCGGGACTAGTAGCTACCGTTGGGGCTACTGCGGGGGTTACTTTGTTGAGTTCCCGATAATCGATGGTCAGACGCCATGATCCATCGGGCTTCCTCACTGGCCAAATAGGGGCATTGTTGGTGGAGGCTACCGTTCTCAGTACACCTTGGTCCAACAAGCTGCCTATAACCTTTTCTATTTCCACCTCTGCCTCGAGGGGAAATCTATATTGCTTTTGCGGTCGGGGGTCCTGTCCGGTAACATGAACTTGTCCAGTCATTCTGCCACAGTCATGACGGTGACTTGCGAATGCTGTCCTGTGTTTGTTCAGTAGGGCCTTAATTTGTCTGTCGGTGTGGAGTGTAGTCAGGTCGAATGAGTACTCTCCCACTGCGCTAATCCGATTAGCGTAGTCTCCTACTGTGAGGGTGGCTGGTGCTCTGTCTGATCTCGCCATTCGCCAGACACACTGGTTCACTGGGTCGAACGACAAGCTGTGTGCGTTCATAAAATCTATCCCCAGGATGTGCTCTGCTGTCCGGGGAAGATTTACTAAAACTACGGGGTGCCTTGTGCTAATGTTCCCTAGCTGGATCGCTACGGGTGCTGTGATATGTCCCTGCTGCGAGTGTCCGGTGAACCCGCTAAGTGTGATGGTGGAGGTGGTCGGCCACGTGTCTGCGTGTGCCGTGGTTGTGGAGTTAATGGTGGTGCGGGATCCTCCTGTGTCCCACAGTAACTCTATGGGCTTCCCTTTGACTTTTGCCGTGACTACGGGCCTCCCTGATGAGTCCCATAGTGTGTCACAGACCCAAGTGGGGGAGCCCGAACACCGTCAGTTCGTCTCGTCCACATTGGTGGGTCCTGACTGTACTGCTACATTGTGGATGGGTTTTGCCTTACTGCGGTTCAGAGTGCCTGTCTGCTGGCCTCTCTGAGATCGCTGGGGTGCTTGGCATTCTTTTGCCCAATGCCCTAACTGTCCACAGTTATAACATTCCTGTCCTTTCTGTTGAGGGCTGCTCTTGCCTTCATTTACCCATGCGGGCTTCTGGTGCTCTCTGACTGCTTGGATATCTGCAGCAGCCTGAGCCTCTTCTGGGGATCTAACCTTTGCTTTTGCCTGAAGCGATTGCTCCCAAGCGCGGGACAATCTTTTCAGGACCCATTTTTCGTTATGGGCCTCTTCTGAGGGGTCGTAACTATTGCAAGCGCTCTGTCCTGCTTCTGTTGCGTGTGAGATAATTGTGCGCGTCCACTTAACCATGTTTTCGCGGGTTAAATGCGCTCTATCTAGCTGTCCGAAAACTGCGCTGAAATGAATCCACAGCCTTCCTGCGAATGCTGTGGGGTGTTCGGATCTCTTCTGCCTGCACTTATTCAAGCCTTCTACGGGGTCACCTCTATTGTACCCGATGGCATCTAAAATGGCAGTGTGCATCTCCTCTAGGCTGCCTCCTGCCACGTTCTGTGGGTCGGGGAGGGCTGCCACTACACTCTGGTCTAAGCTCAGCACGGTGAGCTTAACCTGCTCTCTCTCATCCAGGCCGTACATGGTAGCCTGCTGTTTTACTTTAGCAAAGAACTGGTGGGGGTCTGCGGTGGGGAGGAACGGAGTGATCTTTTCACAAGCGTCCCTTAGCTGGGTTACTGTTAAAGGGGTGGTGTAAGTTATGTCTGGGGCGCCTTCTGATTCGGCTTTCCTCTGTGTGGTTACGGGATTCATGGGTGCGGTTATGATCTGAGCTGTGGGGGGTTGGGGTGCCTGTCGTTTCTGCTGAGCTGCTGGCGCACATGTTCCCTGAACATAACGCTGCGCTGTCTCGCTTAATTCCTGCCAATCTGGGGCGTTTTCCCCATCTAACTGAGCTCCAAAGGTGCTTTGGAAGCCATTCTGCACCGAAAGCAGAGATTGCAGTTCCGCAATCTGTTTCCTGCATTTCGCGTGGTCAACTGTGCTTTGTCTTTGTTCGGTCGTTGCAGCGTGGAGTGCTCTCAAAGCTGCTTTGAGATCGGAGCATTGCCTCTGCAATGCCTCCACCTGCTTTTCCGATTCCTGTCTTATCAGAACGGCACGTTGCACGTCCTGATAGGCTTTCTCATACTGGGTCTGGGAACTGTTCAGATGAGCTAGACAAGACTGGTGAGCCCTCTTGGCATCATCCACCTCTCTACCCTTCTCTGCCAACTTCCCTTTAAGATCCAGGTTTTCTTTCTCGATGTCCCTGACATCGACCTTACTCATTCGGTTCCTTTCCTCTAAATCTGTCCGGAGCGTCCTGATGACCTCCTCTGCGCCTCGCAACTGTGCCAAGCAGGACACAATCGCCATCGGCTTGCGTGCTTTACCTAAACTCTTTTTGTGTATTTGAGAGAGGTTCTCCCACCAAGTATGACCTATACTTCCGGGACCTGTCTCCTCATTTGCACAAAACTCTTTCCAAAGGGGCCATCCCTTTCCTTGTAAATATTTGCGGAGTTCCAGCTCCCACGTGGGACACTGGCCTACTCTGCTACTGCTGCTGGTCGCTGCGACCACAAACTTTGCTGGATCCATCAGACGTTCCATTGCCTGCATGGCCATTTCCTCTGACTCTCTTTTTATAATTTGGAACAGGGGGTTGCTGGGGTGGTGTTTTGAGAAAAGGGTACGGCTTACGCTATTTTCCGATCACAAAACTACCGAAAGTTTGTCGCAACAAAAAGCTTTCAGTTTTACCTTACAGCCCTGTTAGTACGCATGCACTAAAACACACTTCCGAATTTCGCTTATTATTTTGAACACCTTGAATACTTGTGATCTCTTTCTTTCTCTGCAATTTGGAGTTCTAATTCAAATTTCAGGGTCCTGGACACTGTGGTGTTTCCACTTACAACAGGGTCCCGGCGGATGTCGCCACTAAATGTTGCACGTTTTACTATGGGCGTAAAACGCGTTTATTGGAGTGTATTAACACGCCTCCGAGTTCGACGTGTGCTTAACACTGCTAGGCTCTGTTCTATGTAATTATTTAGCTCTGGAGTCGCCAGTTGCCGTATAGGCAACGTCACAAGTATTCCAAGGTCAAATTCAAAGTAATAAAGACGATACACCGATTAGTCAAGTTCAAACGATCAATATTTATTATACAGTTAATAATAAATACTCATGCACACACTAAGAGACTAAGCTACAACTAAACATAAGCAAACAGAATACTTATCTAACAGGAACAGGCAAGGTCAGAGAACGAGGCCTTCGTCCTGGTTTTGTCTGCAGCCTTCAGCAAGCGTTCTGGCACTTGGGAGTCTAGCGGGCTTGGATCGCGTAGCGAGCGTTGAACTTACGGTTTCGGCGGCTGGTGCTCAACGGCTGGAGTCAGGATACCAGGTGTCAGTCGGGGCCGGAGCACGGGTTTAACAGACCGGACAACACGAGGTCCCTATCTTTATAGGGGTTCCGTTGTCCTTCCCTCTTCTCGGGCGGGCTCTACCTATTGGATCAATTTCTTATCGATACTGGATTAATTCCCCAATGCGAGGGGGTCTCCGTGATGGAGGGGGCGTTTCTTATGTCCTTTTGTTCGGAGGTTTCTGGTGCCTCGATGTCTGGGTCTTGATTGGAATGTGTCCATTCAGAACCAAATGTATCTATTGTGTGGGTGTTCAAGTCTGATGGCCTCATTAGCATGCAAAGCGTTTTGCCATTTGCACCTAGCTAAGGTCTTTTCACCTGAGCCCAAACTGGTTTCTGCTGCTGCAGAATGCAAACTGCTCTTTGCAGACTGCTGTTCTGGCTGAACTGTCTGTTTCTCAGCAGCCTTCCATTTTAGTTTGGCTCAGTGTCCATTTTGCGTGGCCAGCATGGCTACAACGCTCCCTTGGCGAACATACGGACAAACACCACCAGCTCGAAATACTTCCAGCTGCACAGAGGCACGAGGCAGGGATGCCCGCTGTCCTCGCTGCTGTTCGCCCGGGCAATCGCGCTGCCGGCGATCGCCCTCAGAACAGCGAAAGGCTGATGAGGAATCCAGACGGGTTAGAGAGAGCACAGAGTCTCACTCTCTGCGGATGACCTGCTCCTCTACATTCTGAACCCTCACTCCAACATGGATGGGATCATGGAGCTCTTACAGGAGTTTGGGAACTTATCGGGCTACAAGCTCAACCTGAGCAAGTCTGGAATCTTCCTGATGAACCCGTAAGGGAGAGGGACTGAGCCGGAGGGGCTGCCGTTCAAACAGGCCCCAAACAAGTTCCTCAACCTTGGGGTCCAAATAGCCCCACGGCTGGACACGGATCCACAAACGGAACCTGACGAGTCTGATGGAGGAAGTCAAGAAGGACCTGACGAGGGAGATGGAGAGGACACACTCCCACTCTCCCTTCAATGGGTTTTCGCATTGAAACCACCCCACCACGTCAAGGTGACGGTCGCCCAGACCCTTTACGCCACGGGGTCTTTCCAATCTCCGAGTGGGGACCTGTCCGGGATCTCACAGAGCGCAGTGCGCAGGAGCATCCACGCCATCACGGAGGCCAGAGGGTCCTTAGACACTGTAACACTGCCAAACGGGAGCCGCTCACAGACCCCGGTGTTTACTCCCTATTCACCACCTCGGTGTCTCAGGCAATGTTCTGTGGGGTGTGTGTTTGTCAATCTTGCAATGATGATGATGCAATAATTCCAGGAATACAGTTCAATAAACACGGAAGCAATCTTGTTCCAATCAGTTTAACATTATCCGAGTTGGTATATATACAGGAGAGGAACAGACAGAACTATAGAGACGGTTCCAACTGAAGATGGTGAGTTAAGTTTATTATCTGAGGAATATTTAAGTTTCAATGTTGGAGTTCTGGGTTTATCTCCAAGTGTCTCTGGGATGTCAGCTCTACTCCTGCTACCCCCTGTGACACAGTCTTGGGGAAGCCAAGGACTGTCTGCTCTATTCTGTAAAGTATCTGCAATAGTTTTCAATTCCTTTCCATCTTCTCTCCCGGGTAACTCGCTGGGTTTTCTGCTTCACCAGCTCTTGTTGCAGGATCAGTCTGAGCTGGACAGTGACTGGGATCCCACCCTGGGGTCCCTGTGAGGGGTGTCACCCACAGGGAGAGCTTCACATGGTGCTGTGCCCAATGGACCCCCCTCTATTCTGGGGAAGGGTGGGGGGGGGTCCTTCAGGATGGCAAGGCTGTGATGGGCCGAATGGTTGACCTCACATTGAGTTTCACAGAGTTGCTATTTATAGTTAGGTTGGTGTGTTATGAATTGCAAACCAATAGAGCAGATTCCTGATGATTTAATGATCTCCATGAGTGAGGATTGAAGGTTTTTGAGGCTGTCAGGGAGATTGAGATCAGGAAAAGGCAGAGAGATTCCTGACAGTTTAGAATCCACAATTCCGGACTAAAAACAAGGATTCTCCTGAACACATTTCTCTCACGTTCCTAAAGTATTTTTCTGATCTCTTCTCCCCTCTTACAGTTACATTTAGAGATTGATCGATACTCCACACCCTCATTATCATCAAATCGATACTTATCCATTCTCTCCAACTCGAACTCGGTCCTAAACCTCAAAGTGTGAAACTCTCTTTCCCTCTTTTTCCCACAATCGACTGAACTGATAACCCTCCAGTTATTTTCTTTCACTTTCTTCCAACTCCTCAAACCCCCGTCTCCTGCTGTCTGGATCCCCATTCTTTATTCACTGAATCATTGTGTATTTCCAGCATTTTCTACTTTTAGTCACAGGCAGTTTATTTATTCAAATTCCATGAAGTAAACTGATGTAAATCTTGAGTGTTGAGTGTAATTTTGATCACCTTCCTCAGTGAGTGATATTGAGTGTGTGGAGTGGAGAGAAATGGAAATCGCCTATTGTCACGAGTAGGTTTCAAATGAAGTTACTGAGAACAGCCCCTAGTCGCCACATTCCGACGCCTGTTCGGGGAGGCTGGTACAGGAATTGAACCGTGCTGCTGGCCGGCCTTAGTCTGCTTTCAAAGCCAGTGATTTAGTCCTGTGCTAAACATCCCAAAGGTCAGGATAATCACAATATTTGGGATCCTGTGTATTCAGGATCCAGTTTGTCCGGTTAGGCAAACATGGGCTCAGAGAGGGAGCAATTGAGGGGTTTAAAAAACTGAAGGGATTGAACCCAGTCTGATTGGAGAGATTATTTGAGATGGACTCTCGTGGAATCTGAAATCTTGAGGGCAAGGTTAAATGTTGGGAAGGATTTATCATCACTACCTGGGCTGTTTATACAAGATACAGTGAGATCACCCAGTGATCAGGACTAGAATTGTTGCTTTTTCTTGTAGCATATTTATGCTCTCGACTCTTTTTCTAAGTTCTTAAATTCTGTTTGTTGTGAGCTGGCTGCTGTGGAAAGAGGTTGTGGAGATCAGGAATTCCCCATCTGCACCCCCTCCACCTTCGAGAGCCTCCTCAATAATCTCCACTCCCCATGACCAAGCTGCTTAACCTCCCTCCTGGCTCAGTGTTTGCCTTCACGTCCACTGTTTGGGATCTTTTCATTGATTGAATGATCTTTACAAATATGTCACTGGGGATGTGTGGAGATTGTGAAAGATGCTGAACAAATGCAAGTTATTTCCCTTTTTCAGGGTAAACGTGTTTACTTACTCCGGGAGGAAGGCACTGATTATTACATAGTCGGTCATTCCAACAATTACCAACGTCGAATTTCTCAGCTTCAAACAGGAAACCCCCGGAAACTGATCTATTTATGTTCAACGAAAATGAAGGATAAGGATGATGAAAAGAAGGTTCATGAG
Organism: Scyliorhinus canicula; assembly: GCF_902713615.1. Lineage (NCBI taxonomy): Eukaryota > Metazoa > Chordata > Chondrichthyes > Carcharhiniformes > Scyliorhinidae > Scyliorhinus > Scyliorhinus canicula. The sequence continues at coordinate 2,447,450 of NC_052168.1, read as the reverse complement.
GCGTTGGAGGAGTACAAAGTGGATCTGGGCGGAGGGACTAAGTGGTTTGTAATCCCTGAGGGTGACATCAAAGATGCATGTGAAGCAATTAGAAACATTAACCCTGCAGATTATGAAGTTGTCTCTCCTCGGAAGAGAGGAACGATCAGGAACAGAGTCACTGGGCTGGACTCTGTAAAAAGATTTATGTGTTTGTATTTTCAGCATTTGATGAATAATAGGAATTTGAGTTAAATTAATTTTGATCCAATGTCCCCTTTTAGGGGAAGCGACAACCCAACACCCATTCAGATAGGAACCAATTACAGCAACAACTGGTGGGTTCAGACCCCCTCAATCCGGCCACAATCCCCTCACCCCCATCAGATAGGGGTGTCCTACTGACCCCCACTTAAACCCGGATCTCAGTGTAGCTTCCAATCCATCAGAGCTGTCAGTCACACACTCACTAAATCAGGGCAATATTGGGAGGCTGTCATTCAGTCACTGGGTGGAATTTGATCCTATTTTACCCCCAAATTCCACAATCCCACCATATAGAGTCCAGCCCAGTGGGGCCCAGTACATACTGCTATTCTACTGCAAAAGGCAATCATACCATGTCCTATCCAATGGGATATCCCTGTGCTCTTCTATCGCCATTTTCTTATATTAATCGATCGCATTCTTCATGTCAAAGTCTCAAGGGGTCTATTTAGTTACACGATGATCTTTCACTAACCAGCCTGAAGTATATTGACTGTATTAATGAACTGTCCAACACTGGGTGATGGGGAGAATTTCTCGGATCTTGGATCCAGGGGCTGAAGGAGGGAAGGGAATCGGGGATGAGGGAGTGTGGATTGGACCAGGAGAAAGGCCGAGAGCAGCTCGCTGTTAATTGTGTGACGGTGAAAGAATAAACAATCAATCGTGGCATTAGAAAGATTGGCAACATAATCTGTCACAAAGTTTGTAATATTTTATGCTTTATAATTACACATAATTAACACTTGATTTTAAGTATACAAGTGGAGGCAGTGGTGGAGTGGTATTGTCACTGGACCAGAGACCCAGGGGAATGCTCCTGGGTCCAGAGTTCGAATCCCCACCAGGGCAGATGGTGGAATTTAAATTCAATAAAAATCTGAAATTTAAAGTCTAACGATGACCATGAAACCATCAAAACCCATCTGGGTCACTAATGTCCTTCAGAAAAGGAAATCTGCCGTCCTTACCTGGTACTATGCTTTGTATCTTTCTGACTTATCTTTATGCCTTGTAATGTTTAATAAAGCTTTTCAATTCACCATTTAAAGTGTCCATTCTTGCTCGATGGTTCAGTCTTGTAGAACCTGATTCAATTCACAATTGGGGATTCATTGCAAATGTCCCGGACCCCAGATATCCCCAGGGTTGTAGCTCCTGCTCACACTCTGCTCAGATATTGGATTGTGTGGGACTGCAGCCCAGTGAGAGTCGGGGAGGAGGGGAGGGAATTAGGGATGAGGGAGTGTGGATGGGCCCAGGAGGAAAGCTGAGGGACTCCTGAGCTTTGAGCAGACGGAGCCCCAGGGAACGGGTCTGGAGAGATGGTGGAAGGAATGTTGACTCATTCTTTGGTCTCCTGATTTTAAATCAACCCAGCCTCTCTCCCCATTGGTTGTTTGTCAATGGGTGTGTCCAATCACAGTCCACTTCCTCCAGGGAAAGATGCAGGGAGAGAAATCTGCGAATGATGCCTCGATCAACAGGAGGATCAGAGATCCCGGCCTGGGAGTACAGACAGAGGGAGCACAGTCTGAGAGTACAGACAGCGGGAGCACAGTCTGAGAGTACAGACAGCGGGAGCACAGTCTGAGAGTACAGACAGAGGGAGCACAGTCTGAGAGTACAGACAGAGGGAGCACAGTCTGAGAGTACAGACAGAGGGAGCACAGTCTGAGAGTACAGACAGAGGGAGCACAGTCTGAGAGTACAGACAGAGGGAGCACAGTCTGAGAGTACAGACAGAGGGAAAGCACAGTCTGAGAGTACAGACAGCGGGAGCACAGTCGGAGAGTACAGACAGAGGGAAAGCACAGTCTGAGAGTACAGACAGGGGGAAGCACAGTCTGAGAGTACAGACAGAGGGAGCACAGTCTGAGAGTACAGACAGAGGGAAAGCACAGTCTGAGAGTACAGACAGCGGGAGCACAATCTGAGAGTACAGACAGAGGGAGCACAGTCTGAGAGTACAGACAGCGGGAGCACAGTCTGAGAGTACAGACAGAGGGAGCACAGTCTGAGAGTACAGACAGGGGGAGCACAGTCTGAGAGTACAGACAGAGGGAGCATAGTCTGAGAGTACAGACAGCGGGAGCACAGTCTGAGAGTACAGACAGAGGGAGCAGTCTGAGAGTACAGACAGAGAGAGCACAGTCTGAGCGTACAGACAGAGGGAGCACAGTCTGAGAGTACAGACAGAGGGAGAACAGTCTGAGAGTACAGACAGAGGGAGCACAGTCTGAGAGTACAGACAGAGGGAGCACAGTCTGAGAGTACAGACGGGGGGATGCACAGTCTGAGAGTACAGACAGAGGGAACACAGTCTGAGAGTACAGACAGAGGGAGCACAGTCTGAGAGTACAGACAGGGGGGAAAACAGTCTGAGAGTACGGACATAGGGAGCACAGTCTGAGAGTACAGACAGAGGGAGCACAGTCTGAGAGTACAGACAGAGGGAACACAGTCTGAGAGTACAGACAGGGGGAGCACAGTCTGTGAGTACAGACAGGGGGGATGCACAGTCTGAGAGTACAGACAGAGGGAAAACAGTCTGAGAGTACAGACAGAGGGAGCACAGTCTGAGAATACAGACAGGGGGGAGCACAGTCTGAGAGTACAGACAGCGGGAGCACAGTCTGAGAGTACAGACAGAGGGAGCACAGTCTGAGAGTACAGACAGAGGGAGCACAGTCTGAGAGTACAGACAGGGGGGATGCACAGTCTGAGAGTACAGACAGAGAGAATCACAGTCTGAGAATACAGACAGGGGGGTATGCCCGTAGTGTCCTAAAAAGTAAGGTTAAGGGGGGGTTGTTGGGTTACGGATATAGGGTGGATACGTGGGTTTGAGCAGGGTGATCATTGCTCGGCACAACATCGAGGGCCGAAGGGCCTGTTCTGTGCTGTACTGTTCTATGTTCTATGTTCTACTTTAAAATTGTAATGTGAGCTTTGGGATGGAAAACAGCCAAAACACTAAAAACGCAATCTGGCAATAACAAACCTCCTGCCAGTAGGAAAGTAGGACTGGCCAATCAGATTATAGGAAAGGAGGATCCTCCCAGTTGCTCTGGCATGCTGATGTTCCCCTATTCATGCAATACGGAAGAGGAGGAGGATTTCAACCCTGGACCCCACCCTCATGCTCCCCGATCCTACAATTCCACTGTCCCAAGTCCTGACTCCCACTTCTGATCCCATTACCAAAGACTCCCGCTGATGTGTCCCCCTTAGCGACACGCACTCGGTCACAGACGCAAGCCGGAAATATCTTCTCTACGGAAGACATGATAATTGGCTAAAAGGTGTTGATTAAAAGATCCACAATAAGGGAATTATGGAAGTGAAGTTAATGAGTTACCAATTTAGAAGCATGCTGGCAATAATGACTAAAGTTTAACATTGCTTTTGAACAAAATTTAATAGATCAGATGATGTAAACTAACTACTGCTTGGAACGCTGTACTGGCCTTATTTTGATAACAAGTGGTTCTTTTGAAGGACAACAAAATGCGTACTTGAATTGTTTTTAAACTATTGGCAAAACATTCATAATTCCTCTTGCAAATGTTCCCAAAGTTGTTCAGTTCACACTATATCAGTTTAAAAGAAAGTAACTTTACAAATAAGAGTAATTGAAATATGAATAAGTTTTTGGATTGCGTGAAAAGACGTAAATGGCATCACGCCAAGTTCACCGCCCCTTAGATTCTGCAGGAAACATTAACCATTTCAGCAGACAGTTGGTCTTTTTTGAATTGACAAAGAAAAAATACACGTCTCTAAGAATAGCTAATGCCTCTAAAATTAATCAGTGCAAATTGACTTAAATGGAATAACACAGATAAAGTTTTCGAAGGAGAATGAAAAATGTTTTTGTTCGAAATTTGTCCCCAAGGACAAGGGCTGAATCCAAGAGACAGAAAGAGAGACAGAGGAAGAGATTGAAGGAGAGAGAGAGAGCCAGGGACAGAGACAGGAACTGTTAGAGACAGCGAAAGTTGAGAGAGCGAAAGAGAGCGAGTCAGGGAGAGGCAGAGATGGAGAGGTAGACAGATAAAGAGAAAGAGCGACAGGAGTTCCAAAGACAGATAGAGTTACGTAGAGAGGGAGAGAGATAGATAAGAGAGAGAGGGAAAGAATTCATATTTCATTTTTCAGACTTTGACTTTAAAAATTATGTTTCAAGCTGTGATGATTTGAAAGAGGTAAAGAGATATCGATGCCAACATGGTCCTTGTTATTACCTGAAACCTTCTCTGTGTTCTATGCTGGCAGCTAACGTTAACCCTGAGTACCACTGTTTAAAAAAATAAAATCTAAAAACTGCAGGAAGTCTTACAGAAGATTAATGACACTTGGGCACAGCTATTAAAACACCCGATAGAGTCCAGATGAGAGAATATAGTGACCCAAGCCTTGATAACGGCATTACCATATCACCTATCCCGCAGGCCCAGCTTCGAAATTTTCCCCTATTCATTACTCCACAGTGGTGGTTGATTGATTTTGATCCCTCACACTTTTCACCTCCCTTAGATATTCCCAATCCACATGTCACTCTTTGCTACGATCATACAGTAACCTCGCCCGATTTGGAGAGCATTTACCAAGACAAAAGAAGGATCTGCCTTTCTTGTTGATTTACCCCACAGCCTATGGCGTCAGTCGAGACTTGTGTCACCCCACGTGACCCTTTCTGTCAACGAAGGCTGCTGTGCCAAGTCCTTGGGATTTCCGGCAGCTGCACTATGAGGACAAGCTGATACTTTCCTCAGTGAAAGTCAAACCCTACCCGCAGGCACTTTAGAATATTTTAAACGCCCATTTGTTCTCATTGGCACACTGCACCATCATCATTCAACCCAATCTACGACCCCTGAACTACCCGCAGATTTATGGGCAGCCTCCAAACACGAAGTTGCTTTCACTAATGTCCCTCCCTTGCCCTGGATTTCACAGTACCCTTTGCGCCCCGAGGCTGAAGAAGGAGTCTTGGTTATGATTCAATCGTTCCTTCAACAGGGAATTCTGATGCCATGCCAATCGCCCTGAAATACCCAATTCTTCCAGTTCCTAAGATAGGAAGACCATCCGAATGGCGTTTGGTCCAAGACCTCCGGCGTATTAATCAGATAGTGGAACCCTTACATCCTATTGTCCCGAATCCGGCAACAATCCTTAGCAATGTCCCACCGGAAACGACTATTTTCACCCTTGTTGATTTGCAACATGCCTTTTTTGCGATACCCCTCGCTCCTGAATCACAGTATTTGTTTTCTTTCACATTTAAGGGAAAGCAATACACCTGGGCTAGACTTCCACAGGGCTTCATTCATTCCCCAACCCTTTTCTCACAGGCATTGCACTCCCAGTTAGCGACATTAGCACCTCCTGGTGGCTCCACCATCATTCAATATGTTGATGACTTACTCCTTGCCAGCCCTGATTTCATCGCTAACCAGCATGACACCTTTTACCTGCTCATCCGTCTCCATTCATGGGGATATGTGAGCCCGCCCACTAAAGTTCATAAAGGCCAACGACAGGTCAAATTTTTGGGTGTCCTAATAAGTGCTACTGATCACTCCCTTACTCAGGAACACATTACTCCTATACTGCAGACCCCATTTCCTACATCGCCCAAGCAGGTGCCAGCCTTTTTAGGATTAGTGAACTTTTGCAGACAATGGATTCCGAATGTTACTGTACATACTAAAGAATTAACTCTGTACTCCTCTCAAAATGTTCCTCTTAAGTTTGATCTACCTGATTCAGCAATGCAATCTTTCATTATTCTGAAAAACGCCCTGGCTACCGCCCCAGCGCTAGGACGACCTATGTATGACAGACCCTTTCAGCTGTACGTTAATGTTCTTGATAAATGCGCCACTGGTGTTCTTACACAAGAACACGGTGACCGGCGTCATCCGGTCACCTACTATTCTACCAAATTAGATCCTGTAGCTTGCGGTCTACCTCCCTGCACCCAAATTCTTACTGCTGTCCATTTGTTAGCACAGGCAGCCTCTAATCTGACGCTTCACCAGCCAGTACAAGTGCATACTTCACACTCTATCGTGGCTCTCCTAACGGCTCAGCAAACCCAGCATCTGACTCAAGCGCGATTGAGCCGCTATGAGGTTTCACTATTGCAAAACCCCTACCTCTCTTTTCATTATTGTTCAACCTTAAATCCTGCTGTGTTCCTTGAACAGCCCCCCGATAACCTTGGGGACCCACCACACGACTGTTTACTTCGGAATCACTTCCTTACCGCACCTCGCCCGGATTTAACAGACAGGCCTATTGATAATCCAGATCTAATTTTTTATGTTGATGGCAGTTCTTCCATTTCCCCATTTGGTGTCCCACAGTCGGGATATGCCGTGGTAACCGACACCGACGTGCAGGAAACAGCAGCCTTCCAGACCCCTGTCTCTGCACAAAAAGCCGAGCTATTCGCCCTTACTCGAGCATGTATTTTGGCCACAGACAAAAGTACTAATGTTTACACTGATTCTAGGTATGCCTTTGACGTGACCCATGATTTCGGTCGCCTCTGGCAGCAGCGAGGTTTTCTCACCTCTGCGGGAACTCCCATTCAAAATGCTCTTTGGGTTAAAAATCTCCTCAATGCTATTCAGCTTCCCCGTCAATTGGCAGTTATTAAATGTGTTGCGTACACGAAGGGTGACACTCCTGTTCAATTAGGAAATGCCCGTGCTGATTCAGCTGCTAAAACTGCAGCTTCATCAACCTCTAGTTCCCAGTGGGGCTAATCAGGCTCTAAACCAGGTACCTGCATTAAGGACGAAGGGCATGCCAGAGATAACTGAAGTTTAAAATTTACAGATGGATGCCTCTGATTCTGAGCGAACACTATGGACGTCAATGGGGTGTTCACACTCCTTGACACGAGACCTCTGGCTGACTCCAGTTGGTCAAGTTTGTATTCCGAATTCTTTATTGCCGGTACTTGTTGATTATTTGCATTCTTGTACCCATCTTGGCAAGGAGGGAGTGGTACAGCTACTCCTAAAAACTTGGTGGCACCCAGATTTGAATACAGCAGCGCAAACGCGGCTGGATCGATGCGTCATTTGCATGAAACATAATAGGGATAAAGGTATTAAATGCCCTCCGGGAACCACTCCCTTGCCAGATGGTCTTTTTGCTTGTATACAGCTTGATTTTATCGAATTGCCAAAAGCACAGTGCTATAAATATTGTTTAGTAATAATCGATGTGTTTCGTAAATGGATTGAAGCCTTCCCTACCACTAATTGTACGGCACATACAGTAGTGAAGTTGTTGTTAACGGAAGTCATTCCTCGTTTTGGGGTACCCAAAATGGTGATCTCAGACAATGGACCATATTTTGTAGCACGGATCAATACTGAATTGTGCGAAGTACTTGTAATTAAACAGCAACTGCACTGCGCGTATCACCCGCAGACAGCAGGAATTGTGGAAAGAGCCAACGGGATGTTAAAAGAAAAATTATCTAAATTAACTGAAGAAACTGGGTTAAATTGGCTAAAAGTATTACTCTTGGCACTGTTTCACATGCAAGTGACTCCCCATCCGCGGACCGGACTGTCAGCTGCAGAGATAGTCTATGGTCGGCCAATGAGGACTCCCTGGGATGCCCATGAAAAACCCCCAGAGGGAGTAGACCTCCAAGTGATGGGGGAACAAATGCAGAACTATTTGAAGCAATTAACACTTTCTTTGAAGTTTCTCCACTCACAGGTAAAACAGGCACATCTCTCAGTAATGGCAGGGACAGCCATCCCTCGATATCCAGTGGTCAAACCCGGAAACCACGTGTTGGTGAAAAACTGGGACAGAAAGAAACTAGGACAACGCTGGAGCGGACCCTTCCTCGTATTACTGACGACACCAACTTCGGTCAAACTTGAAGGACGTGCCAGTTGGACACATCTATCCGATTGCAAGAAGATAGTCTCCAACCCAGACGAGAACACAGGATGAAGATCTTCAGTATAATTTTTGGACTTTCTGGACTATTTAGCCTTAATGGCCACTCGGTAGTAAAACAACGAACTAAACGAGACCTGCCTTCCAATACCTATTTACATATGTCATATCTTTACGCCGAAAATTTAATATTAGCAAGTGTTGGCTTTGTACCCACATCCCCGTCCATTCGAGGGAAGGAATACCTCTCCAATCTCTCCCCTTTCATACCGCAGACAGTTGAATGGATTTTACGACAAAATCAAACAGGGATCAGGGGAGATAGGGGGAATATGAAAATATGGAGATCTGCTGGCTATGACATGACTAAATTTTCAGCTTCATATCAACCTACCTATAATCATGCCTTGACACCACCCTCCCTCACTGTCCACTCGTATAATGTTCAAGGTTCCATGGGCGCAATTCTCCGCACTCACGACGGTGCGGAGAATAGCGGGGTTCGTAAATTTTTACGGCCACGCTAGTCTGACGCCCTCCCGCTATTCTCCCCCCCCCCCAAGCCCGACTCCCGATACGAATCGCTGCCGCCATTTTTTTACGGCCAGCAGCGATTCTCAGCTGGCCGATGGGCCGAAGTCCAAGCCCTTTACGGCCGTTTTTATGAACGTAAAACGCACCTGGTCTGGCCGTTCGTAAAAACGGCCGTAAAGTCCACCGATCGCGGGCAGCGGGTCCGATTCCCGCGCACTCTTTGTCCTTCCGCCGCCCCGCTGAGGGGCATCCTGGCCCGCGCATGTGCGGGTTTTGTGCAAATGCGCGATGACGTCATCCGCGCATGCGCGGGTTGGAGTCTTCCAATCCGCGCATGCGCGGCTGACGTCATGTGACGCGTCAGCCGGCGCTAACTCCGGCAAGCGGGCTTAACGAAATTCGTTAAGCCCGCGATGCCGGAGTTCACGGCCGCGGCATACTAGCCCCGACCGGGGACCAGAATCGGTTCCCGGTCGGGGAGGGGGAGGCTGGCGTCAAACCCGCCCGGATTTGACGCCAGCCTTATGATTTCTCCCTGTCTGGGAGAATCGCGCTCATATGTTTTAATAAATCAGGGAAAGGAAAGTTAATGGCAAACGTAACGGCAACAGAAGCCAGGGACACTGGACAGGCACAGGCCGAGGTCTCAGCTGAGCTAGTGGCTGTCCGGACCGTGGCATTACAAAATCGACTGGCTTTGGTTTATCTGTTAGCCTCGCAGGGAGGAACGTGCACTATCATAGGCCAAGAGTGCTGTACTTACATTCCAGATGGCTCTGAAAATATCACTAACCTGGCCGACCATATTAAGAGACAGGCTGCTCAAATTCAAGAGATTGACAGTGAATTTCACGACTATAACCCGCCGGGTTGGCAAGGGTGGGTGGGTCATGGATTATTTGATTGGATCGTTAAGGCCTTTAATCAACTTCTACTAATGCTACTAGGGATAGGATTGCTTGCCTGCTTGTTATGCATTTTCAAACGAATCATGGATATACCTATTTAGCTAGTTGTCATGATATGACAAAAGGGGGGAGTGTGGTATTGTACGAAGCAAATAATGGCATGATGGGAAAACTAGTCAAGTCTTCTTGGTACAATTGAATTTAAACTGACTTCACGTAACCTAAGGCACAAATACAAACAGCCAAGGTCAACTTGACCTGAGAACTGGCTGACTCTAAAACTCGGATAAGGCCCGTTCGTCATGAGACCAGAGCAGTCTAAATACATACGATAAGCTAAAAAACTGTCTCTGCCTGTACTTAAACAAATTTGCTCCATCTCTTAAAACAAAGACAAGATAATGATATGAGACCCCAGTCCCCTAAAGGTCAGCAAGGTGACGCCTTTGTAATGATTATTACTTATGTTTTACTTTTGATCAAATTCCTGACCAAGCTGTATTCATGTTATCTTGATCCTATAATGTATAAAAATCGTCCTATTCTTCTGTGATATTGCAGACTTGGGACGGACCCAGCAGTTTGTACTTGACTGCCTTCCGACTTCAAGTCTCAGCCAATACTGCTAGCAGTTGTAATTCGTAAAATAAAGTTCAGTTTTGCTTACCTAATGAGTGCTGCTTGAAACTTTCTATCACAGTACAGAAGCGGGGGAAAAATTGACAACGACAGGGGTCCCTCACAGACTCTGGTCACTGTAACACTGTCCACACTGGGGTCCCTCCCAGACCCTGGTCACTGTAACACTGCCCACACTGGGGTCCCTCTCAGACCCTGGTCACTGTAACACTGCCCACACTGGGGTCCCTCCCAGACCCTGGTCACTGTAACCCTGCCCACACTGGGGTCCCTCACAGACCCTGGTCACTGTAACCCTGCCCACACTGGACACCCTCCCAGACCCTGGTCACTGTAAACCTGCCCACACTGGGGTCCCTCCCAGACCCTGGTCACTGTAACCCTGCCCACACTGGGATCCCTCCCAGACTCTGGTCACTGTAACCCTGCCCACACTGGGGTCCCTCCCAGACCCTGGTCACTGTAACCCTGCCCACACTGGGGTCCCTCCCAGACCCTGGTCACTGTAACCCTGCCCACACTGGGGTCCCTCCCAGGCCCTGGTCACTGTAACCCTGCCCACACTGGGGTCCCTCCCAGACCCTGGTCACTGTAACACTGCCCACACTGGGATCCCTCCCAGACCCTGGTCACTGTAACCCTGCCCACACTGGGGTCCCTCCCAGACCCTGGTCACTGTAACCCTGCCCACACTGGGGTCCCTCCCAGACCCTGGTCACTGTAACCCTGCCCACACTGGGGTCCCTCTCAGACCCTGGTCACTGTAACCCTGCCCACACTGGGGTCCCTCCCAGACCCTGGTCACTGTAACCCTGCCCACACTGGGGTCCCTCCCAGACCCTGGTCACTGTAACACTGCCCACACTGGGGTCCCTCCCAGACATTTGTGTTTATTCTGATTCACAGTTTCGGTATTCCAGGCATTTCCTGTGGGAGCGGATGTTCCTGAATCCTGCAATAATGGCAATGATGATGGAACAATTCCAGGAATACAATTCAATAAATACGGAAGCAATCTTGTTCAAACTGGTTTAACATTATCCGAGTTGGTATATATACAGGAGAGGAACAGACAGAATTATAGAGACGGTTCCAACTGAAGATGGTGAGTTAAGTTTATTATCTGAGGAATATTTAAGTTTCAATGTTGGAGTTCTGGGTTTATCTCCAGGTGTCTCTGGGATGTCAGCTCTACTCCTGCTACCCCCTGTGACACAGTCTTGGGGAAGCCAAGGACTGTCTGCTCTATTCTGTAAAGTATCTGCAATAGTTTTCAATTCCTTTCCATCTTCTCTCCCGGGTAACTCGCTGGGTTTTCTGCTTCACCAGCTCTTGTTGCAGGATCAGTCTGAGCTGGACAGTGACTGGGATCCCACCCTGGGGTTCCTGTGAGGGGTGTCACCCACAGGGAGAGCTTCACATGGCGCTGTGCCCAATGGACCCCCCTCCATTCTGGGGAAGGGTGGGGGGGGGGTCCTTCAGGATGGCAAGGCTGTGATGGGCCGAATGGTTGACCTCACATTGAGTTTCACAGAGTTGCTATTTATAGTTAGGTTGGTGTGTTATGAATTGCAAACCAATAGAGCAGATTCCTGATGATTTAATGATCTCCATGAGTGAGGATTGAAGGTTTTTGAGGCTGTCAGGGAGATTGAGGATCAGGAAAAGGCAGAGAGATTCCTGACAGTTTAGAATCCACAATTCCAGAATAAAAACAAGGATTCTCCTGAACACATTTCTCTCACGTTCCTAAAGTATTTTTCTGATCTCTTCTCCCCTGGTACAGTTACATTTAGAGATTGATCGATACTCCACACCCTCACTATCGTCAAATCGATACTTATCCATTCTCTCCAACTCGAACTCGGTCCTAAACCTCAAAGTGGGAAACTCTCTTTCCCTCTTTTTCCCACAATCAACTGAACTGAAAACCCTCCAATGATTTTCTTTCTCTTTCTTCCAACTCCTCAAACCCCCGTCTCCTGCTCTCTGGATCCCCATTCTTTATTCACTGAATCATTGTGTATTTCCAGCATTTTCTACTTTTAGTCACAGGCAGTTTATTTATTCAAATTCCATGAAGTAAACTGATGTAAATCTTGAGTTTTGGGCACACTTGGAGTGTTGAGTGTAATTTTGATCACCTTCCTCAGTGAGTGATATTGAGTGTGGGGAGAAGAGAGAAATGAAAATCGCTTATTGTCACAAGTAGGTTTCAAATGAAGTTACTGAGAACAGCCCCTAGTCGCCACATTCCAGCGCCTGTTCGGGGAGGCTGGTACAGGAATTGAACCGTGCTACTGGCCTGCCTTGGTTTGCTTTCAAAGCCAGTGATTTAGCCCTGTGCTAAACAGCCCAGAGGTCAGGATAATCACAATATTCGGGATCCTGTGTATTCAGGATCCAGTTTGTCCGGTTAGGCAAACATGGGCTCAGAGAGGGAGCGATTGAGGGGTTTAGAAAGCTGAAGGGATTGAACCCAGTCTGATTGGAGAGATTATTTGAGATGGACTCTCGTGGAATCTGAAATCTTGAGGGCAAGGTTAAATGTTGGGAAGGATTTATCATCACTCCCTGGGCTGTTTATACAAGATACAGTGAGATCACCCAGTGATCAGGACTAGAATTGTTGCTTTTTCTTGTAGCATATTTATGCTCGTGACTCTTTTTCTAAGTTGTTAAATTCTGTTTGTTGTGAGCTGGCTGGTGTGGAAAGAGGTTGTGGAGATCAGGAATTCCCCATCTGCACCCCCTCCACCTTCGAGAGCTTCCTCAATAATCCCCACTCCCCATGACCAAGCTGCTTAACCTCCCTCCTGGCTCAGTGTTTGCCTTCACGTCCACTGTTTGGGATCTTTTCATTGATTGAATGATCTTTAAAAATACGTCACTGGGGATGTGTGGAGATTGTGAAAGATGCTGAACAAATGCAAGTTATTTCCCTTTTTCAGGATAAACGTGTTTACTTACTCCGGGAGGAAGGCAGTGATTTTTACAAAGTCGGTTTTTCCAAACATACGGATTACAAAAATATAATTCCTCCGCTTCAAGTAGGAAACCCCCGGACACTGACCTATTTATGTTCAACGATAATGAACGATCAGGATGATGAAAAGAAGGTTCGTGAGGCGTTGGAGGAGTACAAAGTGAATCTGGGCGCAGGGACTAAGTGGTTTGTAATCCCTGACGGTGACATCGAAGATGCATATGAAGCAATTAGAAACATTAACCCTGCAGATTACAATGTTTCCCCTTTTCAGGTTAAACGTGTTTACTTACTCCGGGAGGAAGGCAGTGATTATTACAAAATCGGTCATTTCAAGGATTACGAAATTCGAATTTCTGATCTTCAAACAGGAAACCCCCGGAAACTGATCTGTTTATGTTCAACGATAATGAACGATAAGGGTGATGAAAAGAAGGTTCGTGAGGCGTTGGAGCAGTACAAAGTGGATCTGGGCGGAGGGACTGAGTGGTTTGAAATCCCTGAGGGTGACATCGAAGGTGCATGTGAAGCAATTAGAAAAATAAACCCTGCAGATTATAAAATTGTCCCTCCCTTGGGGGAGAGGAACGATTAGGAACAGTGTCACTGTGCTGGACTCTGAAAAAAGATTTATGTGTTTGTATTATCAGCATTTGATGAAAAATAGGAATTTGAGTTAAATTAATTTTGGTCCGATGTCCCCCCTTCAGGGGCAGCGACACCCAACACCCATTCGGATAGGAACCAATTACAGCAACAACTGGTGGGTTCAGACCCCCTCAATCCGGCCACAATCCCTTCACCCCCATCAGATAGGGGTGTCCGACTAACCCCCACTTAAACCCGGATCTCAGTGTAGCTTCCAATCCATCAGAGCTGTCAGTCACACACTCACTGAATCAGGGCAATATTGGGAGGCTGTCATTCAGTCACTGGGTGGAATTTAATCCTATTTTACCCCCAAATTCCACAATCCCACCATGTAGAGTCCAGCCCAGTGGGGCCCAGTACATACTGCTATTCTACTGCAAAAGGCATCACACCCTGTCCTATTTAATGGGATCTCCCTGTGCTCTTCTATCGCCATTTTCTGATATTAATCGATCGCATTCTTCATGTCAAAGTCTCAAGGGGTCTATTTAGTTACACGATGATCTTTCACTAACCAGCCTGAAGTATATTGACTGTATTAATGAACTGTCCAACACTGGGTGATGGGGAGAATTTCTCGGATCTTGGATCCAGGGGTTGAAGGAGGGAAGGGAATCGGGGATGAGGGAGTGTGGATTGGACCAGGAGAAAGGCCGAGAGCAGCTCGCTGTTAATTGTGTGACGGTGAAAGAATAAACAATTAATCGTTGCATTAGAAAGATTGGCAACATAATCTGTAACAAAGTTTGTAATATTTTATGCTTTATAATTACACATAATTAACACTTGATTTTAAGTATACAAGTGGAGGCAGTGGTGGAGTGGTATTATCACTGGACCAGAGACCCAGGGGAAAGCTCCTGGGTCCAGAGTTCGAATCCCCACCAGGGCAGATGGTGGAATTTAAATTCAATAAAAATATGAAATTAAAAGTCTAACGATGACCATGAAACCATCAAAACCCACCTGGGTCACTAATGCCCTTCAGAAAAGGAAATCTGCCGTCCTTACCTGGTACTATGCTTTGTATCTTTCTGACTTATCTTTATGCCTTGTAATGTTTAATAAAGCTTTTCAATTCACCATTTAAAGTGTCCATTCTTGCTCGATGGTTCAGTCTTGTAGAACCTGATTTAATTCCCAATTGGGGATTCATTGCAAATGTCCCGGACCCCAGATATCCCCAGGGTTGTAGCTCCTGCTCACACTCTGGTCAGGTATTGGATTGTGTGGGACTGCAGCCCAGTGAGAGTCGGGGAGGAGGGGAGGGAATTAGGGATGAGGGAGTGTGGATGGGCCCAGGAGGGAAGCTGAGGAACTCCTGAGCTTTGAGCAGACGGAGCCCCAGGGAACGGGTCTGGAGAGATGGTGGGACTGTGGGAATCACTTGTTCCTGATCCCAGCTCCAATGGGGAATCAGGAATTCATGACTGACGCTGTTCACTTCCAGGATCAACAGGAGGATCAGAGATCCCGGCCTGAGAGTACAGACAGAGGGAGCACAGTCTGGGAGTACAGACAGAGGGAGCACAGTCTGAGAGTACAGACAGAGGGAGCACAGTCTGAGAGTACAGACAGGGAGCACAGTCTGAGAGTACAGACAGCGGGAGCACAGTCTGAGAGTACAGACAGCGGGAGCACAGTCTGAGAGTACAGACAGAGGGAGCACAGTCTGAGAGTACAGACAGAGGGAGCACAGTCTGAGAGTACAGACAGCGGAAGCACAGTCTGAGAGTGCAGACAGCGGGAGCACAGTCTGAGAGTACAGACAGGGAAAAGCACAGTCTGAGAGTACAGACAGAGGGAGCACAGTCTGAGAGTACAGACAGAGAGAGCACAGTCTGAGAGTACAGACAGAGGGAACACAGTCTGAGAGTACAGACAACACTGTCTGAGAGTACAGACAGAGAGAGCACAGTCTGAGATTACAGGCAGAGATAATCACAGTCTTAGATTACAGACAGAGAGAATCACAGTCTGAGAGTACAGACAGCGGGAGCACAGTCTGAGAGTACAGACAGAGAGAATCACAGTCTGAGAGTACAGACAGAGAGAATCACAGTCTGAGAGTACAGACAGAGGGAGCACAGTCTGAGAGTACAGACAGCGGGAGCACAGTCTGAGTGTACAGACAGGGAGAAGCACAGTCTGAGAGTACAGATGGAGGGAACAGTCTGAGAGTACAGGCAGAGGGAGCACAGTCTGAGAGTACAGACAGCGAGAGCACAGTCTGAGAGTACAGACAGGGGGAGCACAGTCTGAGAGTACAGACAGTGGGAGCACAGCCTGAGAGTACAGACAGAGGGAGCACAGTCTGAGAGAACAGACAGCGGGAGCACAGTCTGAGGAAACAGACATCCTGGACTAGTGTGCGATTATTTCCAGTCCCACTTGAGCTGCTGTCTGACAGGTGTAATTAGGTGCTATTTTAAGTTTCCCGAAGCCCTTGGCTGAGTGAAATAACACGGGGAGAATGTGCAAACTCCACACGGACAGTGACCCAGAGCCGGGATTGAACCTGGGACCTGGGCGGCGTGAGGCAGAGTGCTAACCACTGTGCCACCGTGCTGCCTCCAATACTGAGGTAAGCACACACCTCCATGTTGAACACCACTTGGAGGAAGCACCGAGGGGGGCCAGGGACAGAATGTTCTCTGAGATGGAGACTTCACCAAGAGTGGCTCAGTAGTAAAAACACCAACCCAGCTGGCTGGGTTCGAAAGGACATAATTGCTCGATTGGGACTGTGGCAGGTGGGAAGGGAACCTACAAGAGGGAAATACTGACTTGATCTCATCCTCACCAGTCTGCCTGTCGTAGATAGATCTGTCCATGACATAATCGGTTGGAGTGACCACCGCACAGACATAGAACATAGAACAGTACAGCACAGAACAGGCCCTTCGGCCCTCGATGTTGTGCCGATCATTGTCCGAAACCAAGATCAAGCTATCCCACTCCCTGTCATTGTGGAGACAAAGTTCCATCTTTACATTGAGGATACCCTTCACCAACAGAACAGCACAGGAACAGGCCATTCGGCCCTCTCAGCCTGCGCCGATCATGATGCCCATCTGAACTAAAAACTTCTGCACTTCCTGGGTCCGTTTCCCTCTGTTCCCATCCTATTCCTGTCTTGGTCAAGATACCTCTTAAACGTCACTACCATTTCTGCTTTCACCACTTCCCCAGCAGCATGTTCCAGGCACTTACCACCCTCTGTGTAAAATATTTACCTCATACATCTCCTCCAAACTTTCCCCCTTGCAGCTTAAACCGCACGGTAGCACAGTGGTTAGCACTGTTGCTTCACAGTGCCAGGGTCCCGGGTTCGATTCCCAGCCTTGGGTCACTGTCTGTGCGGAGTCTGCACGTTCTCCCCGTGTCTGCGTGGGTTTCCTCCGGGTGCTCCAGTTCCCTCCCACAATCCCCGAAAGACGTGCTTGTTGGGTGAATTGGACATTCGGAATTCTCCCTCTGTGTACCCGAACAGGCGCCGGAGTGTGGCGACTTGGGGCTTTTCACAGTAACTTCATTGCAGTGTTAATGTAAACCTACTTGTGACAATAATAACAATTGTTATAATATTATTATTAAGTCCCCTATTAATTGATTTATTCCCCCCTAGAAAAAGTGTCTGACTATCCAAACGGAAGATCCATCTCAATCTCCTCCGGAGGTCCCCGCATACGTTCCGATCGCAGATATTAGTCTTCAGCCAATTCGATTCACTTCATGTGATATAAAGAAATGGCTGAAGGTGCTGGATACTGCAAAGGCTATGGGCCCTGATAATATTCTGCTAATAGTACTGAAGACTTGTGCTCCAGAACTTACCGCACCCACATCTATAACTCCTGCACGTGGGCCTCACCCCCACAACCCAAAGATGTGCAGGGTAGCTGCAATGGCCAGGCTAAATTGCCCCTTGATGGAAAAAAATAATTGGGTACTCTAAATTTTAAAAACGATCCATAGCTCTCGCAGTTCCTTCAACAAATATACATGAGCCATTGTAAAAGAAACAGTAATGATTATTTTTTATGGACAGTGATGGGTTAATGATGGCTGTTGAAGTCAATGGTAACAACGCGAGAAACCATTTCTGGTGATTCTCTGGCTGGAACTGGATCGATACGAATGGATCAAGGTGAGTACACCCCCACCCAGAGAGACAACAGAGCGGAGGAGATGGAGGAGGACTGTGTGGTCAACGGTGTCAATGATTAAGGACTTGATGAAGAGGGTGAATTGAACATGGATCATATATTTAAGCAGGGTTTTTATGTATTGGACTGTTGCACAGAGTGAGGGCAAATATAATCATCTGGACACATTCCAGGAATTGACCAACCCAACTATCCAATTCAACCATCCAATGGAATGAACCACTTGTTCTGTCCCATTGGAAATATGAAATGTGAATATCAGTTCAAGGTATTTTTAATAAGGTCACACAGAACTGTGACCAGAACACACCATAGATCCTGGTCACTGTAACCCTGCCCACACTGGGGTCCCTCCCAGACCCTGGTCACTGTAACCCTGCCCACACTGGGGTCCCTCACAGACCCTGGTCACTGTAACCCTGCCCACACTGGGATCCCTCCCAGACCCTGGTCACTGTAACCCTGCCCACACTGGGGTCCCTCCCAGACCCTGGTCACTGTAACCCTGCCCACACTGGGGTCCCTCACAGACCCTGGTCACTGTAACCCTGCCCACACTGGGGTCCCTCCCAGACCCTGGTCACTGTAACCCTGCCCACACTGGACACCCTCACAGACCCTGGTCACTGTAACACTGCCCACACTGGGGTCCCTCCCAGGCCTTGGTCACTGTAACCCTGCCCACACTGGGGTCCCTCCCAGACCCTGGTCACTGTAACGCTGCCCACACTGGGATCCCTCCCAGACCCTGGTCACTGTAACCCTGCCCACACTGGACACCCTCCCAGACCCTGGTCACTGTAACCCTGCCCACACTGGGATCCCTCCCAGACCCTGGTCACTGTAACCCTGCCCACAGTGGGGTCCCTCCCAGACCCTGGTCACTGTAACGCTGCCCATGTGGAAGTGAATTTCATTTATTTGTTTTAAACCTTGCTGTCTGTATGTAATATTAAGGGTCTGAAATATATCTGTGATCCTCAAGTAAAAAATGTTAAAACATTGAGGGAGTGAGATGAGAGTAGAATTCTGTATCTGATAATACAGAGACAGCAAAGATGAGTCTGTCAAACCTTGTCGACTGAGACAAGGGATATTGGAATGTGAAAGAGCTGACTCGAGATGACTCAGGAGCACGAGAGAGAAGGAGATAAGGAAGTTGAACCTGAGGGACAGATCCGATAAGAAAAACCGCTAGCAGCAGCAAGTTGCATCATGGTCACCAGCCTTTCGTAGGATAATAATTTCATATAAGCACATGTTCTGGATCCTTGCCAAATCATTGGTGTATCTAGGAATTTAAGGGCACCACCTCTAAGCTGTGTTTGTATAAAGAGATAGTCCATATTTTGGACTTTGGCATTTCTCGAAGGTGGTTCCCCCACTGCTTAGAGATTTGTCCCGGCCGTGAATAAACAAATATTTGTTACTGAACTGGTGGGTTCAGACCCCCTCAATCCGGCCACAATCCCCTCACCCCCATCAGATAGGGGTGTCCTACAGACCCCCACTTAAACCCGGATCTCAGTGTAGCTTCCAATCCATCAGAGCTGTCAGTCACACACTTACTGAATCAGGGCAATATTGGGAGGCTGTCATTCAGTCACTGGGTGGAATTTGATCCTATTTTACCCCCAAATTCCACAATCCCACCATGTAGAGTCCAGCCCAGTGGGGCCCAGTACATACTGCTATTCTACTGCAAAAGGCATCACACCCTGTCCTATCCAATGGGATCTCCCTGTGCTCTTCTATCGCCATTTTCTTATATTAATCGATCGCATTCTTCATGTCAAAGTCTCAAGGGGTCTATTTAGTTACACGATGATCTTTCACTAACCAGCCTGAAGTATATTGACTGTATTAATGAACTGTCCAACACTGGGTGATGGGGAGAATTTCTCGGATCTTGGATCCAGGGGTTGAAGGAGGGAAGGGAATCGGGGATGAGGGAGTGTGGATTGGACCAGGAGAAAGGCCGAGAGCAACATGCTGTTAATTGTGTGACGGTGAAAGAATAAACAATCGATCGTTGCATTAGAAAGATTGGCAAAATAATCTGTAACAAAGTTTGTAATATTTTATGCTTTATAATTACACATAATTAACACTTGATTTTAAGTATACAAGTGGAGGCAGTGGTGGAGTGGTATTGTCACGAGTAAACCAGTGACCCAGGGGAATGCTCCTGGGTCCAGAGTTCGAATCCCCACCAGGGCAGATGGTGGAATTTAAATTCAATAAAAATCTGAAATTAAAAGTCTAACGATGACCATGAAACCATCAAAACCCATCTGGGTCACTAATGTCCTTCAGAAAAGGAAATCTGCCGTCCTTACCCGGTGCTTTGCTTTGTATCTTTCTGACTTATCTTTATGCCTTGTAATGTTTAATAAAGCTTTTCAATTCACCATTTAAAGTGTCCATTCTTGCTCGATGGTTCAGTCTTGTAGAACCTGATTTAATTCCCAATTGGGGATTCATTGCAAATGTCCCGGACCCCAGATATCCCCAGGGTTGTAGCTCCTGCTCACACTCTGGTCAGATATTGGATTGTGTGGGACTGCAGCCCAGTGAGAGTCGGGGAGGAGGGGAGGGAATTAGGGATGAGGGAGTGTGGATTGGCCCAGGAGGGATGCCGAGGAACTCCTGAGCTTTGAGCAGACGGAGCCCCAGGGAACGGGTCTGGAGAGATGGTGGGACTGTGGGAATCACTTGTTCCTGATCCCAGCTCCAACGGGGAATCAGGAATTCATGACTGACGCTGTTCACTTCCTATCTGAAGAGAAATAGAAATATATTTTACTGCAATAAACTCTGCCGATGGTTTGAGGAAGGAATGTTGACTCATTCTTTGGTCTCCTGATTTTAAATCAACCCAGCCTCTCTCCCCATTGGCTGTTTGTCAATGGGTGTGTCCAATCACAGTCCACTTCCTCCAGGGAAAGATGCAGGGAGATAAATCTCCGAATGATGCCTCGATCAACAGGAGGATCAGAGATCCCGGCCTGGGAGTACAGACAGAGGGAGCACAGTCTGAGAGTACAGGCAGGGGGAAGCACAGGCTGAGAGTACAGACAGAGGGAGCACAGTCTGAGAGTACAGACAGAGGGAGCACAGTCGGAGAGTACAGACAGAGGGAAAGCAGTCTGAGAGTTCAGACAGGGGGAAGCACAGTCTGAGAGTACAGACAGAGGGAGCACAGTCTGAGAGTACAGACAGAGGGAAAGCACAGTCTGAGAGTACTGACAGCGGGAGCACAGTCTGAGAGTACAGACAGCGGGAGCACAGTCTGAGAGTACAGACAGGTGGGAGCACAGTCTGAGAGCACAGACAGAGGGAGCACAGTCTGAGAGTACAGACAGAGGGAGCACAGTCTGAGAGTACAGACAGGGGGAGCACAGTCTGAGAGTACAGACAGAGGGAGCACAGTCTGAGAGTACAGACAGCGGGAGCACAGTCTGAGAGTACAGACGGGGGAAGCACAGTCTGAGAGTACAGACAGAGGGAGCACAGTCTGAGAGTACAGACAGAGAGAGCACAGTCTGAGCGTACAGACAGAGGGAGCACAGTCTGAGAGTACAGACAGCGGGAGCACAGTCTGAGAGTACAGACAGCGGGAGCACAGTCTGAGAGTACAGACAGCGGGAGCACAGTCTGAGAGTACAGACAGCGGGAGCACAGTCTGAGCGTACAGACAGAGGGAGCACAGTCTGAGAGTACAGACAGAGGGAGAACAGTCTGAGAGTACAGACAGGGGGAGCACAGTCTGAGAGTACAGACAGAGGGAGCACAGTCTGAGAGTACAGACAGGGGGGATGCACAGTCTGAGAGTACAGACAGAGGGAACACAGTCTGAGAGTACAGACAGGGGGAAAACAGTCTGAGAGTACAGACAGGGGGGAAAACAGTCTGAGAGTACAGACATAGGGAGCACAGTCTGAGAGTACAGACAGAGGGAGCACAGTCTGAGAGTACAGACAGAGGGAACACAGTCTGAGAGTACAGACAGGGGGAGCACAGTCTGTAAATGCTTCACAGCTCCAGGGTCCCAGGTTCGATTCCCGACTGGGTCACTGTCTGTGCGGAGTCTGCACGTCCTCCCCGTGTTTGCGTGGGTTTCCTCCGGGTGCTCCGGTTTCCTCCCACAGTCCAAAGATGTGCGGGCTAGGTGGATTGGCCATGCTAAATTGCCCGTAGTGTCCTAAAATGTAAGGTGAAGGGGGGGTTGTTTGTGTTACGGGTATAGGGTGGATACGTGGGTTTGAGTAGGGTGATCATTGCTCGGCACAACATCGAGGGCCGAAGGGCCTGTTCTGTGCTGTACTGTTCTTTGTTCTATGTTCTACTTTAAATTTGTAATGTGAGCTTTGGGATGGAAAACAGTCAAAACACTAAAAACGCAATCTGGCAATAACAAACCTCCTGTTGGCAGAAAAGTAGGACTGGCCTGTAAGACTATAGGAAAGGAGGATCCTCCCAGTTGCTCTGGCATGCCGATGTTCCCCTATTCAGGCGATACGGAAGAGGAGGAGGATTTCAACCCTGGACCCCACCCTCATTCTCCCCGATCCTACAATTCCACTGTCCAAAGTCCTGACTCCCACTTCTGATCCCATTACCAATGACTCCCGCTGATGTGTCCCCCTTAGCGACACGCACTCGGTCACAGACGCAAGCCGGAAATATCTTCTCTACGGAAGACATGATAATTGACTAAAAGGTGTTGATTAAAAGATCCACAATAAGGGAATTATGGAAGTGAAGTTAATGAGTTACCAATTTAGAAGCATGCTGGCAATAATGACTAAAGTTTAACATTGCTTTTGAACAAAATTTAGTAGATCAGATGATGTAAACTAACTACTGCTTGGAACGTTGTACTGGCCTTATTATGATAACAAGTGGTTCTTTTGAAGGACAACAAAATGCGTACTTGAATTGTTTTTAAACTAATGGCAAAACATTCATAATTCCTCTTGCAAATGTTCCCAAAGTTGTTCAGTTCACACTATATCAGGAAAAAAGAAAGTAACTTTACAAATAAGAGTAATTGAAATATGAATAAGTTTTTGGATTGCGTGAAAAGACGTAAATGGCATCACGCCAAGTTCTCCACCCCTTAGATTCTGCAGGAAACATAAACCATTTCAGCAGACAGTTGGTCTTTTTTGAATTGACAAAGAAAAAATACACGTCTCTAAGAATAGCTAATGCCTCTAAAATTAATCAGTGCAAATTGACTTAAATGGAATAACACAGATAAAGTTTTCGAAGGAGAATGAAAAATGTTTTTGTTCAAAATTTGTCCCCAAGGACAAGGGCTGAATCCAAGAGAGAGAAAGAGAGACAGAGGAAGAGATTGAAGGAGAGAGAGAGAGCCAGGGACAGAGACAGGAACTGTTAGAGACAGCGAAAGTTGAGAGAGCGAAAGAGAGCGAGTCAGGGAGAGGCAGAGATGGAGAGGTAGGCAGATAAAGAGAAAGAGCGACAGGAGTTCCAAAGACAGATAGAGTTACGTAGAGAGGGAGAGAGATAGATAAGAGAGAGAGGGAAAGAATTCATATTTCATTTTTCAGACTTTGACTTTAAAAATTATGTTTCAAGCTGTGATGATTTGAAAGAGGTAAAGAGATATCGATGCCAACATGGTCCTTGTTATTACCTGAAACCTTCTCTGTGTTCTATGCTGGCAGCTAACGTTAACCCTGAGTACCACTGTTTAAAAAAATAAAAATCTAAAAACTGCAGGAAGTCTTACAGAAGATTAATGACACTTGGGCACAGCTATTAAAACACCCGATAGAGTCCAGATGAGAGAATATAGTGACCCAAGCCTTGATAACGGCATTACCATATCACCTATCCCGCAAACCCAGCTTCGAAATTTTCCCCTATTCATTACTCCACAGTGGTGGTTGATTGATTTTGATCCCTCACACTTTTCATCTCACTTAGATATTCCCAATCCACATGTCACTCTTTGCTACGATCATACAGTAACCTCGCCCGATTTGGAGAGCATTTACCAAGACAAAAGAAGGATCTGCCTTTCTTGTTGATTTACCCCACAGCCTATGGCGTCAGTCGAGACTTGTGTCACCCCACGTGACCCTTTCTGTCAACGAAGGCTGCTGTGCCAAGTCCTTGGGATTTCCGGCAGCTGCACTACGAGGACAAGCTGATCCTTTCCTCAGTGAAAGTCAAACCCTACCCGCAGGCACTTTAGAATATTTTAAACGCCCATTTGTCCTCATTGGCACACTGCACCATCATCATTCAACCCAATCTACGACTCCTGAACTACCCGCAGATTTATGGGCAGCCTCCAAACACGAAGTTGCTTTCACTAATGTCCCTCCCTTGCCCTGGATTTCACAGTACCCTTTGCGCCCCGAGGCTGAAGAAGGAGTCTTGGTTATGATTCAATTGTTCCTTCAACAGGGAATTCTGATGCCATGCCAATCGCCCTGAAATACCCAATTCTTCCAGTTCCTAAGATAGGAAGACCATCCAAATGGCGTTTGGTCCAAGACCTCCGGCGTATTAATCAGATAGTGGAACCCTTACATCCTATTGTCCCGAATCCGGCAACAATCCTTAGCAATGTCCCACCGGAAACGACTATTTTCACCCTTGTTGATTTGCAACAGACCTTTTTTGCGATCCCCCTCGCCCCTGAATCACAGTATTTGTTTTCTTTCACATTTAAGGGAAAGCAATACACCTGGGCTAGACTTCCACAGGGCTTCATTCATTCCCCAACCCTTTTCTCACAGGCATTGCACTCCCAGTTAGCGACATTAGCACCTCCTGGTGGCTCCACCATCATTCAATATGTTGATGACTTACTCCTTGCCAGCCCTGATTTCATTGCTAACCAGCGTGACACCTTTTACCTGCTCATCCGTCTCCATTCATGGGGATATGTGAGCCCGCCCGCTAAAGTTCGTAAAGGCCAACGACAGGTCAAATTTTTGGGTGTCCTAATAAGTGCTACTGATCACTCCCTTACTCAGGAACACATTACTCCTATACTGCAGACCCCATTTCCTACATCGCCCAAGCAGGTGCCAGCCTTTTTAGGATTAGTGAACTTTTGCAGACAATGGATTCCGAATGTTACTGTACATACTAAAGAATTAACTCCGTACTCCTCTCAAAATGTTCCTCTTAAGTTTGAACTACCTGATTCAGCAATGCAATCTTTCATTATTCTGAAAAACGCCCTGGCTACCGCCCCAGCGCTAGGACGACCTATGTATGACAGAGCCTTTCAGCTGTACGTTAATGTTCTTGATAAATGCGCCACTGGTGTTCTTACACAAGAACACGGTGACCGGCGTCATCCGGTCACCTACTATTCTACCAAATTAGATCCTGTAGCTTGCGGTCTACCTCCCTGCACCCAAATTCTTACGGCTGTCCATTTGTTAGCACAGGCAGCCTCTAATCTGACGCTTCACCAGCCAGTACAAGTGCATACTTCACACTCTATCGTAGCTCTCCTAACGTCTCAGCAAACCCAGCATCTGACTCAAGCGCGATTGAGCCGCTATGAGGTTTCACTATTGCAAAACCCCTACCTCTCTTTTCATTATTGTTCAACCTTAAATCCTGCTGTGTTCCTTGAACAGCCCCCCGATAACCTTGGGGACCCACCACACGACTGTTTACTTCGGAATCACTTCCTTACCGCACCTCGCCAGGATTTAACAGACAGGCCTATTGATAATCCAGATCTAATTTTTTATGTTGATGGCAGTTCTTCCATTTCCCCATTTGGCGTCCCACAGTCGGGATATGCCGTGGTAACCGACACCGACGTGCAGGAAGCAGCAGCCTTCCAGACCCCTGTCTCTGCACAAAAAGCCGAGCTATTCGCCCTTACTCGAGCATGTATTTTGGCCACAGACAAAAGTACTAATGTTTACACTGATTCTAGGTATGCCTTTGGCGTGACCCATGATTTCGGTCGCCTCTGGCAGCAGCGAGGTTTTCTCACCTCTGCGGGAACTCCCATTCAAAATGCTCTTTGGGTTAAAAATCTCCTCAATGCTATTCAGCTTCCCCGTCAATTGGCAGTTATTAAATGTGTTGCGTACACGAAGGGTGACACTCCTGTTCAATTAGGAAATGCCCGTGCTGATTCAGCTGCTAAAGCTGCAGCTTCATCAACCTCTAGTTCCCAGTGGGGCAAATCAGGCTCTAAACCAGGTACCTGCATTGAGGACGAAGGGCATGCCAGAGATAACTGAAGTTTAAAATTACAGAGGGACGCCTCTGATTCTGAGCGAACACTATGGAAGTCAATGGGGTGTTCACACTCCTTGACACGAGACCTCTGGCTGACTCCAGTTGGTCAAGTTTGTATTCCGAATTCTTTATTGCCGGTACTTGTTGATTATTTGTATTCTTGTACCCATCTTGGCAAGGAGGGAGTGGTACAGC
Source organism: Scyliorhinus canicula (assembly GCF_902713615.1). Lineage (NCBI taxonomy): Eukaryota > Metazoa > Chordata > Chondrichthyes > Carcharhiniformes > Scyliorhinidae > Scyliorhinus > Scyliorhinus canicula. The sequence goes on along the minus strand of NC_052168.1, from coordinate 2,420,922 downwards.
TACTCCTAAAAACTTGGTGGCACCCAGATTTGAATACAGCAGCGCAAACGCGGCTGGATCGATGCGTCATTTGCATGAAACATAATAGGGGTAAAGGTATTAAATGCCCTCCGGGAACCACCCCCTTGCCAGATGGTCTCTTTGCTTGTATACAGCTTGATTTTATCGAATTGCCAAAAGCTCAGTGCTATAAATATTGTTTAGTAATAATCGATGTGTTTCGTAAATGGATTGAAGCCTTCCCCACCACTAATTGTACGGCACATACAGTAGTGAAGTTGTTGTTAACGGAAGTCATTCCTCATTTTGGGGTACCCAAAATGGTGAGCTCAGACAATGGACCACATTTTGTAGCTCGGATCAATACTGAATTGTGCGAAGCCCTTGTAATTAAACAGCAACTGCACTGCGCGTATCACCCGCAGACAGCAGGAATTGTGGAAAGAGCCAACGGGACGTTAAAAGTAAAATTATCTAAATTAACTGAAGAAACTGGGTTAAATTGGCTAAAAGTATTACCCTTGGCACTGTTTCACATGCAAGTGACTCCCCATCCGCGGACCGGACTGTCAGCTGCAGAGATAGTCTATGGTCGGCCAATGAGGACTCCCTGGGATGCCCATGAAAAACCCCCAGAGGGAGTAGACCTCCATGTGATGGGGGAACAAATGCAGAACTATTTGAAGCAATTAACACTTTCTTTGAAGTTTCTCCACTCACAGGTAAAACAGGCACATCTCTCAGTAATGGCAGGGACAGCCATCCCTCGATATCCAGTGGTCAAACCCGGAAACCACGTGTTGGTGAAAAACTGGGACAGAAAGAAACTAGGACAACACTGGAGCGGACCCTTCCTTGTACTACTGACGACACCAACTTCGGTCAAACTTGAAGGACGTTCCAGTTGGACACATCTATCCGATTGCAAGAAGATAGTCTCCAACCCAGACGAGAACACAGGATGAAGATCTTCAGTATAATTTTTGGACTTTCTGGACTATTTAGCCTAAATGGCCATTCGGTAGTAAAAAAAACGAACTGAACGAGACCTGCCTTCCAATACCTATTTACATATGTCATATCTTTACGCCGAAAAATTGAATATTAGCAAGTGTTGGGTTTGTACCCACATCCCCGTCCATTCGAGGGAAGGAATACCTCTCCAATCTCTCCCCTTTCATTCCGCAGACAGTTGAATGGATTTTACGACAAAATCAAACAGGGATCAGGGGAGATAGGGGGAATATGAAAATATGGAGATCTGCTGGCTATGACATGACTAAATTTTCAGCTTCGTATCAACCTACCTATAATCATGCCTTGACACCACCCTCCCTCACTGTCCACTCGTATAATGTTCAAGGTTCCATATGTTTTAATAAATCAGGGAAAGGAAAGTTTATGGGGCAAAGTAGGTGCAACCTACCAATATAATCCCCTGGATGACATCAGCTGTTGATTTTACAGCCTACAATGGAACCTATTTCATATGCGGCACTAAAGCATATCCGTGGCTCCCCATTGATTGGACAGGATCCTGCTTTCTGGGATATTTCGTACCCCAAATGCATCACCGACCCAGCCTTAAGCACTCCCCCTCGCGAGCAAGAAGAACAATTTCTAAAACGGAACAATTCCTTATGATGACCTTTCCCTTGTACGGAACGGGCAAGGCATCCAACGAACTGATCTACATGGCCTCAGCATTGGAACATCTGGCAAACGTAACGGCAACAGAAGCCAGGGACACTGGACAGGCACAGGCCGAGGTCTCAGCTGAGCTAGTGGCTGTCCGGACCGTGGCATTACAAAATCGACTGGCTTTGGTTTATCTGTTAGCCTCGCAGGGAGGAACGTGCGCTATCATAGGCCAAGAGTGCTGTACTTACATTCCAGATGGCTCTGAAAATATCACTAACCTGGCCGACCATATTAAGAAACGGGCTGCTCAAATTCAAGAAATTGGCAGTGAATTTCACGACTATAACCCGCCGGGTTGGCTAGGGTGGGTGGGTCATGGATTATTTGATTGGATCGTTAAGGCCTTTATTCTACTACTACTAATGCTACTAGGGATAGGATTGCTTGCCTGCTTGTGTAAATGCATTTTCAAACGAATCATGGATATACCTATTTAGCTAGTTGTCATGATATGACAAAAGGGGGGAGTGTGGTATTGTGCGAAGCAAATAATGGCATGATGGGAAAACTAGTCAAGTCTTGGTGCAATTGAATTTAAACTGACTTCACATAACCTAAGGCACAAATACAAACAGCCAAGGTCAACTTGACCTGAGAACTGGCTGACTCTAAAACTCGGATAAGGCGCGTTCGTCATGAGACCAGAGCAGTCTAAATACATACGATAAGCTAAAAAACTGTCTCTTCCTGTACTTAAACAAATTTGCTCCATCTCTTAAAACAAAGACAAGATAATGATATGAGACCCCAGTCCCCTAAAGGTCAGCAAGGTGACGCCTTTGTAATGATTATTACTTATGTTTTACTTTTGATCAAATTCCTGACCAAGCTGTATTCATGTTATCTTGATCCTATAATGTATAAAAATCGTCTTATTCTTCTGTGATAGTGCAGACTTGGGACGGACCCAGCAGTTTGTACTTGACTGCCTTCCGACTTCAAGTCTCAGCCAATACTGCTAGCAGTTGTAATTCGTAAAATAAAGTTCAGTTTTGCTTACCTAATGAGTGCTGCTTGAACCTTTCTATCACAGTACAGAAGCGGGGAAAAAATTGACTACGACAGGGGTCCCTCACAGACTCTGGTCACTGTAACACTGTCCACACTGGGGTCCCTCCCAGACCCTGGTCACTGTAACACTGTCCACACTGGGGTCCCTCCCAGACCCTGGTCACTGTAACACTGCCCACACTGGGGTCCCTCCCAGACCCTGGTCACTGTAACACTGCCCACACTGGGGTCCCTCCCAGACCCTGGTCACTGTAACCCTGCCCACACTGGGGTCCCTCCCAGACCCTGGTCACTGTAACCCTGCCCACACTGGGGTCCCTCACAGACCCTGGTCACTGTAACCCTGCCCACACTGGGATCCCTCACAGACCCTGGTCACTGTAACCCTGCCCACACTGGGGTCCCTCCCAGACCCTGGTCACTGTAACCCTGCCCACACTGGGGTCCCTCCCAGACCCTGGTCACTGTAACACTGCCCACACTGGGGTCCCTCCCCGACCCTGGTCACTGTAACACTGCCCACACTGGGGTCCCTCCCAGACCCTGGTCACTGTAACATTGCCCACACTGGGGTCCCTCCCAGACCCTGGTCACTGTAACACTGTCCACACTGGGGTCCCTCACAGACCCTGGTCACTGTAACACTGCCCACACTGGGACACCCTCCCAGACCCTGGTCACTGTAACCCTGCCCACACTGGGGTCCCTCACAGACCCTGGTCACTGTAACACTGCCCACACTGGGGTCCCTCCCAGACCCTGGTCACTGTAACCCTGCCCACACTGGGATCCCTCCCAGACCCTGGTCACTGTAACCCTGCCCACACTGGGATCCCTCCCAGACCCTGGTCACTGTAACCCTGCCCACACTGGGGTCCCTCCCAGACCCTGGTCACTGTAACCCTGCCCACACTGGGGTCCCTCCCAGACCCTGGTCACTGTAACCCTGCCCACACTGGGGTCCCTCCCAGACCCTGGTCACTGTAACCCTGCCCACACTGGGGACCCTCCCAGACCCTGGTCACTGTAACCCTGCCCATGTGGAAGTGAATTTCATTTATTTGTTTTAAACCTTGCTGTCTGTATGTAATATTAAGGGTCTGAAATATATCTGTGATCCTCAAGTAAAAAATGTTAAAACATTGAGGGAGTGAGATGAGAGTAGAATTCTGTATCTGATAATACAGAGACAGCAAAGATGAGTCTGTCAAACCTTGTCGACTGAGACAAGGGATATTGGAATGTGAAAGAGCTGACTCGAGATGACTCAGGAGCACGAGAGAGAAGGAGATAAGGAAGTTGAACCTGAGGGACAGATCCGATAAGAAAAACCACTAGCAGCAGCAAGTTGCATCATAGTCACCAGCCTTTCTTAGGATAATAATTTCATATAAGCACATGTTCTGGATCCTTGCCAAATCATTGGTGTATCTAGGAATTTAAGGGCACCACCTCTAAGCTGTGTTTGTATAAAGACAGTAAGAAGTCTTACAACACCAGGTTAAAGTCCAACAGGTTTGTTTCAAACACGAGCTTTCGGAGCACGGCTCCTTCTTCACCTGAAGAAGGAGCCGTGCTCCGAAAGCTCATGTTTGAAACAAACCTGTTGGACTTTAACCTGGTGTTGTAAGACTTCTTACTGTGCTCACCCCAGTCCAACGCCGGCATCTCCACATCATTTGTATAAAGAGATAGTCCATGTTTTGGACTTTGGCCCTTCTCGAAGGTGGTTCCCCCACTGCTTAGAGATTTGTCCCGGCCGTGAATAAACGAATATTCGTTACTGAACTGGTGGGTTCAGACCCCCTCAATCCGGCCACAATCCCCTCACCCCCATCAGATAGGGGTGTCCTACTGACCCCCACTTAAACCCGGATCTCAGTGTAGCTTCCAATCCATCAGAGCTGTCACTCACACACTCACTGAATCAGGGCAATATTGGGAGGCTGTCATTCAGTCACTGGGTGGAATTTGATCCTATTTTACCCCCAAATTCCACAATCCCACCATGTAGAGTCCAGCCCAGTTGGGCCCAGTACATACTGCTATTCTACTGCAAAAGGCATCACACCCTGTCCTATCCAATGGGATCTCCCTGTGCTCTTCTATCGCCATTTTCTTATATTAATCGATCGCATTCTTCATGTCAAAGTCTCAAGGGGTCTATTTAGTTACACGATGATCTTTCACTAACCAGCCTGAAGTATATTGACTGTATTAATGAACTGTCCAACACTGGGTGATGGGGAGAATTTCTCGGATCTTGGATCCAGGGGCTGAAGGAGGGAAGGGAATCGGGGATGAGGGAGTGTGGATTGGACCAGGAGAAAGGCCGAGAGCAGCTCGCTGTTAATTGTGTGACGGTGAAAGAATAAACAATCAATCGTTGCATTAGAAAGATTGGCAACATAATCTGTAACAAAGTTTGTAATATTTTATGCTTTATAATTACACATAATTAACACTTGATTTTAAGTATACAAGTGGAGGCAGTGGTGGAGTGGTATTATCACTGGAACCAGAGACCCAGGGGAATGCTCCTGGGTCCAGAGTTCGAATCCCCACCAGGGCAGATGGTGGAATTTAAATTCAATAAAAATCTGAAATTAAAAGTCTAACGATGACCATGAAACCATCAAAACCCATCTGGGTCACTATGTCCTTCAGAAAGGAATCTGCCGTCCTTACCTGGTACTATGCTTTGTATCTTTCTGACTTATCTTTATGCCTTGTAATGTTTAATAAAGCTTTTCAATTCACCATTTAAAGTGTCCATTCTTGCTCGATGGTTCAGTCTTGTAGAACCTGATTTAATTCCCAATTGGGGATTCATTGCAAATGTCCCGGACCCCAGATATCCCCAGGGTTGTAGCTCCTGCTCACACTCTGCTCAGATATTGGATTGTGTGGGACTGCAGCCCAGTGAGAGTCGGGGAGGAGGGGAGGGAATTAGGGATGAGGGAGTGTGGATTGGCCCAGGAGGGAAGCTGAGGAACTCCTGAGCTTTGAGCAGACGGAGCCCCAGGGAACGGGTCTGGAGAGATGGTGGGACTGTGGGAATCACTTGTTCCTGATCCCAGCTCCAACGGGGAATCAGGAATTCATGACTGACGCTGTTCACTTCCTATCTGAAGAGAAATAGAAATATATTTTACTGCAATAAACTCTGCTGATGGTTTGAGGGAGGAATGTTGACTCATTCTTTGGTCTCCTGATTTTAAACGTGTTCCTGAATAAAGATGCTGTTCCCGGGTCAGAGCCTCACAGGGTTTGGGGAGAGAGACACTTGTCCACTGTGAGGTCTCAGTTTAAATCAATCCAGCCTCCTCTCCCCATTGGCTGTTTGTCAATGGGTGTGTCCAATCACAGTCCACTTCCTCCAGGGAAAGATGCAGGGAGAGAAATCTCCGAATGATGCCTCGATCAACAGGAGGATCAGAGATCCCGGCCTGGGAGTACAGACAGAGGGAGCACAGTCTGAGAGTACAGACAGAGGGAGCACAGTCTGAGAGTACAGACAGAGGGAGCACAGTCTGAGAGTACAGACAGGGGGAACACAGTCTGAGAGTACAGACAGAGGGAGCACAGTCTGAGAGTACAGACAGAGGGAACACAGTCTGAGAGTACAGACAGCGGGAGCACAGCCTGAGAGTACAGAGAGAGGGAGCCCAGTCTGAGAGTACAGACAGAGGGAGCACAGCCTGAGAGTACAGACAGAGAGAGCACAGTCTGAGAGTACAGACAGCGGGGGTACAGTCTGAGAGTACAGACAGAGGGAGCACAGCCTGAGAGAACAGACAGAGGGAGCACAGTCTGAGAGTACAGACAGAGGGAGCACAGTCTGAGAGTACAGACAGGGGAACACAGTCTGAGAGTACAGACAGGGGGAGCACAGTCTGAGAGTACAGACAGGGGGAACACAGTCTGAGAGTACAGACAGAGGGAAGACAGTCTGAGAGTACAGACAGGGGGAGCACATTCGGAGAGTACAGACAGAGGGAGCACAGTCTGAGAGTACAGACAGAGGGAGCACAGTCTGAGAGTACAGACAGAGGGAGCACAGTCTGAGAGTACAGACAGGGGGAACACAGTCTGAGAGTACAGACGGGGGAGCACATTCGGAGAGTACAGACAGAGGGAACACAGTCTGCGAGTACAGACAGAGGGAACACAGTCTGCGAGTACAGACAGGGGGAGCACATTCGGAGAATACAGACAGGGTTGATGGATTATGAGTTGAAGATCCCACCATCGTGGGTGGCATGGTGGCGCAGTGGTTAGCACTGCTGCCTCAAGGTGCCGAGGACCAGGGTTCGATCCTGGCACCAGTCACTGTGCATGTGGAGTTTGCACATTCTCCCCATGTCTGTGTGGGTTTCACTCCCACAACCCAAAGATGTGCAGTGCAGATGGATTTTTAACTGGCTAAATTTTTAATTAAAAAAAAATAAATTTAGAGTACCCAATTATTTGTTTTTCCAATTTAGAGGCAATTTAGCGCGGCCAATCCACCTAACCTACACATCTTTGGGTTGTGGGGGTGAGACCCACGCAGACACGGGGAGAATGTGCAAACTCCACACGGACAGTGACCCAGAGCCGGGATCGAACCTGGGGCCTCGGCGCCGTAATCACAGTGCTAACCACTGCGCCACATGCCGACCTTTGGCCACACTAAATTGACCCTTAATTGTAAAAAAGATTGACCCCCAGTATGTGATTAATTTGAAATAGTCCAATTCTTTAGATTATTATTATCCAACACTATGTAATAACTAAATGTATACTGGAACTGGTTTAGAATGTCGCCTTTTAAACAGTGACCAATGCTATACACTTACACCCTCACCCTGGAGGTGCTGGAGCGGTTTGGGCTTGGACCAGGGTTCACCGTGTGGGTGAAGTTACTGTGCAACGCTCCCTTGGCGAAGATACGGACAAACACCACCAGCTCGAAATACTTCCAGCTGCACAGAGGCACGAGGCAGGGATGCCCGCTGCCCTCGCTGCTGTTCGCCCGGGCAATCGTGCCACCGGCGATCGCCCTCAGAACAGCGAAAGGCTGGTGAGGAATCCAGATGGGTTACAGAGAGCACAGAGTCTCACTCTCTGCGGATGATCTGCTCCTCTACATTCTCAACCCTCACTCCAACATGGATGGGATCATGGAGCTCTTACAGGAGTTTGGGAACTTATCGGGCTACAAGCTCAACCTGAGCAAGTCTGGAATCTTCCTGATGAACCCGTAAGGGAGAGGGACTGAGCCGGAGGGACTGCCGTTCAAACAGGCCCCAAACAAGTTCCTCAACCTTGGGGTCCAAATAGCCCCACGGCTGGACACGGATCCACAAACGGAACCTGACGAGTCTGATGGAGGAAGTCAAGAAGGACCTGACGAGGGAGATGGAGAGGACACACTCCCACTCTCCCTTCAATGGGTTTTCGCATTGAAACCACCCCACCACGTCAAGGTGACGGTCGCCCAGACCCTTTACGCCACGGGGTCTTTCCAATCTCCGAGTGGGGACCTGTCCGGGATCTCACAGAGCGCAGTGCGCAGGAGCATCCACGCCATCACGGAGGCCAGAGGGTCCTTAGACACTGTAACACTGCCAAACGGGAGCCGCTCACAGACCCCGGTGTTTACTCCCTATTCACCATCTCGGTGTCTCAGGCAGTGTTCTGTGGGGTGTGTGTTTGTCAATCTTGCAATGATGATGATGCAATAATTCCAGGAATACAGTTCAATAAACACGGAAGCAATCTTGTTCCAATCAGTTTAACATTATCCGAGTTGGTATATATACAGGAGAGGAACAGACAGAATTATAGAGACGGTTCCAACTGAAGATGGTGAGTTAAGTTTATTATCTGAGGAATATTTAAGTTTCAATGTTGGAGTTCTGGGTTTATCTCCAGGTGTCTCTGGGATGTCAGCTCTACTCCTGCTACCCCCTGTGACACAGTCTTGGGGAGGCCAAGGACTGTCTGCTCTATTCTGTAAAGTATCTGCAATAGTTTTCAATTCCTTTCCATCTTCTCTCCCGGGTAACTCGCTGGGTTTTCTGCTTCACCAGCTCTAGTTGCAGGATCAGTCTGAGCTGGACAGTGACTGGGATCCCACCCTGGGGTCCCTGTGAGGGGTGTCACCCACAGGGAGAGCTTCACATGGCACTGTGCCCAATGGACCCCCCTCTATTCTGGGGAAGGGTGGGGGGGGTCCTTCAGGATGGCAAGGCTGTGATGGGCCGAATGGTTGACCTCACATTGAGTTTCACAGAGTTGCTATTTATAGTTAGGTTGGTGTGTTATGAATTGCAAACCAATAGAGCAGATTCCTGATGATTTAATGATCTCCATGAGTGAGGATTGAAGGTTTTTGAGGCTGTCAGGGAGATTGAGATCAGGAAAAGGCAGAGAGATTCCTGACAGTTTAGAATCCACAATTCCGGAATAAAAACAAGGATTCTCCTGAACACATTTCTCTCACGTTCCTAAAGTATTTTTCTGATCTCTCCTCCCCTCTTACAGTTACATTTAGAGATTGATCGATACTCCACACCCTCATTATCATCAAATCGATACTTATCCATTCTCTCCAACTCGAACTCGGTCCTAAACCTCAAAGTGTGAAACTCTCTTTCCCTCTTTTTCCCACAATCGACTGAACTGATAACCCTCCAGTGATTTTCTTTCTCTTTCTTCCAACTCCTCAAACCCCCGTCTCCTGCTGTCTGGATCCCCATTCTTTATTCACTGAATCATTGTGTATTTCCAGCATTTTCTACTTTTAGTCACAGGCAGTTTATTTATTCAAATTCCATGAAGTAAACTGATGTAAATCTTGAGTGTTGAGTGTAATTTTGATCACCTTCCTCAGTGAGTGATATTGAGTGTGTGGAGTGGAGAGAAATGAAAATCGCCTATTGTCACGAGTAGGTTTCAAATGAAGTTACTGAGAACAGCGCCTAGTCGCCACATTCCAGCGCCTGTTCGGGGAGGCTGGTACGGGAATTGAACCGTGCTACTGGCCTGCCTTGGTCTGCTTTCAAAGCCAGTGATTTAGTCCTGTGCTAAACATCCCAAAGGTCAGGATAATCACAATATTTGGGATCCTGTGTATTCAGGATCCAGTTTGTCCGATTTGGCTCAGAGAGGGAGCAATTGAGGGGTTTAAAAAACTGAAGGGATTGAACCCAGTCTGATTGGAGAGATTATTTGAGATGGACTCTCGTGGAATCTGAAATCTTGAGGGCAAGGTTAAATGTTGGGAAGGATTTATCATCACTCCCTGGGCTGTTTATACAAGATACAGTGAGATCACCCAGTGATCAGGACTAAAATTGTTGCTTTTTCTTGTAGCATATTTATGCTCTCGACTCTTTTTCTAAGTTCTTAAATTCTGTTTGTTGTGAGCTGGCTGGTGTGGAAAGAGGTTGTGGAGATCAGGAATTCCCCATCTGCACCCCCTCCACCTTCGAGAGCTTCCTCAATAATCCCCACTCCCCATGACCAAGCTGCTTAACCTCCCTCCTGGCTCAGTGTTTGCCTTCACGTCCACTGTTTGGGATCTTTTCATTGATTGAATGATCTTTACAAATATGTCACTGGGGATGTGTGGAGATTGTGAAAGATGCTGAACAAATGCAAGTTATTTCCCTTTTTCAGGGTAAACGTGTTTACTTACTCCGGGAGGAAGGCACTGATTATTACATAGTCGGTCATTCCAACAATTACCAACGTCGAATTTCTCAGCTTCAAACAGGAAACCCCCGGAAACTGATCTATTTATGTTCAACGAAAATGAAGGATAAGGATGATGAAAAGAATGTTCGTGAGGCGTTGGAGGAGTACAAAGTGGATCTGGGCGGAGGGACTAAGTGGTTTAAAATCCCTGACGATGACATCGAAGGTGCATGTGAAGCAATTAGAAACATTAACCCTGCAGATTATGAAGTTGTCTCTCCTCGGGAGAGAGGAACGATCAGTAACAGTGTCACTGGGCTGGACGCTGTAAAAAGATTTGTGTGTTTGTATTTTCAGCATTTGATGAATAATAGGAATTTGAGTTAAATTAATTTTGATCCAATGTCCTTTTTAGGGGAAGCGACACCCAACACCCATTCAGATAGGAACCAATTACAGCAACAACAGGTGGGTTCAGACCCCCTCAATCCGGCCACAATCCCCTCACCCCCATCAGATAGGGGTGTCCTACTGACCCCCACTTAAACCCGGATCTCAGTGTAGCTTCCAATCCATCAGAGCTGTCACTCACATACTCACTGAATCAGGGCAATATTGGGAGGCTGTCATTCAGTCACTGGGTGGAATTTGATCCTATTTTACCCCCAAATTCCACAATCCCACCATATAGAGTCCAGCCCAGTGGGGCCCAGTACATACTGCTATTCTACTGCAAAAGGCAATCATACCATGTCCTATCCAATGGGATATCCCTGTGCTCTTCTATCGCCATTTTCTTATATTAATCGATCGCATTCTTCATGTCAAAGTCTCAAGGGGTCTATTTAGTTACACGATGATCTTTCACTAACCAGCCTGAAGTATATTGACTGTATTAATGAACTGTCCAACACTGGGTGATGGGGAGAATTTCTCGGATCTTGGATCCAGGGGCTGAAGGAGGGAAGGGAATCGGGGATGAGGGAGTGTGGATTGGACCAGGAGAAAGGCCGAGAGCAGCTCGCTGTTAATTGTGTGACGGTGAAAGAATAAACAATCAATCGTTGCATTAGAAAGATTGGCAACATAATCTGTAACAAAGTTTGTAATATTTTATGCTTTATAATTACACATAATTAACACTTGATTTTTAATATACAAGTGGAGGCAGTGGTGGAGTGGTATTATCACTGGACCAGAGACCCAGGGGAAAGCTCCTGGGCCCAGAGTTCGAATCCCCACCAGGGCAGATGGTGGAATTTAAATTCAATAAAAATCTGAAATTTAAAGTCTAACGATGACCATGAAACCATCAAAACCCATCTGGGTCACTAATGTCCTTCAGAAAAGGAAATCTGCCGTCCTTACCTGGTACTATGCTTTGTATCTTTCTGACTTAAATTTATGCCTTGTAATGTTTAATAAAGCTTTTCAATTCACCATTTAAAGTGTCCATTCTTGCTCGATGGTTCAGTCTTGTAGAACCTAATTCAATTCACAATTGGGGATTCATTGCAAATGTCCCGGACCCCAGATATCCCCAGGGTTGTAGCTCCTGCTCACACTCTGGTCAGATATTGGATTGTGTGGGACTGCAGCCCAGTGAGAGTCGGGGAGGAGGGGAGGGAATTAGGGATGAGGGAGTGTGGATGGGCCCAGGAGGAAAGCTGAGGAACTCCTGAGCTTTGAGCAGACGGAGCACCAGGGAACGGGTCTGGAGAGATGGTGGAAGGAATGTTGACTCATTCTTTGGTCTCCTGATTTTAAATCAACCCAGCCTCTCTCCCCATTGGTGGTTTGTCAATGGGTGTGTCCAATCACAGTCCACTTCCTCCAGGGAAAGATGCAGGGAGAGAAATCTCCGAATGATGCCTCGATCAACAGGAGGATCAGAGATCCCGGCCTGGGAGTACAGACAGAGGGAGCACAGTCTGAGAGTACAGACAGCGGGAGCACAGTCTGAGAGTACAGACAGCGGGAGCACAGTCTGAGAGTACAGACAGAGGGAGCACAGTCTGAGAGTACAGACAGAGGGAGCACAGTCTGAGAGTACAGACAGAGGGAGCACAGTCTGAGAGTACAGACAGAGGGAGCACAGTCTGAGAGTACAGACAGAGGGAGCACAGTCTGAGAGTACAGACAGAGGGAAAGCACAGTCTGAGAGTACAGACAGCGGGAGCACAGTCGGAGAGTACAGACAGAGGGAAAGCACAGTCTGAGAGTTCAGACAGGGGGAAGCACAGTCTGAGAGTACAGACAGAGGGAAAGCACAGTCTGAGAGTACAGACAGCGGGAGCACAATCTGAGAGTACAGACAGAGGGAGCACAGTCTGAGAGTACAGCAAGCGGGAGCACAGTCTGAGAGTACAGACAGAGGGAGCACAGTCTGAGAGTACAGACAGGGGGAGCACAGTCTGAGAGTACAGACAGAGGGAGCATAGTCTGAGAGTACAGACAGCGGGAGCACAGTCTGAGAGTACAGACAGAGGGAGCAGTCTGAGAGTACAGACCGAGAGAGCACAGTCTGAGCGTACAGACAGAGGGAGCACAGTCTGAGAGTACAGACAGAGGGAGAACAGTCTGAGAGTACAGACAGAGGGAGCACAGTCTGAGAGTACAGACAGAGGGAGCACAGTCTGAGAGTACAGACGGGGGGATGCACAGTCTGAGAGTACAGACAGAGGGAGCACAGTCTGAGAGTACAGACAGGGGGGAAAACAGTCTGAGAGTACGGACATAGGGAGCACAGTCTGAGAGTACAGACAGAGGGAGCACAGTCTGAGAGTACAGACAGAGGGAACACAGTCTGAGAGTACAGACAGAGGGAGCACAGTCTGAGAGTACAGACAGAGGGAGCACAGTCTGAGAGTACAGACGGGGGGATGCACAGTCTGAGAGTACAGACAGAGGGAACACAGTCTGAGAGTACAGACAGAGGGAGCACAGTCTGAGAGTACAGACAGGGGGGAAAACAGTCTGAGAGTACGGACATAGGGAGCACAGTCTGAGAGTACAGACAGAGGGAGCACAGTCTGAGAGTACAGACAGAGGGAACACAGTCTGAGAGTACAGACAGGGGGAGCACAGTCTGTGAGTACAGACAGGGGGGATGCACAGTCTGAGAGTACAGACAGAGGGAAAACAGTCTGAGAGTACAGACAGAGGGAGCACAGTCTGAGAATACAGACAGAGGGAACACAGTCTGAGAGTACAGACAGCGGGAGCACAGTCTGAGAGTACAGACAGAGGGAGCACAGTCTGAGAGTACAGACAGAGGGAGCACAGTCTGAGAGTACAGACAGGGGGGATGCACAGTCTGAGAGTACAGACAGAGAGAATCACAGTCTGAGAATACAGACAGGGGGGGATGCCCGTAGTGTCCTAAAAAGTAAGGTTAAGGGGGGGGTTGTTGGGTTACGGATATAGGGTGGATACGTGGGTTTGAGTAGGGTGATCATTGCTCAGCACAACATCGAGGGCCGAAGGGCCTGTTCTGTGCTGTACTGTTCTATGTTCTATGTTCTACTTTAAAATTGTAATGTGAGCTTTGGGATGGAAAACAGCCAAAACACTAAAAACGCAATCTGGCAATAACAAACCTCCTGTTGGCAGAAAAGTAGGACTGGCCTATAAGACTATAGGAAAGGAGGATCCTCCCAGTTGCTCTGGCATGCCGATGTTCCCCTATTCAGGCGATACCGAAGAGGAGGAGGATTTCAACCCTAGACCCCACCCTCATGCTCCCCGATCCTACAATTCCACTGTCCTAAGTCCTGACTCCCACTTCTGATCCCATTACCAATGACTCCCGCTGATGTGTCCCCCTTAGCGACACGCACTCGGTCACAGATGCAAGCCGGAAATATCTTCTCTACGGAAGACATGATAATTGACTAAAAGGTGTTGATTAAAAGATCCACAATAAGGGAATTATGGAAGTGAAGTTAATGAGTTACCAATTTAGAAGCATGCTGGCAATAATGACTAAAGTTTAACATTGCTTTTGAACAAAATTTAATAGATCAGATGATGTAAACTAACTACTGCTTGGAACGCTGTACTGGCCTTATTTTGATAACAAGTGGTTCTTTTGAAGGACAACAAAATGCGTACTTGAATTGTTTTTAAACTAATGGCAAAACATTCATAATTCCTCTTGCAAATGTTCCCAAAGTTGTTCAGTTCACACTATATCAGTTTAAAAGAAAGTAACTTTACAAATAAGAGTAATTGAAATATGAATAAGTTTTTGGATTGCGTGAAAAGACGTAAATGGCATCACGCCAAGTTCACCGCCCCTTAGATTCTGCAGGAAACATTAACCATTTCAGCAGACAGTTGGTCTTTTTTGAATTGACAAAGAAAAAATACACGTCTCTAAGAATAGCTAATGCCTCTAAAATTAATCAGTGCAAATTGACTTAAATGGAATAACACAGATAAAGTTTTCGAAGGAGAATGAAAAATGTTTTTGTTCGAAATTTGTCCCCAAGGACAAGGGCTGAATCCAAGAGAGAGAAAGAGAGACAGAGGAAGAGATTGAAGGAGAGAGAGAGCCAGGGACAGAGACAGGAACTGTTAGAGACAGCGAAAGTTGAGAGAGCGAAAGAGAGCGAGTCAGGGAGAGGCAGAGATGGAGAGGTAGACAGATAAAGAGAAAGAGCGACAGGAGTTCCAAAGACAGATAGAGTTACGTAGAGAGGGAGAGAGATAGATAAGAGAGAGAGGGAAAGAATTCATATTTCATTTTTCAGACTTTGACTTTAAAAATTATGTTTCAAGCTGTGATGATTTGAAAGAGGTAAAGAGATATCGATGCCAACATGGTCCTTGTTATTACCTGAAACCTTCTCTGTGTTCTATGCTGGCAGCTAACGTTAACCCTGAGTACCACTGTTTAAAAAAATAAAAATCTAAAAACTGCAGGAAGTCTTACAGAAGATTAATGACACTTGGGCACAGCTATTAAAACACCCGATAGAGTCCAGATGAGAGAATATAGTGACCCAAGCCTTGATAACGGCATTACCATATCACCTATCCCGCAGGCCCAGCTTCGAAATTTTCCCCTATTCATTACTCCACAGTGGTGGTTGATTGATTTTGATCCCTCACACTTTTCACCTCCCTTAGATATTCCCAATCCACATGTCACTCTTTGCTACAATCATACAGTAACCTCGCCAAATTTGGAGAGCATTTACCAAGACAAAAAAAGGATCTGCCTTTCTTGTTGATTTACCCCACAGCCTATGGCGTCAGTCGAGACTTGTGTCACCCCACGTGACCCTTTCTGTCAACGAAGGCTACAGTGCCAAGTCCTTGGGATTTCCGGCAGCTGCACTACGAGGACAAGCTGATACTTTCCTCAGTGAAAGTCAAACCCTACCCGCAGGCACTTTAGAATATTTTAAACGCCCATTTGTCCTCATTGGCACACTGCACCATCATCATTCAACCCAATCTACGACTCCTGAACTACCCGCAGATTTATGGGCAGCCTCCAAACACAAAGTTGCTTTCACTAATGTCCCTCCCTTGCCCTGGATTTCACAGTACCCTTTGCTTCCCGAGGCTGAAGGAGTCTCGGTTATGATTCAATCGTTCCTTCAACAGGGAATTCTGATGCCATGCCAATCGCCCTGAAATACCCAATTCTTCCAGTTCCTAAGATAGGAAGACCATCCGAATGGCGTTTGGTCCAAGACCTCCGGCGTATTAATCAGATAGTGGAACCCTTACATCCTATTGTCCCGAATCCGGCAACAATCCTTAGCAATGTCCCACCGGAAACGACTATTTTCACCCTTGTTGATTTGCAACAGACCTTTTTTGCGATCCCCCTCGCCCCTGAATCACAGTATTTGTTTTCTTTCACATTTAAGGGAAAGCAATACACCTGGGCTAGACTTCCACAGGGCTTCATTCATTCCCCAACCCTTTTCTCACAGGCATTGCACTCCCAGTTAGCGACATTAGCACCTCTTGGTGGCTCCACCATCATTCAATATGTTGATGACTTACTCCTTGCCAGCCCTGATTTCATTGCTAACCAGCGTGACACCTTTTACCTGCTCATCCGTCTCCATTCATGGGGATATGTGAGCCCGCCCACTAAAGTTCATAAAGGCCAACGACAGGTCAAATTTTTGGGTGTCCTAATAAGTGCTACTGATCACTCCCTTACTCAGGAACACATTACTCCTATACTGCAGACCCCATTTCCTACATCGCCCAAGCAGGTGCGAGCCTTTTTAGGATTAGTGAACTTTTGCAGACAATGGATTCCGAATGTTACTGTACATACTAAAGAATTAACTCTGTACTCCTCTCAAAATGTTCCTCTTAAGTTTGAACTACCTGATTCAGCAATGCAATCTTTCATTATTCTGAAAAACGCCCTGGCTACCGCCCCAGCGCTAGGACGACCTATGTATGACAGACCCTTTCAGCTGTACGTTAATGTTCTTGATAAATGCGCCACTGGTGTTCTTACACAAGAACACGGTGACCGGCGTCATCCGGTCACCTACTATTCTACCAAATTAGATCCTGTAGCTTGCGGTCTACCTCCCTGCACCCAAATTCTTACGGCTGTCCATTTGTTAGCACAGGCAGCCTCTAATCTGACGCTTCACCAGCCAGTACAAGTGCATACTTCACACTCTATCGTGGCTCTCCTAACGTCTCAGCAAACCCAGCATCTGACTCAAGCGCGATTGAGCCGCTATGAGGTTTCACTATTGCAAAACCCCTACCTCTCTTTTCATTATTGTTCAACCTTAAATCCTGCTGTGTTCCTTGAACAGCCCCCCGATAACCTTGGGGACCCACTACACGACTGTTTACTTCGGAATCACTTCCTTACCGCACCTCGCCAGGATTTAACAGACAGGCCTATTGATAATCCAGATCTAATTTTTTATGTTGATGGCAGTTCTTCCATTTCCCCATTTGGCGTCCCACAGTCGGGATATGCCGTGGTAACCGACACCGACGTGCAGGAAACAGCAGCCTTCCAGACCCCTGTCTCTGCACAAAAAGCCGAGCTATTCGCCCTTACTCGAGCATGTATTTTGGCCACAGACAAAAGTACTAATGTTTACACTGATTCTAGGTATGCCTTTGGCGTGACCCATGATTTCGGTCGCCTCTGGCAGCAGCGAGGTTTTCTCACCTCTGTGGGAGCTCCCATTCAAAATGCTCTTTGGGTTAAAAATCTCCTCAATGCTATTCAGCTTCCCCGTCAATTGGCAGTTATTAAATGTGTTGCGTACACGAAGGGTGACACTCCTGTTCAATTAGGAAATGCCCGTGCTGATTCAGCTGCTAAAGCTGCAGCTTCATCAACCTCTAGTTCCCAGTGGGGCAAATCAGGCTCTAAACCAGGTACCTGCATTAAGGACGAAGAGCATGCCAGAGATAACTGAAGTTTAAAATTACAGAGGGACGCCTCTGATTCTGAGCGAACACTATGGACGTCAATGGGGTGTTCGCACTCCTTGACACGAGACCTCTGGCTGACTCCAGTTGGTCAAGTTTGTATTCCGAATTCTTTATTGCCGGTACTTGTTGATTATTTGTATTCTTGTACCCATCTTGGCAAGGGGGGAGTGGTACAGCTACTCCTAAAAACTTGGTGGCACCCAGATTTGAATACAGCAGCGCAAACGCGGCTGGATCGATGCGTCATTTGCATGAAACATAATATGGGTAAAGGTATTAAATGCCCTCCGGGAACCACCCCCTTGCCAGATGGTCTTTTTGCTTGTATACAGCTTGATTTTATCGAATTGCCAAAAGCACAGTGCTATAAATATTGTTTAGTAATAATCGATGTGTTTCGTAAATGGATTGAAGCCTTCCCCACCACTAATTGTACGGCACATACAGTAGTGAAGTTGTTGTTAACGGAAGTCATTCCTCATTTTGGGGTACCCAAAATGGTGAGCTCAGACAATGGACCACATTTTGTAGCACGGATCAATACTGAATTGTGCGAAGCCCTTGTAATTAAACAGCAACTGCACTGCGCGTATCACCCGCAGACAGCAGGAATTGTGGAAAGAGCCAACGGGATGTTAAAAGTAAAATTATCTAAATTAACTGAAGAAACTGGGTTAAATTGGCTAAAAGTATTACCCTTGGCACTGTTTCACATGCAAGTGACTCCCCATCCGCGGACCGGACTGTCAGCTGCAGAGATAGTCTATGGTCGGCCAATGAGGACTCCCTGGGATGCCCATGAAAAACCCCCAGAGGGAGTAGACCTCCAAGTGATGGGGGAACAAATGCAGAACTATTTGAAGTAATTAACACTTTCTTTGAAGTTTCTCCACTCACAGGTAAAACAGGCACATCTCTCAGTAATGGCAGGGACAGCCATCCCTCGATATCCAGTGGTCAAACCCGGAAACCACGTGTTGGTGAAAAACTGGGACAGAAAGAAACTAGGACAACGCTGGAGCGGACCCTTCCTCGTATTACTGACGACACCAACTTCGGTCAAACTTGAAGGACGTGCCAGTTGGACACATCTATCCGATTGCAAGAAGATAGTCTCCAACCCAGACGAGAACACAGGATGAAGATCTTCAGTATAATTTTTGGACTTTCTGGACTATTTAGCCTTAATGACCACTCGGTAGTAAAACAACGAACTAAACGAGACCTGCCTTCCAATACCTATTTACATATGTCATATCTTTACGCCGAAAAATTGAATATTAGCAAGTGTTGGGTTTGTACCCACATCCCCGTCCATTCGAGGGAAGGAATACCTCTCCAATCTCTCCCCTCTCATACCGCAGACAGTTGAATGGATTTTATGACAAAATCAAACAGGGATCAGGGGAGATAGGGGGAATATGAAAATATGGAGATCTGCTAGCTATGACATGACTAAATTTTCAGCTTCATATCAACCTACCTATAATCATGCCTTGACTCCACCCTCCCTCACTGTCCACTCGTATAATGTTCAAGGTTCCATATGTTTTATAAATCAGGGAAAGGAAAGTTAATGGGGCAAAGTAGGTGCAACCTACCAATATAATCCCCTGGATGACATCAGTTGATGATTTTACAGCCTACAATGGAACCTATTTCATATGCGGCACTAAAGCATATCCGTGGCTCCCCATTGATTGGACAGGATCCTGCTTTCTGGGATATTTCGTACCCCAAATGCATCACCGACCCACCCTTAAGCACTCCCCCTCGCGAGCAAAAAGAACAATTTCTAAAACGGAACAATTCCTTATGATGGCCTTTCCCTTGTATGGAACGGGCAAGGCATCCAACGAACTGATCTACATGGCCTCAGCATTGGAACATCTGGCAAACGTAACGGCAACAGAAGCCAGGGACACTGGACAGGCACAGGCCGAGGTCTCAGCTGAGCTAGTGGCTGTCCGGACCGTGGCATTACAAAATCGACTGGCTTTGGTTTATCTGTTAGCCTCGCAGGGAGGAACGTGCGCTATCATAGGCCAAGAGTGCTGTACTTACATTCCAGATGGCTCTGAAAATATCACTAACCTGGCCGACCATATTAAGAGACAGGCTGCTCAAATTCAAGAAATTGGCAGTGAATTGCACGACTATAACCCGCCGGGTTGGCTAGGGTGGGTGGGTCATGGATTATTTGATTGGATCGTTAAGGCCTTTATTCTACTACTACTAATGCTACTAGGGATAGGATTGCTTGCCTGCTTGTGTAAATGCATTTTCAAACGAATCATGGATATACCTATTTAGCTAGTTGTCATGATATGACAAAAGGGGGGAGTGTGGTATTGTGCGAAGCAAATAATGGCATGATGGGAAAACTAGTCAAGTCTTCTTGGTACAATTGAATTTAAACTGACTTCACATAACCTAAGGCACAAATACAAACAGCCAAGGTCAACTTGACCTGAGAACTGGCTGACTCTAAAACTCGGATAAGGCACGTTCGTCATGAGACCAGAGCAGTCTCAATACATACGATAAGCTAAAAAAACTGTCTCTTCCTGTACTTAAACAAATTTGCTCCATCTCTTAAAACAAAGACAAGATAATGATATGAGACCCCAGTCCCCTAAAGGTCAGCAAGGTGACGCCTTTGTAATGATTATTACTTATGTTTTACTTTTGATCAAATTCCTGACCAAGCTGTATTCATGTTATCTTGATCCTATAATGTATAAAAATTGTCTTATTCTTCTGTGATAGTGCAGACTTGGGATGGACCCAGCAGTTTGTACTTGACTGCCTTCCGACTTCAAGTCTCAGCCAATACTGCTAGCAGTTGTAATTCATAAAATAAAGTTCAGTTTTGCTTACCTAATGAGTGCTGCTTGAAACTTTCTATCACAGCACAGAAGCGGGGAAAAAACTGACTACGACAGGGGTCCCTCACAGACTCTGGTCACTGTAACACTGTCCACACTGGGGTCCCTCCCAGACGCTGGTCACTGTAACACTGCCCACACTGGGGTCCCTCACATACCCTGGTCACTGTAACACTGCCCACACTGGGGTCCCTCACAGACCCTGGTCACTGTAACCCTGCCCACACTGGGGTCCCTTCCAGACCCTGGTCACTGTAACCCTGCCCACACTGGGGTCCCTCCCAGACCCTGGTCACTGTAACCCTGCCCACACTGGGGTCCCTCCCAGACCCTGGTCACTGTAACCCTGCCCACACTGGGGTCCCTCCCAGACCCTGGTCACTGTAACCCTGCCCACACCGGGGTCCCTCCCAGACCCTGGTCACTGTAACCCTGCCCACACTGGGGTCCCTCCCAGACCCTAGTCACTGTAACCCTGCCCACACTGGGGTCCCTCCCAGACCCTGGTCACTGTAACCCTGCCCACACCGGGGTCCCTCCCAGACCCTGGTCACTGTAACCCTGCCCACACTGGGGTCCCTCCCAGACCCTAGTCACTGTAACCCTGCCCACACTGGGGTCCCTCCCAGACCCTGGTCACTGTAACCCTGCCCACACTGGGGTCCCTCCCAGACCCTGGTCACTGTAACCCTGCCCACACTGGGGTCCCTCCCAGACCCTGGTCACTGTAACCCTGCCCACACTGGGGTCCCTCCCAGACCCTGGTCACTATAACCCTGCCCACACTGGGGTCCCTCACAGACCCTGGTCACTGTAACACTGCCCACACTGGGGTCCCTCCCAGACCCTGGTCACTGTAACCCTGCCCACACTGGGGTCCCTCCCAGACCCTGGTCACTGTAACCCTGCCCACACTGGGGTCCCTCCCAGACCCTGGTCACTGTAACCCTGCCCACACTGGGGTCCCTCCCAGACCCTGGTCACTGTAACACTGCCCACACTGGGGTCCCTCCCAGACCCTGGTCACTATAACCCTGCCCACACTGGGGTCCCACCCAGACCCTGCTCACTGTAACCCTGCCCACACTGGACACCCTCTCAGACCCTGGTCACTGTAACCCTGCCCACACTGGAGACCCTCCCAGACCCTGGTCACTGTAACCCAGCCCACACTGGGGTCCCTCCCAGACCCTGGTCACTGTAACCCTGCCCACACTGGGGCCCCTCCCAGACCCTGGTCACTGTAACACTGCCCACACTGGGATCCCTCCCAGACCCTGGTCACTGTAACCCTGCCCACACTGGGGCCCCTCCCAGACCCTGGTCACTGTAACACTGCCCACACTGGGGTCCCTCCCAGACCCTGGTCACTGTAACACTGCCCACACTGGGGTCCCTCCCAGACCCTGGTCACTATAACCCTGCCCACACTGGGGTCCCACCCAGACCCTGGTCACTGTAACCCTGCCCACACTGGACACCCTCTCAGACCCTGGTCACTGTAACCCTGCCCACACTGGGGTCCCTCCCAGACCCTGGTCACTGTAACCCTGCCCACACTGGGGTCCCTCCCAGACCCTGGTCACTGTAACCCTGCCCACACTGGACACCCTCCCAGACCCTGGTCACTGTAACCCTGCCCACACTGGGGTCCCTCCCAGACCCTGGTCACTGTAACACTGCCCACACTGGGGTCCCTCCCAGACCCTGGTCACTGTAACCCTGCCCACACTGGGGTCCCTCCCAGACCCTGGTCACTGTAACACTGCCCACACTGGGGTCCCTCCCAGACCCTGGTCACTGTAACCCTGCCCACACTGGGGTCCCACACAGACCCTGGTCACTGTAACCCTGCCCACACTGGGGTCCCTCCCAGACCCTGGTCACTGTAACCCTGCCCACACTGGGGTCCCTCCCAGACCCTGGTCACTGTAACCCTGCCCACACTGGGGTCCCTCCCAGACCCTGGTCACTGTAACTCTGCCCACACTGGGGTCCCTCCCAGACCCTGGTCACTGTAACCCTGCCCACACTGGGGTCCCTCCCAGACCCTGGTCACTGTAACACTGCCCACACTGGGGTCCCTCCCAGACCCTGGTCACTGTAACCCTGCCCACACTGGGGTCCCACACAGACCCTGGTCACTGTAACCCTGCCCACACTGGGGTCCCTCCCAGACCCTGGTCACTGTAACCCTGCCCACACTGGGGTCCCTCACAGACCCTGGTCACTGTAACACTGTCCACACTGGACACCCTCCCAGACCCTGGTCACTGTAACCCTGCCCACACTGGGGTCCCTCCCAGACCCTGGTCACTGTAACCCTGCCCACACTGGGGTCCCTCCCAGACCCTGGTCACTGTAACCCTGCCCACACTGGGGTCCCTCACAGACCCTGGTCACTGTAACCCTGTCCACACTGGACACCCTCCCAGACCCTGGTCACTGTAACCCTGCCCACACTGGGGTCTGTTCTTGAAAATACAGAAAAAATGTGTCATTTGAAACATGGAAGTCTGGCAATATCTGGTTTGAGAGGGTACAGGGAAATATCCCACAAAAGTTTCATAGCAGCTTCAAAGAGCAGGGTTGTAAAATGCAGATTCTTGCTCACAAGCAGGCTAATCAAACACACCAGTCTCATGTGGTAAGCTAAAACAATGGCTCACACCTTCATGGAATGTAACTATCTCAGGAAGCATCTGAAAAAGCATGGATGAGAGTTTCAATTGCATTAAGTGACGAATGTTTAAAACAGGCAAGTCTTTCAAGTCATAACCAAGTTAAATTTTAGCATACAGCTAAAAGCAAAGTTTCACACCTTAATTGAAATAAACTCTCTTAGTAAACAGCTGGAAAGGATGGAAGATACTCAGTCAAATTTGGTGTCAAATTTAAAGTGTAAAATTCTATGAACATCAAACAATTAAAAGAAAATTGGAGACGACCTGTCTACGAGAAACATCATGTAAGTCAAAATCAAAGGCAAAGTTATGAGCTGGGGACAATTGGAAAATTAAACGATTTGAAATCACAGAATTAAAAGTAACACCTATTGAAACCAAAGCATTGTTTAATCAGATCTGAGAGGAGACGATATGCCCAAAATGAATAATTAGTTGTAGTAAGATGTTTACATCAAAGATACTTTTAAACTATCAAAGTGAAACAAGGCTATTTACAATAAAGTCGTTAAAACTTAATAACTCTCAGAAAAAGAATATAAACCCAGGGACCAGCAGCAGAGGACAGAGGACAGGAGAAACCAGCAACAGGAGAGAAGGGGAGGAGAACTCAGAGAGAGAGAGAGAGAGAGAGCTCGGTCATGGGAAAGACAAGGCAAGCAGCCGAGTTTAAACAGTTATACATCTAAGGAAGACTAGAATTTAAACAGAAGTCAGAGTCAGCTTAGAGATAGCTAGCAGAGCCAGCTCTCACAGCTCGGTGCATGGGAAGAACAGGACACAGCAACCGAGTTCACCAGCGAATACAACTCAAGAAGACCAGATTTTAAGAAGATCGATTGCCAAGGTGGGCCTGAAGCAGCCAGAAGCAAGATCTTTTTTCCTTTCTGTAAAGAAAGTGTTTGCAGCTTTTAAAAGAAAAAATGTAATAATAAAAATAACTTAACCTGAAAAAGTGGTTATTAGCTTACTTCACTTCCTTAATAACGCAGGACCCAGGACATCAATGCTATTAAGGGGTAAGTAGGTAAATTTCTTCGGTGAAGGTATGGGTTATACCGGGGGATAACTTGAAAAGATAGTTTGACCTGAATAGCACTTACAGAAGCCTGCACTGGAGTCAGGGAGTGAGAATCCCTGTTCACCATTTAGAATATCAACCTTTTTTTTGGTATAGGGGGAATTCTAAGAATAGTGGTGAGTTTTAACTTCATGGCGCCCAGCGTGGAGGCCTAGAATATTAGAAGTTTCTAGGTAAAGCGAGGCTAGAATATTAGAAGTTTCTAGTTAAGCAGAGTAGGGGCTAGAATATTAGAATTTTTTAGTTCCCAAGAAACGGTTGGAATATTAGAAGTTTCTAACCGGCACAAAGGCTAGAATATTAGAAGTTTCTAGTCTATGTGTGAGTCAGACTTTACCTGCCGAGTTTAGTCTGGAAAGTCATGTGTGATTGGCTTTTGTAAGGATATTCTGTGGATCGAGGGGACTGAAGCTCAGGTTGGGTGTGAAAATCAGTAGACTAGAAGATACTGACCCTGAGAAAAAGTCTGCAAGACATTTTGGTGATAGCACTAAAATCTTGCATCCGTTACTGGTAAAAGAGGCCAAAGAATAAATCATCCTCAGAGTAAGGCAGATTGTGCGGACATTTTCTGGAAAATAGGGACGCTTAGAATCTTCAGAAACCAATAACCAATTGACCCTTAACTAAAACAGGAAGATAGTGCCTTAGTCAGCCTTGGATAGGGCCCAGAAAGGGTACTTATCCTTAATTTCAGAGTGCACCTGAAAGGGACAACCAGGAACAGAAAAGAAAAATCCTAAAAATGGCAATTAGGGTAATTCTCTTGCCCTGGAATACAGTCAAGAGATTTTAAACAATGAAACAAGAGTAGAAAAGCTTAACAGAGGCAAAAAAAACTCCTACAGAAGTGAAACTTATCAGCATGGAGGGGTCTCAATTTTTGTTAAGAGCAACTGAAACCCTGCAGAATAGAGGTCCAAGATCTCAGTGGATAAATGAGTGTTTAATAAGGATTTGTGAAATCCTGCAGAGTAAAGATCCAAGATCTGAGTGGATGAATGAGTGTGTGTATGTCTAATAAGGAATTGTGAATTTCTTTAAATGTTTGTACTTTTAAAAAATGTTGTGTTTTACTAAGCCGATTTTCACATAAATTGGAAGTTATAAATGGCAGGCAGAAATGTGATCAATATTATGGGATAGTGAATCAGGACGTTCAGAACTAAATTGGTCTCAGAATAAACAGATAAAGAGTTTGTGCTGGGCAGCAGTCAGCTGCTGCAGACTTTGAAATTGCTGCATTGAAGTTGACACTGCATGGCTCCGCAGGGTCCTAGTGCCCGGTGATCACAAACACACACTAGCAGAGATAATGATGTTTAGAATGTTAAATACATTGAAGAAGGAGCTTTAGAGAATAAAGATATTGGACCAGAAGTTAGTTTGGAGAATTAATTGCAGTATCAGGAAATTAGTATCTGATTGCCGGAAAAGATTTAATACAAATTGATGCAGAAAAATTAAAATATTAAAACCAATTGGCAATGACAGAAGGAGGAAGCTTAACAGGCTTTGATTGTATGATGTACATCAAGGATATGGAAAATAAACCAGTTCAAAAAGAAATGGTGGCAAAAGAAATCCGGAAGTCCTGGAGGGGGCACTTCTGGGTTAACCAAATGAAAATAGAAAGTACAAATTAAAGAATAGGGCCCTCTCCACCCTTGATCTGTTCATTTGATTTTTCAGATGGAAAAAATAAATAACAAACCAGTTCACAAGAAGGAAGAGAACTACGCTCCAGAGAAGAATCTTTTAGACAGGATTGGGGGGAAACTAATGATAGAATTGGCTACATATTTGAGGGAATTAAATGACAGAACCCGGAGGAAAACGTTACGGGTTAGAGACAAATCAAAATATCAAATTATTACTGGACAGTGAAACCTCCGGTCAGACATCTCTAACTGGACATTAGCTGATGGATGATCTGTGGTTTCCACGGGGTATGTACTACACGGTGGAGTTATTAAGGGTCTCGGCAGACAGCAGCGACTGACGAGGAACCCCAACATGATAAATGACAATCATTTAAGAATTTTTGTAGCTTGATACCACGGTGGGAAAATTGTTACCAATGCAGCAAAACAATATTGCATTGAAGAGCTGTAATTGTTATTAAAAAAAAATTCATGTAACTTGATAGGGACTGCTATATATATATATATATATGATAAGGGGGGTAGGTGTGCCGTTAAAGAACTTGATCCGCATTTCTAAACTGTGTGAATGTTTTAATAGAAGGATAGTTTAGTGTGTTTTCTTGATTTAACTACATAGAACATTACAAATAATATTGATGTTGTTTATATGCCATATTTAGTATGTAATGACTATTGGCCCCAAAGCCAAGAAGGGATGTTTCGATATTGTAATTTATTTCTAGTATTTAAATTGTGATAACAGTTGCAAATATGTAAAGTTGTAACACACAGTCTATTTGTGTGGTTAGGTAATGAGTAATATGTTAAGATAAGACTTAATTTTTTTTTACTGTGTATTTAACAATAGGGAGAATTTATTTGGAAAAGTGACAGTTCAATGTGGTTTTACAAATGCTGTAATGGAAAATATACACTTTCATGGTGTAAGGGAAATGATGACAGATGAAAGGGATTTGAAGGAAATTTGTCAGAAAGGTATTCTCTCATGTAAACCAGGGGTTGGCAGACTTACATGATTCACGACAATGTTAGACATTAATGGGGAAGTTAGGAATACAAGGAGGATCAATTGAACCTTTTAAATTAATGAAACAAGGGAATCAGTGGGTGGTACATGATATCGTAATTTACCATTCCAATCAGCAATGGAAAAGCAATTTGGATAACGGAAAAATGGGACACGTAACAGCCAGTGATGGACAAAAGACCTTTGTGGTTACTGATGAACTGAGTTGTGTGCTGTTTCTAAGGGACACGAGGAAGCTTCTACGGTGCTGCTATCCCAAGGAAGTAAAATGCTTTGGAGGTAGTGGAACACATGGAAAGCGATTGTTACCTTCCTGAGCAACAACGGCTATGGTTCACGGTAATTGGACTTGAGGAAAAGAAAAGACTCTTATCGACACTGGTCTGAGATATGGATGCATTTACGTGTTGATTTTGGTGCACAATTTGAAATTCCAACACATGCATACAAATGACAAAGATCGGGGATATATGTTAGTACAATTGGATGGGGGGACAATTAACCAAATTATATAGTTATGTTTCAAATGTCAAGACGGGGTGTTCTTGAAAATACAGAAAAATGTGTCATTTGAAACATGGAAGTCTGGCAATATCTGGTTTGAGAGGGTACAGGGAAAGATCCCACAAAAGTTTCATAGCAGCTTCAAAGAGCAGGATTGTAAAATGCAGATTCTTGCTCACAAGCAGGCTAATCAAACACACCAGTCTCATGTGGTAAGCTAAAACAATGGCTCACACCTTCATGGAATGTAACTATCTCAGGAAGCATCTGAAAAAGCATGGATGAGAGTTTCAATTGCATTAAGTGACGAATGTTTAAAACAGGCAAGTCTTTCAAGTCATAACCAAGTTAAATTTTAGCATACAGCTAAAAGCAAAGTTTCACACCTTAATTGAAATAAACTCTCTTAGTAAACAGCTGGAAAGGATGGAAGATACTCAGTCAAATTTGGTGTCAAATTTAAAGTGTAAAATTCTATGAACATCAAACAATTAAAAGAAAATTGGAGACGACCTGTCTACGAGAAACATCATGTAAGTCAAAATCAAAGGCAAAGTTATGAGCTGGGGACAATTGGAAAATTAAACGATTTGAAATCACAGAATTAAAAGTAACACCTATTGAAACCAAAGCATTGTTTAATCAGATCTGAGAGGAGACGATATGCCCAAAATGAATAATTAGTTGTAGTAAGATGTTTACATCAAAGATACTTTTAAACTATCAAAGTGAAACAAGCCCATTTACAATAAAGTCGTTAAAACTTAATAACTCTCAGAAAGAGAATATAAACCCAGGGACCAGCAGCAGAGGACAGAGGACAGGAGAAACCAGCAACAGGAGAGAAGGGGAGGAGAACTCAGAGAGAGAGAGAGAGAGAGCTCGGTCATGGGAAAGACAAGGCAAGCAGCCGAGTTTAAACAGTTATACATCTAAGGAAGACTAGAATTTAAACAGAAGTCAGAGTCAGCTTAGAGATAGCTAGCAGAGCCAGCTCTCACAGCTCGGTGCATGGGAAGAACAGGACACAGCAACCGAGTTCACCAGCGAAATACAACTCAAGAAGACCAGATTTTAAGAAGATCGATTGCCAAGGTGGGCCTAAAGCAATCAGCAGCAGCCAGAAGCAAGATCTTTTTTCCTTTCTGTAAAGAAAGTGTTTGCAGCTTTTAAAAGAAAAAATATAATAATAAAAATAACTTAACCTGAAAAAGTGGTTATTAGCTTACTTCACTTCCTTAATAACGCAGGACCCAGGACATCAATGCTATTAAGGGGTAAGTAGGTAAAATTCTTCGGTGAAGGTATGGGTTATACCGGGGGATAACTTGAAAAGATAGTTTGACCTGAATAGCACTCACAGAAGCCTGCACTGGAGTCAGGGAGTGAGAATCCCTGTTCACCATTTAGAATATCAACCTTTTTTTTGGTATAGGGGGAATTCTAAGAATAGTGGTGAGTTTTAACTTCAGGTTCCTCCCAGACCCTGGTCACTGTAACCCTGCCCACACTGGGGTCCCTCCCAGACCCTGGTCACTGTAACCCTGCCCACACTGGGGTCCCTCCCAGACCCTGGTCACTGTAACACTGCCCACACTGGACACCCTCCCAGACCCTGGTCACTGTACCCCTGCCCACACTGGACACCCTCTCAGACCCTGGTCACTGTAACCCTGCCCACACTGGGGTCCCTCACACGCCCTGGTCACTGTAACCCTACCCACACTGGGGTCCCTCCCAGACCCTGGTCACTGTAACACTGCCCACACTGGGGTCCCTCCCAGACCCTGGTCACTGTAACCCTGCCCACACTGGGGTCCCTCCCAGACCCTGGTCACTGTAACCCTGCCCACACTGGGGTACCTCCCAGACCCTGGTCACTGTAACCCTGCCCACACTGGAGACCCTCCCAGACCCTGGTCACTGTAACCCTGCCCACACTGGGGTCCCTCCCAGACCCTGGTCACTGTAACACTGCCCACACTGGGATCCCTCCCAGACCCTGGTCACTGTAACCCTGCCCACACTGGGGTCCCTCCCAGACCCTGGTCACTGTAACCCTGCCCACACTGGGGTCCCTCTCAGACCCTGGTCACTGTAACACTGCCCACACTGGGGTCCCTCCCAGACCCTGGTCACTGTAACCCTGCCCACACTGGGGTCCCTCCCAGACCCTGGTCACTGTAACCCTGCCCACACTGGGGTCCCTCCCAGACCCTGGTCACTGTAACCCTGCCCATGCGGAAGTGAATTTCATTTATTTGTTTTAAACCTTGCTGTCTGTATGTAATATTAAGGCTCTGAAATATATCTGTGATCCTCAAGTAAATAATGTTAAAACGTTGAGGGAGTGAGATGAGAGTAGAATTCTGTATCTGATAATACAGAGACAGCAAAGATGAGTCTGTAAAACCTTGTCGACTGAGACAAGGGATATTGGAATGTGAAAGAGCTGACTCGAGATGACTCAGGAGCACGAGAGAGAAGGAGATAAGGAAATTGAACCTGAGGGACAGATCCGATAAGAAAAACCGCTAGCAGCAGCAAGTTGCATCATAGTCACCAGCCTTTCGTAGGATAATAATTTCATATAAGCACATGTTCTGGATCCTTGCCAAATCATTGGTGTATCTAGGAATTTAAGGGCACCACCTCTAAGCTGTGTTTGTATAAAGAGATAGTCCATATTTTGGACTTTGGCATTTCTCAAAGGTGGTTCCCCCACTGCTTAGAGATTTGTCCCGGCCGTGAATAAACGAATATTCGTTACTGAACTGGTGGGTTCAGACCCCCTCAATCCGGCCACAATCCCCTCACCCCCATCAGATAGGGGTGTCCTACTGACCCCCACTTAAACCCGGATCTCAGTGTAGCTTCCAATCCATCAGAGCTGTCAGTCACACACTCACTGAATCAGGGCAATATTGGGAGGCTGTCATTCAGTCACTGGGTGGAATTTGATCCTATTTTACCCCCAAATTCCACAATCCCACCATGTAGAGTCCAGCCCAGTTGGGCCCAGTACATACTGCTATTCTACTGCAAAAGGCATCACACCCTGTCCTATCCAATGGGATCTCCCTGTGCTCTTCTATCGCCATTTTCTTATATTAATCGATCGCATTCTTCATGTCAAAGTCTCAAGGGGTCTATTTAGTTACACGATGATCTTTCACTAACCAGCCTGAAGTATATTGACTGTATTAATGAACTGTCCAACACTGGGTGATGGGGAGAATTTCTCGGATCTTGGATCCAGGGGCTGAAGGAGGGAAGGGAATCGGGGATGAGGGAGTGTGGATTGGACCAGGAGAAAGGCCGAGAGCAGCTCGTTGTTAATTGTGTGACGGTGAAAGAATAAACAATCAATCGTTGCATTAGAAAGATTGGCAACATAATTTGTCACAAAGTTTGTAATATTATATGCTTTATAATTACACATAATTAACACTTGATTTTAAGTATACAAGTGGAGGCAGTGGTGGAGTGGTATTATCACTGGACCAGAGACCCAGGGGAATGCTCCTGGGTCCAGAGTTCGAATCCCCACCAGGGCAGATGGTGGAATTTAAATTCAATAAAAATCTGAAATTAAAAGTCTAACGATGACCATGAAACCATCAAAACCCATCTGGGTCACTAATCTGCCGTCCTTACCTGGTACTATGCTTTGTATCTTTCTGACTTATCTTTATGCCTTGTAATGTTTAATAAAGCTTTTCAATTCACCATTTAAAGTGTCCATTCTTGCTCGATGGTTCAGTCTTGTAGAACCTGATTTAATTCCCAATTGGGGATTCATTGCAAATGTCCCGGACCCCAGATATCCCCAGGGTTGTAGCTCCTGCTCACACTCTGCTCAGATATTGGATTGTGTGGGACTGCAGCCCAGTGAGAGTCGGGGAGGAGGGGAGGGAATTAGGGATGAGGGAGTGTGGATGGGCCCGGGAGGGAAGCTGAGGAACTCCTGAGCTTTGAGCAGACGGAGCCCCAGGGAACGGGTCTGGAGAGATGGTGGGACTGTGGGAATCACTTGTTCCTGATCCCAGCTCCAACGGGGAATCAGGAATTCATGACTGACGCTGTTCACTTCCTATCTGAAGAGAAATAGAAATATATTTTACTGCAATAAACTCTGCTGATGGTTTGAGGGAGGAATGTTGACTCATTCTTTGGTCTCCTGATTTTAAACGTGTTCCTGAATAAAGATGCTGTTCCCGGGTCCGAGCCTCACAGGGTTTGGGGAGAGAGACACTTGTCCACTGTGAGGTCTCAGTTTAAATCAACCCAGCCTCCTCTCCCCATTGGCTGTTTGTCAATGGGTGTGTCCAATCACAGTCCACTTCCTCCAGGGAAAGATGCAGGGAGAGAAATCTCCGAATGATGCCTCGATCAACAGGAGGATCAGAGATCCCGGCCTGGGAGTACAGACAGAGGGAGCACAGTCTGAGAGTACAGACAGCGGGAGCACAGTCTGAGAGTACAGACAGCGGGAGCACAGTCTGAGAGTACAGACAGCGGGAGCACAGTCTGAGAGTACAGACAGCGGGAGCACAGTCTGAGAGTACAGACAGGGGGAGCACAGTCTGAGAGTACAGACAGGGGGAACACAGTCTGAGAGTACAAACAGGGGGAGCACAGTCTGAGAGTACAGACAGGGGGAACACAGTCTGAGAGTACAGACAGAGGGAGCACAGTCTGAGAGTACAGACAGAGGGAACACAGTCTGAGAGTACAGACAGGGGGAGCACAGTCTGAGAGTACAGACAGCGGGAGCACAGTCTGAGAGTACAGACAGAGGGAACACAGTCTGAGAGTACAGACAGAGGGAACACAGTCTGAGAGTACAGACAGAGGGAACACAGTCTGAGAGTACAGACAGCGGGAGCACAGTCTGAGAGTACAGACAGAGGGAACACAGTCTGAGAGTACAGACAGAGGGAACACAGTCTGAGAGTACAGACAGAGGGAACACAGTCTGAGAGTACAGACAGCGGGAGCACAGTCTGAGAGTACAGACAGAGGGAGCACAGTCTGAGAGTACAGACAGGGGGAGCACAGTCTGAGAGTACAGACAGCGGGAGCACAGTCTGAGAGTACAGACAGAGGGAGCACAGTCTGAGAGTACAGACAGAAGGAGCACAGTCTGAGAGTACAGACAGCGGGAGCACAGTCTGAGAGTACAGACAGGGGGAGCACAGTCTGAGAGTACAGACAGAGGGAGCACAGTCTGAGAGTACAGACAGCGGGAGCACAGTCTGAGAGTACAGACAGAGAGAGCACAGTCTGAGAGTACAGACAGCGGGAGCACAGTCTGAGAGTACAGACAGAGAGAGCACAGTCTGAGAGTACAGACAGCGGGAGCACAGTCTGAGAGTACAGACAGAGGGAGCACAGTCTGAGAGTACAGACAGAGGGAGCACAGTCTGAGAGTACAGACAGAGGGAACACAGTCTGAGAGTACAGACAGATGGAGCACAGTCTGAGAGTACAGACAGAGGGAGCACAGTCTGAGAGTACAGACAGGGGGAACACAGTCTGAGAGTACAGACAGAGGGAGCACAGTCTGAGAGTACAGACAGGGGGAACACAGTCTGAGAGTACAGACAGAGGGAGCCCAGACTGAGAGTACAGACAGAGGGAGCACAGTCTGAGAGTACAGACAGAGGGAACAAAGTCTGCGAGTACAGACAGGGGGAGCACAGTCTGAGAGTACAGACAGGGTTGATGGATTATGAGTTTAAGATCCCACCATCGTGGGTGGCATGGTGGCGCAGTGGTTAGCACTGCTGCCTCAAGGTGCCGAGGACCAGGGTTCGATCCTGGCACCAGTCACTGTGCATGTGGAGTTTGCACATTCTCCCCATGTCTGTGTGGGTTTCACTCCCACAACCCAAAGATGTGCAGTGCAGGTGGATTTTTAACTGGCTAAATTTTTAATTAAAAAAAAATAAATTTAGAGTAACCAATTATTTGTTTTTCCAATTTAGAGGCAATTTAGCGCGGCCAATCCACCTAACCTACACATCTTTGGGTTGTGGGGGTGAGACCCACGCAGACACGGGGAGAATGGGCAAACTCCACACAGACAGTGACCCAGAGCCGGGATCGAACCCGGGACCTTGGCGCCGTAATCACAGTGCTAACCACTGCGTCACATGCCGACCTTTGGCCACACTAAATTGACCCTTAATTGTAAAAAAGATTGACCCCCAGTATGTGATTAATTTGAAATAGTCCAATTCTTTAGATTATTATTATCCAACACTATGTAATAACTAAATGTATACTGGAACTGGTTTAGAATGTCACCTTTTAAACAGTGACCAATGCTATACACTTACACCCTCACCCTGGAGGTGCTGGAGCGGTTTGGGCTTGGACCAGGGTTCTCCGTGTGGGTGAAGTTACTGTGCAACGCTCCCTTGGCGAACATACGGACAAACACCACCAGCTCGAAATACTTCCAGCTGCACAGAGGCACGAGGCAGGGATGCCCGCTGTCCTCGCTGCTGTTCGCCCGGGCAATCGCGCCACCAGCGATCGCCCTCAGAACAGCGAAAGGCTGGTGAGGAACCCAGACGGGTTAGAGAGAGCACAGAGTCTCACTCTCTGCGGATGACCTGCTCCTCTACATTCTGAACCCTCACTCCAACATGGATGGGATCATGGAGCTCTTACAGGAGTTTGGGAACTTATCGGGCTACAAGCTCAACCTGAGCAAGTCTGGAATCTTCCTGATGAACCCGTAAGGGAGAGGGACTGAGCCGGAGGGGCTGCCGTTCAAACAGGCCCCAAACAAGTTCCTCAACCTTGGGGTCCAAATAGCCCCACGGCTGGACACGGATCCACAAACGGAACCTGACGAGTCTGATGGAGGAAGTCAAGAAGGACCTGACGAGGGAGATGGAGAGGACACACTCCCACTCTCCCTTCAATGGGTTTTCGCATTGAAACCACCCCACCACGTCAAGGTGACGGTCGCCCAGACCCTTTACGCCACGGGGTCTTTCCAATCTCCGAGTGGGGACCTGTCCGGGATCTCACAGAGCGCAGTGCGCAGGAGCATCCACGCCATCACGGAGGCCAGAGGGTCCTTAGACACTGTAACACTGCCAAACGGGAGCCGCCCACAGACCCCGGTGTTTACTCCCTATTCACCATCTCAGTGTCTCAGGCAGTGTTCTGTGGGGTGTGTGTTTGTCAATCTTGCAATGATGATGATGCAATAATTCCAGGAATACAGTTCAATAAATACGGAAGCAATCTTGTTCCAATCAGTTTAACATTATCCGAGTTGGTATATATACAGGAGAGGAACAGACAGAATTATAGAGACGGTTCCAACTGAAGATGGTGAGTTAAGTTTATTATCTGAGGAATATTTAAGTTTCAATGTTGGAGTTCTGGGTTTATC
The DNA here is from genome assembly GCF_902713615.1 of Scyliorhinus canicula. Taxonomy (NCBI): domain Eukaryota; kingdom Metazoa; phylum Chordata; class Chondrichthyes; order Carcharhiniformes; family Scyliorhinidae; genus Scyliorhinus; species Scyliorhinus canicula. The sequence goes on along the minus strand of NC_052168.1, from coordinate 2,385,810 downwards.
TCCAGGTGTCTCTGGGATGTCAGCTCTACTCCTGCTACCCCCTGTGACACAGTCTTGGGGAGGCCAAGGACTGTCTGCTCTATTCTGTAAAGTATCTGCAATAGTTTTCAATTCCTTTCCATCTTCTCTCCCGGGTAACTCGCTGAGTTTTCTGCTTCACCAGCTCTTGTTGCAGGATCAGTCTGAGCTGGACAGTGACTGGGATCCCACCCTGGGGTTCCTGTGAGGGGTGTCACCCACAGGGAGAGCTTCACATGGCGCTGTGCCCAATGGACCCCCCTCTATTCTGGGGAAGGGTGGGGTGGGTGGGGGTCCTTCAGGATGGCAGGGCTGTGATGGGCCGAATGGTTGACCTCACATTGAGTTTCACAGAGTTGCTATTTATAGTTAGGTTGGTGTGTTATGAATTGCAAACCAATAGAGCAGATTCCTGATGATTTAATGATCTCCATGAGTGAGGATTGAAGGTTTTTGAGGCTGTCAGGGAGATTGAGATCAGGAAAAGGCAGAGAGATTCCTGACAGTTTAGAATCCACAATTCCGGACTAAAAACAAGGATTCTCCTGAACACATTTCTCTCACGTTCCTAAAGTATTTTTCTGATCTCTCCTCCCCTCTTACAGTTACATTTAGAGATTGATCGATACTCCACACCCTCATTATCATCAAATCGATACTTATCCATTCTCTCCAACTCGAACTCGGTCCTAAACCTCAAAGTGTGAAACTCTCTTTCCCTCTTTTCCCCACAATCGACTGAACTGATAACCCTCCAGTGATTTTCTTTCTCTTTCTTCCAACTCCTCAAACCCCCGTCTCCTGCTGTCTGGATCCCCATTCTTTATTCACTGAATCATTGTGTATTTCCAGCATTTTCTACTTTTAGTCACAGGCAGTTTATTTATTCAAATTCCATGAAGTAAACTGATGTAAATCTTGAGTGTTGAGTGTAATTTTGATCACCTTCCTCAGTGAGTGATATTGAGTGTGTGGAGTGGAGAGAAATGAAAATCGCCTATTGTCACGAGTAGGTTTCAAATGAAGTTACTGAGAACAGCGCCTAGTCGCCACATTCCAGCGCCTGTTCGGGGAGGCTGGTACGGGAATTGAACCGTGCTACTGGCCTGCCTTGGTCTGCTTTCAAAGCCAGTGATTTAGTCCTGTGCTAAACATCCCAAAGGTCAGGATAATCACAATATTTGGGATCCTGTGTATTCAGGATCCAGTTTGTCCGATTTGGCTCAGAGAGGGAGCAATTGAGGGGTTTAAAAAACTGAAGGGATTGAACCCAGTCTGATTGGAGAGATTATTTGAGATGGACTCTCGTGGAATCTGAAATCTTGAGGGCAAGGTTAAATGTTGGGAAGGATTTATCATCACTCCCTGGGCTGTTTATACAAGATACAGTGAGATCACCCAGTGATCAGGACTAAAATTGTTGCTTTTTCTTGTAGCATATTTATGCTCTCGACTCTTTTTCTAAGTTCTTAAATTCTGTTTGTTGTGAGCTGGCTGGTGTGGAAAGAGGTTGTGGAGATCAGGAATTCCCCATCTGCACCCCCTCCACCTTCGAGAGCTTCCTCAATAATCCCCACTCCCCATGACCAAGCTGCTTAACCTCCCTCCTGGCTCAGTGTTTGCCTTCACGTCCACTGTTTGGGATCTTTTCATTGATTGAATGATCTTTACAAATATGTCACTGGGGATGTGTGGAGATTGTGAAAGATGCTGAACAAATGCAAGTTATTTCCCTTTTTCAGGGTAAACGTGTTTACTTACTCCGGGAGGAAGGCACTGATTATTACATAGTCGGTCATTCCAACAATTACCAACGTCGAATTTCTCAGCTTCAAACAGGAAACCCCCGGAAACTGATCTATTTATGTTCAACGAAAATGAAGGATAAGGATGATGAAAAGAATGTTCGTGAGGCGTTGGAGGAGTACAAAGTGGATCTGGGCGGAGGGACTAAGTGGTTTAAAATCCCTGACGATGACATCAAAGATGCATGTAAAGCAATTAGAAACATTAACCCTGCAGATTATAAAGTTGTCCCTCCCTTGGAAGAGAGGAACGATCAGGAACAGAGTCACTGGGCTGGACTCTGTAAAAAGATTTATGTGTTTGTATTTTCAGCATTTGATGAATAATAGGAATTTGAGTTAAATTAATTTTGATCCAATGTCCTTTTTAGGGGAAGCGACACCCAACACCCATTCAGATAGGAACCAATTACAGCAACAACTGGTGGGTTCAGACCCCCTCAATCCGGCCACAATCCCCTCACCCCCATCAGATAGGGGTGTCCGACTGACCCCCACTTAAACCCGGATCTCAGTGTAGCTTCCAATCCATCAGAGCTGTCAGTCAAACACTCACTGAATCAGGGCAATATTGGGAGGCTGTCATTCAGTCACTGGGTGGAATTTGATCCTATTTTACCCCCAAATTCCACAATCCCACCATATAGAGTCCAGCCCAGTGGGGCCCAGTACATACTGCTATTCTACTGCAAAAGGCAATCATACCATGTCCTATCCAATGGGATATCCCTGTGCTCTTCTATCGCCATTTTCTTATATTAATCGATCGCATTCTTCATGTCAAAGTCTCAAGGGGTCAATTTAGTTACACGATGATCTTTCACTAACCAGCCTGAAGTATATTGACTGTATTAATGAACTGTCCAACACTGGGTGATGGGGAGAATTTCTCGGATCTTGGATCCAGGGGCTGAAGGAGGGAAGGGAATCGGGGATGAGGGAGTGTGGATTGGACCAGGAGAAAGGCCGAGAGCAGCTCGCTGTTAATTGTGTGACGGTGAAAGAATAAACAATCAATCGTGGCATTAGAAAGATTGGCAACATAATCTGTAACAAAGTTTGTAATATTTTATGCTTTATAATTACACATAATTAACACTTGATTTTAAGTATACAAGTGGAGGCAGTGGTGGAGTGGTATTATCACTAGACCAGAGACCCAGGGGAATGCTCCTGGGTCCAGAGTTCGAATCCCCACCAGGGCAGATGGTGGAATTTAAATTCAATAAAAATCTGAAATTTAAAGTCTAACGATGACCATGAAACCATCAAAACCCAATTGGGTCACTAATGTCCTTCAGAAAAGGAAATCTGCCGTCCTTACCTGGTACTATGCTTTGTATCTTTCTGACTTATCTTTATGCCTTGTAATGTTTAATAAAGCTTTTCAATTCACCATTTAAAGTGTCCATTCTTGCTCGATGGTTCAGTCTTGTAGAACCTGATTCAATTCACAATTGGGGATTCATTGCAAATGTCCCGGACCCCAGATATCCCCAGGGTTGTAGCTCCTGCTCACACTCTGGTCAGATATTGGATTGTGTGGGACTGCAGCCCAGTGAGAGTCGGGGAGGAGGGGAGGGAATTAGGGATGAGGGAGTGTGGATGGGCCCAGGAGGAAAGCTGAGGAACTCCTGAGATTTGAGCAGACGGAGCCCCAGGGAACGGGTCTGGAGAGATGGTGGAAGGAATGTTGACTCATTCTTTGGTCTCCTGATTTTAAATCAACCCAGCCTCTCTCCCCATTGGTGGTTTGTCAATGGGTGTGTCCAATCACAGTCCACTTCCTCCAGGGAAAGATGCAGGGAGAGAAATCTCCGAATGATGCCTCGATCAACAGGAGGATCAGAGATCCCGGCCTGGGAGTACAGACAGAGGGAGCACAGTCTGAGAGTACAGACAGCGGGAGCACAGTCTGAGAGTACAGACAGCGGGAGCACAGTCTGAGAGTACAGACAGAGGGAGCACAGTCTGAGAGTACAGACAGAGGGAGCACAGTCTGAGAGTACAGACAGAGGGAGCACAGTCTGAGAGTACAGACAGAGGGAGCACAGTCTGAGAGTACAGACAGAGGGAGCACAGTCTGAGAGTACAGACAGAGGGAAAGCACAGTCTGAGAGTACAGACAGAGGGAAAGCACAGTCTGAGAGTTCAGACAGGGGGAAGCACAGTCTGAGAGTACAGACAGAGGGAGCACAGTCTGAGAGTACAGACAGAGGGAAAGCACAGTCTGAGAGTACAGACAGCGGGAGCACAATCTGAGAGTACAGACAGGGGGAGCACAGTCTGAGAGTACAGACAGAGGGAACACAGTCTGAGAGTACAGAGAGAGGGAGCACAGTCTGAGAGTACAGACAGAGGGAGCACAGTCTGAGAGTACAGACAGCGGGAGCACAGTCTGAGAGTACAGACAGAGGGAGCACAGTCTGAGAGTACAGACAGAGGGAGCACAGTCTGAGAGTACAGACAGAGGGAAAGCACAGTCGGAGAGTACAGACAGAGGGAAAGCACAGTCTGAGAGTTCAGACAGGGGGAAGCACAGTCTGAGAGTACAGACAGAGGGAGCACAGTCTGAGAGTACAGACAGAGGGAAAGCACAGTCTGAGAGTACAGACAGCGGGAGCACAATCTGAGAGTACAGACAGAGGGAGCACAGTCTGAGAGTACAGACAGCGGGAGCACAGTCTGAGAGTACAGACAGAGGGAGCACAGTCTGAGAGTACAGACAGGGGGAGCACAGTCTGAGAGTACAGACAGAGGGAGCATAGTCTGAGAGTACAGACAGCGGGAGCACAGTCTGAGATAACAGACAGAGGGAGCAGTCTGAGAGTACAGACCGAGAGAGCACAGTCTGAGCGTACAGACAGAGGGAGCACAGTCTGAGAGTACAGACAGAGGGAGAACAGTCTGAGAGTACAGACAGAGGGAGCACAGTCTGAGAGTACAGACAGAGGGAGCACAGTCTGAGAGTACAGACGGGGGGATGCACAGTCTGAGAGTACAGACAGAGGGAGCACAGTCTGAGAGTACAGACAGGGGGGAAAACAGTTGGAGAGTACGGACATAGGGAGCACAGTCTGAGAGTACAGACAGAGGGAGCACAGTCTGAGAGTACAGACAGAGGGAACACAGTCTGAGAGTACAGACAGAGGGAGCACAGTCTGAGAGTACAGACAGAGGGAGCACAGTCTGAGAGTACAGACGGGGGGATGCACAGTCTGAGAGTACAGACAGAGGGAACACAGTCTGAGAGTACAGACAGAGGGAGCACAGTCTGAGAGTACAGACAGGGGGGAAAACAGTCTGAGAGTACGGACATAGGGAGCACAGTCTGAGAGTACAGACAGAGGGAGCACAGTCTGAGAGTACAGACAGAGGGAACACAGTCTGAGAGTACAGACAGGGGGAGCACAGTCTGTGAGTACAGACAGGGGGGATGCACAGTCTGAGAGTACAGACAGAGGGAAAACAGTCTGAGAGTACAGACAGAGGGAGCACAGTCTGAGAATACAGACAGGGGGGAGCACAGTCTGAGAGTACAGACAGCGGGAGCACAGTCTGAGAGTACAGACAGAGGGAGCACAGTCTGAGAGTACAGACAGGGGTAACACAGTCTGAGAGTACAGACAGCGGGAGCACAGTCTGAGAGTACAGACAGAGGGAGCACAGTCTGAGAGTACAGACAGGGGGGATGCACAGTCTGAGAGTACAGACAGAGAGAATCACAGTCTGAGAATACAGACAGGGGGGGATGCCCGTAGTGTCCTAAAAAGTAAGGTTAAGGGGGGGGTTGTTGGGTTACGGATATAGGGTGGATACGTGGGTTTGAGTAGGGTGATCATTGCTCAGCACAACATCGAGGGCCGAAGGGCCTGTTCTGTGCTGTACTGTTCTATGTTCTATGTTCTACTTTAAAATTGTAATGTGAGCTTTGGGATGGAAAACAGCCAAAACACTAAAAACGCAATCTGGCAATAACAAACCTCCTGTTGGCAGAAAAGTAGGACTGGCCTATAAGACTATAGGAAAGGAGGATCCTCCCAGTTGCTCTGGCATGCCGATGTTCCCCTATTCAGGCGATACCGAAGAGGAGGAGGATTTCAACCCTGGACCCCACCCTCATGCTCCCCGATCCTACAATTCCACTGTCCAAAGTCCTGACTCCCACTTCTGATCCCATTACCAATGACTCCCGCTGATGTGTCCCCCTTAGCGACACGCACTCGGTCACAGATGCAAGCCGGAAATATCTTCTCTACGGAAGACATGATAATTGACTAAAAGGTGTTGATTAAAAGATCCACAATAAGGGAATTATGGAAGTGAAGTTAATGAGTTACCAATTTAGAAGCATGCTGGCAATAATGACTAAAGTTTAGCATTGCTTTTGAACAAAATTTAATAGATCAGATGATGTAAACTAACTACTGCTTGGAACGCTGTACTGGCCTTATTTTGATAACAAGTGGTTCTTTTGAAGGACAACAAAATGCGTACTTGAATTGTTTTTAAATTAATGGCAAAACATTCATAATTCCTCTTGCAAATGTTCCCAAAGTTGTTCAGTTCACACTATATCAGTTTAAAAGAAAGTAACTTTACAAATAAGAGTAATTGAAATATGAATAAGTTTTTGGATTGCGTGAAAAGACGTAAATGGCATCACGCCAAGTTCACCGCCCCTTAGATTCTGCAGGAAACATTAACCATTTCAGCAGACAGTTGGTCTTTTTTGAATTGACAAAGAAAAAATACACGTCTCTAAGAATAGCTAATGCCTCTAAAATTAATCAGTGCAAATTGACTTAAATGGAATAACACAGATAAAGTTTTCGAAGGAGAATGAAAAATGTTTTTGTTCGAAATTTGTCCCCAAGGACAAGGGCTGAATCCAAGAGAGAGAAAGAGAGACAGAGGAAGAGATTGAAGGAGAGAGAGAGAGCCAGGGACAGCTGTGATGATTTGAAAGAGGTAAAGAGATATCGATGCCAACATGGTCCTTGTTATTACCTGAAACCTTCTCTGTGTTCTATGCTGGCAGCTAACGTTAACCCTGAGTACCACTGTTTAAAAAAATAAAAATCTAAAAACTGCAGGAAGTCTTACAGAAGATTAATGACACTTGGGCACAGCTATTAAAACACCCGATAGAGTCCAGATGAGAGAATATAGTGACCCAAGCCTTGATAACGGCATTACCATATCACCTATCCCGCAGGCCCAGCTTCGAAATTTTCCCCTATTCATTACTCCACAGTGGTGGTTGATTGATTTTGATCCCTCACACTTTTCACCTCCCTTAGATATTCCCAATCCACATGTCACTCTTTGCTACGATCATACAGTAACCTCGCCCGATTTGGAGAGCATTTACCAAGACAAAAGAAGGATCTGCCTTTCTTGTTGATTTACCCCACAGCCTATGGCGTCAGTCGAGACTTGTGTCACCCCACGTGACCCTTTCTGTCAACGAAGGCTGCTGTGCCAAGTCCTTGGGATTTCCGGCAGCTGCACTATGAGGACAAGCTGATACTTTCCTCAGTGAAAGTCAAACCCTACCCGCAGGCACTTTAGAATATTTTAAACGCCCATTTGTTCCTCATTGGCACACTGCACCATCATCATTCAACCCAATCTACGACTCCTGAACTACCCGCAGATTTATGGGCAAGCCTCCAAACACGAAGTTGCTTTCACTAATGTCCCTCCCTTGCCCTGGATTTCACAGTACCCTTTGCGCCCCGAGGCTGAAGAAGGAGTCTTGGTTATGATTCAATTGTTCCTTCAACAGGGAATTCTGATGCCATGCCAATCGCCCTGAAATACCCAATTCTTCCAGTTCCTAAGATAGGAAGACCATCCGAATGGCGTTTGGTCCAAGACCTCCGGCGTATTAATCAGATAGTGGAACCCTTACATCCTATTGTCCCGAATCCGGCAACAATCCTTAGCAATGTCCCACCGGAAACGACGATTTTCACCCTTGTTGATTTGCAACAGACCTTTTTTGCGATCCCCCTCGCTCCTGAATCACAGTATTTGTTTTCTTTCACATTTAAGGGAAAGCAATACACCTGGGCTAGACTTCCACAGGGCTTCATTCATTCCCCAAACCTTTTCTCACAGGCATTGCACTCCCAGTTAGCGACATTAGCACCTCCTGGTGGCTCCACCATCATTCAATATGTTGATGACTTACTCCTTGCCAGCCCTGATTTCATTGCTAACCAGCGTGACACCTTTTACCTGCTCATCCGTCTCCATTCATGGGGATATGTGAGCCCGCCCGCTAAAGTTCATAAAGGCCAACGACAGGTCAAATTTTTGGGTGTCCTAATAAGTGCTACTGATCACTCCCTTACTCAGGAACACATTACTCCTATACTGCAGACCCCATTTCCTACATCGCCCAAGCAGGTGCCAGCCTTTTTAGGATTAGTGAACTTTTGCAGACAATGGATTCCGAATGTTACTGTACATACTAAAGAATTAACTCCGTACTCCTCTCAAAATGCTCCTCTTAAGTTTGAACAACCTGATTCAGCAATGCAATCTTTCATTATTCTGAAAAACGCCCTGGCTACCGCCCCAGCGCTAGGACGACCTATGTATGACAGACCCTTTCAGCTGTACGTTAATGTTCTTGATAAATGCGCCACTGGTGTTCTTACACAAGAACACGGTGACCGGCGTCATCCGGTCACCTACTATTCTACCAAATTAGATCCTGTAGCTTGCGGTCTACCTCCCTGCACCCAAATTCTTACGGCTGTCCATTTGTTAGCACAGGCAGCCTCTAATCTGACGCTTCACCAGCCAGTACAAGTGCATACTTCACACTCTATCGTGGCTCTCCTAACGTCTCAGCAAACCCAGCATCTGACTCAAGCGCGATTGAGCCGCTATGAGGTTTCACTATTGCAAAACCCCTACCTCTCTTTTCATTATTGTTCAACCTTAAATCCTGCTGTGTTCCTTGAACAGCCCCCCGATAACCTTGGGGACCCACCACACGACTGTTTACTTCGGAATCACTTCCTTACCGCACCTCGCCAGGATTTAACAGACAGGCCTATTGATAATCCAGATCTAATTTTTTATGTTGATGGCAGTTCTTCCATTTCCCCATTTGGCGTCCCACAGTCGGGATATGCCGTGGTAACCGACACCGACGTGCAGGAAACAGCAGCCTTCCAGACCCCTGTCTCTGCACAAAAAGCCGAGCTATTCGCCCTTACTCGAGCATGTATTTTGGCCACAGACAAAAGTACTAATGTTTACACTGATTCTAGGTATGCCTTTGGCGTGACCCATGATTTCGGTCGCCTCTGGCAGCAGCGAGGTTTTCTCACCTCTGCGGGAACTCCCATTCAAAATGCTCTTTGGGTTAAAAATCTCCTCAATGCTATTCAGCTTCCCCGTCAATTGGCAGTTATTAAATGTGTTGCGTACACGAAGGGTGACACTCCTGTTCAATTAGGAAATGCCCGTGCTGATTCAGCTGCTAAAGCTGCAGCTTCATCAACCTCTAGTTCCCAGTGGGGCAAATCAGGCTCTAAACCAGGTACCTGCATTGAGGACGAAGGGCATGCCAGAGATAACTGAAGTTTAAAATTACAGAGGGACGCCTCTGATTCTGAGCGAACACTATGGAAGTCAATGGGGTGTTCACACTCCTTGACACGAGACCTCTGGCTGACTCCAGTTGGTCAAGTTTGTATTCCGAATTCTTTATTGCCGGTACTTGTTGATTATTTGTATTCTTGTACCCATCTTGGCAAGGAGGGAGTGGTACAGCTACTCCTAAAAACTTGGTGGCACCCAGATTTGAATACAGCAGCGCAAACGCGGCTGGATCGATGCGTCATTTGCATGAAACATAATAGGGGTAAAGGTATTAAATGCCCTCCGGGAACCACCCCCTTGCCAGATGGTCTTTTTGCTTGTATACAGCTTGATTTTATCGAATTGCCAAAAGCTCAGTGCTATAAATATTGTTTAGTAATAATCGATGTGTTTCGTAAATGGATTGAAGCCTTCCCCACCACTAATTGTACGGCACATACAGTAGTGAAGTTGTTGTTAACGGAAGTCATTCCTCATTTTGGGGTACCCAAAATGGTGAGCTCAGACAATGGACCACATTTTGTAGCACGGATCAATACTGAATTGTGCGAAGCCCTTGTAATTAAACAGCAACTGCACTGCGCGTATCACCCGCAGACAGCAGGAATTGTGGAAAGAGCCAACGGGATGTTAAAAGTAAAATTATCTAAATTAACTGAAGAAACTGGGTTAAATTGGCTAAAAGTATTACCCTTGGCACTGTTTCACATGCAAGTGACTCCCCATCCGCGGACCGGACTGTCAGCTGCAGAGATAGTCTATGGTCGGCCAATGAGGACTCCCTGGGATGCCCATGAAAAACCCCCAGAGGGAGTAGACCTCCAAGTGATGGGGGAACAAATGCAGAACTATTTGAAGTAATTAACACTTTCTTTGAAGTTTCTCCACTCACAGGTAAAACAGGCACATCTCTCAGTAATGGCAGGGACAGCCATCCCTCGATATCCAGTGGTCAAACCCGGAAACCACGTGTTGGTGAAAAACTGGGACAGAAAGAAACTAGGACAACGCTGGAGCGGACCCTTCCTCGTATTACTGACGACACCAACTTCGGTCAAACTTGAAGGACGTTCCAGTTGGACACATCTATCCGATTGCAAGAAGATAGTCTCCAACCCAGACGAGAACACAGGATGAAGATCTTCAGTATAATTTTTGGACTTTCTGGACTATTTAGCCTTAATGACCACTCGGTAGTAAAACAACGAACTAAACGAGACCTGCCTTCCAATACCTATTTACATATGTCATATCTTTACGCCGAAAAATTGAATATTAGCAAGTGTTGGGTTTGTACCCACATCCCCGTCCATTCGAGGGAAGGAATACCTCTCCAATCTCTCCCCTCTCATACCGCAGACAGTTGAATGGATTTTATGACAAAATCAAACAGGGATCAGGGGAGATAGGGGGAATATGAAAATATGGAGATCTGCTGGCTATGACATGACTAAATTTTCAGCTTCATATCAACCTACCTATAATCATGCCTTGACTCCATCCTCCCTCACTGTCCACTCGTATAATGTTCAAGGTTCCATATGTTTTATAAATCAGGGAAAGGAAAGTTAATGGGGCAAAGTAGGTGCAACCTACCAATATAATCCCCTGGATGACATCAGTTGATGATTTTACAGCCTACAATGGAACCTATTTCATATGCGGCACTAAAGCATATCCGTGGCTCCCCATTGATTGGACAGGATCCTGCTTTCTGGGATATTTCGTACCCCAAATGCATCACCGACCCACCCTTAAGCACTCCCCCTCGCGAGCAAGAAGAACAATTTCTAAAACGGAACAATTCCTTATGATGACCTTTCCCTTGTATGGAACGGGCAAGGCATCCAACGAACTGATCTACATGGCCTCAGCATTGGAACATCTGGCAAACGTAACGGCAACAGAAGCCAGGGACACTGGACAGGCACAGGCCGAGGTCTCAGCTGAGCTAGTGGCTGTCCGGACCGTGGCATTACAAAATCGACTGGCTTTGGTTTATCTGTTAGCCTCGCAGGGAGGAACGTGCGCTATCATAGGCCAAGAGTGCTGTACTTACATTCCAGATGGCTCTGAAAATATCACTAACCAGGCCGACCATATTAAGAAACGGGCTGCTCAAATTCAAGAAATTGGCAGTGAATTTCACGACTCTAACCCGCCGGGTTGGCAAGGGTGGTTGGGTCATGGATTATTTGATTGGATCGTTAAGGCCTTTAATCAACTTCTACTAATGCTACTAGGGATAGGATTGCTTGCCTGCTTGTGTAAATGCATTTTCAAACGAATCATGGATATACCTATTTAGCTAGTTGTCATGATATGACAAAAGGGGGGAGTGTGGTATTGTACGAAGCAAATAATGGCATGATGGGAAAACTAGTCAAGTCTTCTTGGTACAATTGAATTTAAACTGACTTCACATAACCTAAGGCACAAATACAAACAGCCAAAGTCAACTTGACCTGAGAACTGGCTGACTCTAAAACTCGGATAAGGCGCGTTCGTCATGAGACCAGAGCAGTCTAAATACATACGATAAGCTAAAAAACTGTCTCTTCCTGTACTTAAACAAATTTGCTCCATCTCTTAAAACAAAGACAAGATAATGATATGAGACCCCAGTCCCCTAAAGGTCAGCAAGGTGACGCCATTGTAATGATTATTACTTGTATTTTACTTTTGATCAAATTCCTGACCAAGCTGTATTCATGTTATCTTGATCCTATAATGTATAAAAAATCGTCCTATTCTTCTGTGATATTGCAGACTTGGGACGGACCCAGCAGTTTGTACTTGACTGCCTTCCGACTTCAAGTCTCAGCCAATACTGCTAGCAGTTGTAATTCGTAAAATAAAGTTCAGTTTTGCTTACCTAATGAGTGCTGCTTGAACCTTTCTATCACAGTACAGAAGCGGGGAAAAAATTGACTACGACAGGGGTCCCTCACAGACTCTGGTCACTGTAACACTGTCCACACTGGGGTCCCTCCCAGACCCTGGTCACTGTAACACTGCCCACACTGGGGTCCCTCCCAGACCCTGGTTACTGTAACACTGCCCACACTGGGGTCCCTCCCAGACCCTAGTCACTGTAACACTGTCCACACTGGGGTCCCTCCCAGACGCTGGTCACTGTAACCCTGCCCACACTGGGATCCCTCCCAAACCCTGGTCACTGTAACACTGTCCACACTGGGGTCCCTCCCAGACCCTGGTCACTGTAACCCTGCCCACACTGGGGTCCCTCCCAGACCCTGGTCACTGTAACCCTGCCCACACTGGGATCCCTCCCAGACCCTGGTCACTGTAACCCTGCCCACACTGGGGTCCCTCCCAGACCCTGGTCACTGTAACCCTGTCCACACTGGGGTCCCTCCCAGACCCTGGTCACTGTAACCCTGCCCACACTGGGGTCCCTCCCAGACCCTGGTCACTGTAACACTGCCCACACTGGGGTCCCTCCCAGACCCTGGTCACTGTAACCCTGCCCACACTGGACACCCTCCCAGACCCTGGTCACTGTAACCCTGCCCACACTGGGGTCCCTCCCAGACCCTGGTCACTGTAACCCTGCCCACACTGGGGTCCCTCCCAGACCCTGGTCACTGTAACCCTGCCCACACTGGGGTCCCTCCCAGACCCTGGTCACTGTAACCCTGCCCACACTGGGGTCCCTCACTGACCCTGGTCACTGTAACCCTGCCCACACTGGGGTCCCTCCCAGACCCTGGTCACTGTAACACTGCGCACACTGGGATCCCTCCCAGACTCTGGTCACTGTAACACTGCGCACACTGGGATCCCAGCCAGACCCTGGTCACTGTAACCCTGCGCACACTGGGATCCCTCCCAGTCTCTGGTCACTGTACCACTGCCCACACTGGGATCCCTCCCAGACCCTGGTCACTGTAACCCTGCCCACACTGGGGTCCCTCACTGACCCTGGTCACTGTAACCCTGCCCACACTGGGGTCCCTCCCAGACTCTGGTCACTGTAACCCTGTCCACACTGGGGTCCCACTCAGACCCTCGTCACTGTAACACTGCCCACACTGGGGTCCCTCCCAGACCCTGGTCACTGTAACACTGCCCACACTGGGGTCCCTCCCAGACCCTGGTCACTGTAACCCTGCCCACACTGGACACCCTCTCAGACCCTGGTCACTGTAACACTGCCCACACTGGAGACCCTCCCAGACCCTGGTCACTGTAACACTGCCCACACTGGGGTCCCTCCCAGACCCTGGTCACTGTAACACTCCCCACACTGGGGTCCCTCCCAGACCCTGGTCACTGTAACCCTGCCCACACTGGGGTCCCTCCCAGACCCTGGTCACTGTAACCCTGCCCACACTGGGGTCCCACCCAGACCCTGGTCACTGTAACCCTGCCCACACTGGGGTCCCTCCCAGACCCTGGTCACTATAACCCTGCCCACACTGGGGTCCCTCCCAGACCCTGGTCACTGTAACCCTGCCCACACTGGGGTCCCTCCCAGACCCTGGTCACTGTAACCCTGCCCACACTGGGGCCCCTCCCAGACCCTGGTCACTGTAACCCTGCCCACACTGGGGTCCCTCACAGACCCTGGTCACTGTAACCCTGCCCACACTGGGGTCCCTCCCAGACCCTGGTCACTGTAACCCTGCCCACACTGGGGCCCCTCCCAGACCCTGGTCACTGTAACACTGCCCACACTGGGGTCCCTCCCAGACCCTGGTCACTATAACCCTGCCCACACTGGACACCCTCCCAGACCCTGGTCACTGTAACCCTGCCCACACTGGGGTCCCTCCCAGACCCTGGTCACTGTAACCCTGCCCACACTGGGGTCCCACACAGACCCTGGTCACTGTAACCCTGCCCACACTGGGGTCCCTCCCAGACCCTGGTCACTGTAACCCTGCCCACACTGGGCTCCCTCTCAGACCCTGGTCACTGTAACCCTCCCCACACTGGGGTCCCTCCCAGACCCTGGTCACTGTAACCCTGCCCACACTGGACACCCTCCCAGACCCTGGTCACTGTAACCCTGCCCACACTGGGGTCCCTCCCAGACCCTGGTCACTGTAACCCTGCCCACACTGGGGTCCCTCACAGACCCTGGTCACTGTAGCCCTGCCCACACTGGGGTCCCTCCCAGACCCTGGTCACTGTAACCCTGCCCACACTGGGGTCCCTCCCAGACCCTGGTCACTGTAACCCTGCCCACACTGGGGTCCCTCCCAGACCCTGGTCACTGTAACCCTGCCCACACTGGGGTCCCTCACAGACCCTGGTCACTGTAACCCTGCCCACACTGGGGTCCCTCCCAGACCCTGGTCACTGTAACCCTGCCCACACTGGGGTCCCTCACAGACCCTGGTCACTGTAACCCTGTCCACACTGGACACCCTCCCAGACCCTGGTCACTGTAACCCTGCCCACACTGGGGTCTGTTCTTGAAATACAGAAAAAATGTGTCATTTGAAACATGGAAGTCTGGCAATATCTGGTTTGAGAGGGTACAGGGAAATATCCCACAAAAGTTTCATAGCAGCTTCAAAGAGCAGGGTTGTAAAATGCAGATTCTTGCTCACAAGCAGGCTAATCAAACACACCAGTCTCATGTGGTAAGCTAAAACAATGGCTCACACCTTCATGGAATGTAACTATCTCAGGAAGCATCTGAAAAAGCATGGATGAGAGTTTCAATTGCATTAAGTGACGAATGTTTAAAACAGGCAAGTCTTTCAAGTCATAACCAAGTTAAATTTTAGCATACAGCTAAAAGCAAAGTTTCACACCTTAATTGAAATAAACTCTCTTAGTAAACAGCTGGAAAGGATGGAAGATACTCAGTCAAATTTGGTGTCAAATTTAAAGTGTAAAATTCTATGAACATCAAACAATTAAAAGAAAATTGGAGACGACCTGTCTACGAGAAACATCATGTAAGTCAAAATCAAAGGCAAAGTTATGAGCTGGGGACAATTGGAAAATTAAACGATTTGAAATCACAGAATTAAAAGTAACACCTATTGAAACCAAAGCATTGTTTAATCAGATCTGAGAGGAGACGATATGCCCAAAATGAATAATTAGTTGTAGTAAGATGTTTACATCAAAGATACTTTTAAACTATCAAAGTGAAACAAGGCTATTTACAATAAAGTCGTTAAAACTTAATAACTCTCAGAAAAAGAATATAAACCCAGGGACCAGCAGCAGAGGACAGAGGACAGGAGAAACCAGCAACAGGAGAGAAGGGGAGGAGAACTCAGAGAGAGAGAGAGAGAGAGAGCTCGGTCATGGGAAAGACAAGGCAAGCAGCCGAGTTTAAACAGTTATACATCTAAGGAAGACTAGAATTTAAACAGAAGTCAGAGTCAGCTTAGAGATAGCTAGCAGAGCCAGCTCTCACAGCTCGGTGCATGGGAAGAACAGGACACAGCAACCGAGTTCACCAGCGAATACAACTCAAGAAGACCAGATTTTAAGAAGATCGATTGCCAAGGTGGGCCTGAAGCAGCCAGAAGCAAGATCTTTTTTCCTTTCTGTAAAGAAAGTGTTTGCAGCTTTTAAAAGAAAAAATGTAATAATAAAAATAACTTAACCTGAAAAAGTGGTTATTAGCTTACTTCACTTCCTTAATAACGCAGGACCCAGGACATCAATGCTATTAAGGGGTAAGTAGGTAAAATTCTTCGGTGAAGGTATGGGTTATACCGGGGGATAACTTGAAAAGATAGTTTGACCTGAATAGCACTTACAGAAGCCTGCACTGGAGTCAGGGAGTGAGAATCCCTGTTCACCATTTAGAATATCAACCTTTTTTTTGGTATAGGGGGAATTCTAAGAATAGTGGTGAGTTTTAACTTCATGGCGCCCAGCGTGGAGGCCTAGAATATTAGAAGTTTCTAGGTAAAGCGAGGCTAGAATATTAGAAGTTTCTAGTTAAGCAGAGTAGGGGCTAGAATATTAGAATTTTTTAGTTCCCAAGAAACGGTTGGAATATTAGAAGTTTCTAACCGGCACAAAGGCTAGAATATTAGAAGTTTCTAGTCTATGTGTGAGTCAGACTTTACCTGCCGAGTTTAGTCTGGAAAGTCATGTGTGATTGGCTTTTGTAAGGATATTCTGTGGATCGAGGGGACTGAAGCTCAGGTTGGGTGTGAAAATCAGTAGACTAGAAGATACTGACCCTGAGAAAAAGTCTGCAAGACATTTTGGTGATAGCACTAAAATCTTGCATCCGTTACTGGTAAAAGAGGCCAAAGAATAAATCATCCTCAGAGTAAGGCAGATTGTGCGGACATTTTCTGGAAAATAGGGACGCTTAGAATCTTCAGAAACCAATAACCAATTGACCCTTAACTAAAACAGGAAGATAGTGCCTTAGTCAGCCTTGGATAGGGCCCAGAAAGGGTACTTATCCTTAATTTCAGAGTGCACCTGAAAGGGACAACCAGGAACAGAAAAAAAAAAATCCAAAAAATGGCAATTAGGGTAATTCTCTTGCCCTGGAATACAGTCAAGAGATTTTAAACAATGAAACAAGAGTAGAAAAGCTTAACAGAGGCAAAAAAACTCCTGCAGAAGTGAAACTTATCAGCATGGAGGGGTCTCAATTTTTGTTAAGAGTAACTGAAACCCTGCAGAATAGAGGTCCAAGATCTCAGTGGATAAATGAGTGTTTAATAAGGATTTGTGAAATCCTGCAGAGTAAAGATCCAAGATCTGAGTGGATGAATGAGTGTGTGTATGTCTAATAAGGAATTGTGAATTTCTTTAAATGTTTGTACTTTTAAAAAATGTTGTGTTTTACTAAGCCGATTTTCACATAAATTGGAAGTTATAAATGGCAGGCAGAAATGTGATCAATATTATGGGATAGTGAATCAGGACGTTCAGAACTAAATTGGTCTCAGAATAAACAGATAAAGAGTTTGTGCTGGGCAGCAGTCAGCTGCTGCAGACTTTGAAATTGCTGCATTGAAGTTGACACTGCATGGCTCCGCAGGGTCCTAGTGCCCGGTGATCACAAACATACACTAGCAGAGATAATGATGTTTAGAATGTTAAATACATTGAAGAAGGAGCTTTAGAGAATAAAGATATTGGACCAGAAGTTAGTTTGGAGAATTAATTGCAGTATCAGGAAATTAGTATCTGATTGCCGGAAAAGATTTAATACAAATTGATGCAGAAAAATTAAAATATTAAAACCAATTGGCAATGACAGAAGGAGGAAGCTTAACAGGCTTTGATTGTATGATGTACATCAAGGATATGGAAAATAAACCAGTTCAAAAAGAAATGGTGGCAAAAGAAATCCGGAAGTCCTGGAGGGGGCACTTCTGGGTTAACCAAATGAAAATAGAAAGTACAAATTAAAGAATAGGGCCCTCTCCACCCTTGATCTGTTCATTTGATTTTTCAGATGGAAAAAATAAATAACAAACCAGTTCACAAGAAGGAAGAGAACTACGCTCCAGAGAAGAATCTTTTAGACAGGATTGGGGGGAAACTAATGATAGAATTGGCTACATATTTGAGGGAATTAAATGACAGAACCCGGAGGAAAACGTTACGGGTTAGAGACAAATCAAAATATCAAATTATTACTGGACAGTGAAACCTCCGGTCAGACATCTCTAACTGGACATTAGCTGATGGATGATCTGTGGTTTCCACGGGGTATGTACTACACGGTGGAGTTATTAAGGGTCTCGGCAGACAGCAGCGACTGACGAGGAACCCCAATATGATAAATGACAATCATTTAAGAATTTTTGTAGCTTGATACCACGGTGGGAAAATTGTTACCAATGCAGCAAAACAATATTGCATTGAAGAGCTGTAATTGTTATTAAAAAAAAATTCATGTAACTTGATAGGGACTGCTATATATATATATATATATATGATAAGGGGGGTAGGTGTGCCGTTAAAGAACTTGATCCGCATTTCTAAACTGTGTGAATGTTTTAATAGAAGGATAGTTTAGTGTGTTTTCTTGATTTAACTACATAGAACATTACAAATAATATTGATGTTGTTTATATGCCATATTTAGTACGTAATGACTATTGGCCCCAAAGCCAAGAAGGGATGTTTCGATATTGTAATTTATTTCTAGTATTTAAATTGTGATAACAGTTGCAAATATGTAAAGTTGTAACACACAGTCTATTTGTGTGGTTAGGTAATGAGTAATATGTTAAGATAAGACTTAATTTTTTTTTACTGTGTATTTAACAATAGGGAGAATTTATTTGGAAAAGTGACAGTTCAATGTGGTTTTACAAATGCTGTAATGGAAAATATACACTTTCATGGTGTAAGGGAAATGATGACAGTTGAAAGGGATTTGAAGGAAATTTGTCAGAAAGGTATTCTCTCATGTAAACCAGGGGTTGGCAGACTTACATGATTCACGACAATGTTAGACATTAATGGGGAAGTTAGGAATACAAGGAGGATCAATTGAACCTTTTAAATTAATGAAACAAGGGAATCAGTGGGTGGTACATGATATCGTAATTTACCATTCCAATCAGCAATGGAAAAGCAATTTGGATAACGGAAAAATGGGACACGTAACAGCCAGTGATGGACAAAAGACCTTTATGGTTACTGATGAACTGAGTTGTGTGCTGTTTCTAAGGGACACGAGGAAGCTTCTACGGTGCTGCTATCCCAAGGAAGTAAAATGCTTTGGAGGTAGTGGAACACATGGAAAGCGATTGTTACCTTCCTGAGCAACAACGGCTATGGTTCACGGTAATTGGACTTGAGGAAAAGAAAAGACTCTTATCGACACTGGTCTGAGATATGGATGCATTTACGTGTTGATTTTGGTGCACAATTTGAAATTCC
Organism: Scyliorhinus canicula; assembly: GCF_902713615.1. NCBI lineage: Eukaryota > Metazoa > Chordata > Chondrichthyes > Carcharhiniformes > Scyliorhinidae > Scyliorhinus > Scyliorhinus canicula. Next base: position 2,366,497 of record NC_052168.1, on the reverse strand, counting down.
AACACATGCATACAAATGACAAAGATCGGGGATATATGTTAGTACAATTGGATGGGGGGACAATTAACCAAATTATATAGTTATGTTTCAAATGTCAAGACGGGGTGTTCTTGAAAATACAGAAAAATGTGTCATTTGAAACATGGAAGTCTGGCAATATCTGGTTTGAGAGGGTACAGGGAAAGATCCCACAAAAGTTTCATAGCAGCTTCAAAGAGCAGGGTTGTAAAATGCAGATTCTTGCTCACAAGCAGGCTAATCAAACACACCAGTCTCATGTGGTAAGCTAAAACAATGGCTCACACCTTCATGGAATGTAACTATCTCAGGAAGCATCTGAAAAAGCATGGATGAGAGTTTCAATTGCATTAAGTGACGAATGTTTAAAACAGGCAAGTCTTTCAAGTCATAACCAAGTTAAATTTTAGCATACAGCTAAAAGCAAAGTTTCACACCTTAATTGAAATAAACTCTCTTAGTAAACAGCTGGAAAGGATGGAAGATACTCAGTCAAATTTGGTGTCAAATTTAAAGTGTAAAATTCTATGAACATCAAACAATTAAAAGAAAATTGGAGACGACCTGTCTACGAGAAACATCATGTAAGTCAAAATCAAAGGCAAAGTTATGAGCTGGGGACAATTGGAAAATTAAACGATTTGAAATCACAGAATTAAAAGTAACACCTATTGAAACCAAAGCATTGTTTAATCAGATCTGAGAGGAGACGATATGCCCAAAATGAATAATTAGTTGTAGTAAGATGTTTACATCAAAGATACTTTTAAACTATCAAAGTGAAACAAGCCCATTTACAATAAAGTCGTTAAAACTTAATAACTCTCAGAAAGAGAATATAAACCCAGGGACCAGCAGCAGAGGACAGAGGACAGGAGAAACCAGCAACAGGAGAGAAGGGGAGGAGAACTCAGAGAGAGAGAGAGAGAGAGCTCGGTCATGGGAAAGACAAGGCAAGCAGCCGAGTTTAAACAGTTATACATCTAAGGAAGACTAGAATTTAAACAGAAGTCAGAGTCAGCTTAGAGATAGCTAGCAGAGCCAGCTCTCACAGCTCGGTGCATGGGAAGAACAGGACACAGCAACCGAGTTCACCAGCGAATACAACTCAAGAAGACCAGATTTTAAGAAGATCGATTGCCAAGGTGGGCCTAAAGCAATCAGCAGCAGCCAGAAGCAAGATCTTTTTTCCTTTCTGTAAAGAAAGTGTTTGCAGCTTTTAAAAGAAAAAATATAATAATAAAAATAACTTAACCAGAAAAAGTGGTTATTAGCTTACTTCACTTCCTTAATAACGCAGGACCCAGGACATCAATGCTATTAAGGGGTAAGTAGGTAAAATTCTTCGGTGAAGGTATGGGTTATACCGGGGGATAACTTGAAAAGATAGTTTGACCTGAATAGCACTCACAGAAGCCTGCACTGGAGTCAGGGAGTGAGAATCCCTGTTCACCATTTAGAATATCAACCTTTTTTTTGGTATAGGGGGAATTCTAAGAATAGTGGTGAGTTTTAACTTCAGGTTCCTCCCAGACCCTGGTCACTGTAACCCTGCCCACACTGGGGTCCCTCCCAGACCCTGGTCACTGTAACCCTGCCCACACTGGGGTCCCTCCCAGACCCTGGTCACTGTAACACTGCCCACACTGGACACCCTCCCAGACCCTGGTCACTGTACCCCTGCCCACACTGGACACCCTCTCAGACCCTGGTCACTGTAACCCTGCCCACACTGGGGTCCCTCACACACCCTGGTCACTGTAACACTGCCCACACTGGGGTCCCTCCCAGACCCTGGTCACTGTAACCCTGCCCACACTGGGATCCCTCCCAGACCCTGGTCACTGTAACCCTGCCCACACTGGGGTCCCTCCCAGACCCTGGTCACTGTAACCCTGCCCACACTGGGGTCCCTCTCAGACCCTGGTCACTGTAACACTGCCCACACTGGGGTCCCTCCCAGACCCTGGTCACTGTAACCCTGCCCACACTGGGGTCCCTCCCAGACCCTGGTCACTGTAACCCTGCCCACACTGGGGTCCCTCCCAGACCCTGGTCACTGTAACCCTGCCCACACTGGGGTCCCTCCCAGACCCTGGTCACTGTAACCCTGCCCACACTGGGGTCCCTCTCAGACCCTGGTCACTGTAACACTGCCCACACTGGGGTCCCTCCCAGACCCTGGTCACTGTAACCCTGCCCACACTGGGGTCCCTCCCAGACCCTGGTCACTGTAACCCTGCCCATGCGGAAGTGAATTTCATTTATTTGTTTTAAACCTTGCTGTCTGTATGTAATATTAAGGCTCTGAAATATATCTGTGATCCTCAAGTAAATAATGTTAAAACATTGAGGGAGTGAGATGAGAGTAGAATTCTGTATCTGATAATACAGAGACAGCAAAGATGAGTCTGTAAAACCTTGTCGACTGAGACAAGGGATATTGGAATGTGAAAGAGCTGACTCGAGATGACTCAGGAGCACGAGAGAGAAGGAGATAAGGAAGTTGAACCTGAGGGACAGATCCGATAAGAAAAACCACTAGCAGCAGCAAGTTGCATCATAGTCACCAGCCTTTCGTAGGATAATAATTTCATATAAGCACATGTTCTGGATCCTTGCCAAATCATTGGTGTATCTAGGAATTTAAGGGCACCACCTCTAAGCTGTGTTTGTATAAAGAGATAGTCCATATTTTGGACTTTGGCATTTCTCAAAGGTGGTTCCCCCACTGCTTAGAGATTTGTCCCGGCCGTGAATAAACAAATATTCGTTACTGAACTGGTGGGTTCAGACCCCCTCAATCCGGCCACAATCCCCTCACCCCCATCAGATAGGGGTGTCCTACTGACCCCCACTTAAACCCGGATCTCAGTGTAGCTTCCAATCCATCAGAGCTGTCAGTCACACACTCACTGAATCAGGGCAATATTGGGAGGCTGTCATTCAGTCACTGGGTGGAATTTGATCCTATTTTACCCCCAAATTCCACAATCCCACCATGTAGAGTCCAGCCCAGTTGGGCCCAGTACATACTGCTATTCTACTGCAAAAGGCATCACACCCTGTCCTATCCAATGGGATCTCCCTGTGCTCTTCTATCGCCATTTTCTTATATTAATCGATCGCATTCTTCATGTCAAAGTCTCAAGGGGTCTATTTAGTTACACGATGACCTTTCACGAACCAGCCTGAAGTATATTGACTGTATTAATGAACTGTCCAACACTGGGTGATGGGGAGAATTTCTCGGATCTTGGATCCAGGGGTTGAAGGAGGGAAGGGAATCGGGGATGAGGGAGTGTGGATTGGACCAGGAGAAAGGCCGAGAGCAACTCGCTGTTAATTGTGTGACGGTGAAAGAATAAACAATCGATCGTTGCATTAGAAAGATTGGCAACATAATCTGTAACAAAGTTTGTAATATTTTATGCTTTATAACTACACATAATTAACACTTGATTTTAAGTATACAAGTGGAGGCAGTGGTGGAGTGGTATTATCACTGGACCAGAGACCCAGGGGAATGCTCCTGGGTCCAGAGTTCGAATCCCCACCAGGGCAGATGGTGGAATTTAAATTCAATAAAAATCTGAAATTAAAAGTCTAACGATGACGATGAAACCATCAAAACCCATCTGGGTCACTAATGTTCTTCAGAAAAGGAAATCTGCCGTCCTTACCTGGTACTTTGCTTTGTATCTTTCTGACTTATCTTTATGCCTTGTAATGTTTAATAAAGCTTTTGAATTCACCATTTAAAGTGTCCATTCTTGCTCGATGGTTCAGTCTTGTAGAACCTGATTTAATTCCCAATTGGGGATTCATTGCAAATGTCCCGGACCCCAGATATCCCCAGGGTTGTAGCTCCTGCTCACACTCTGGTCAGATATTGGATTGTGTGGGACTGCAGCCCAGTGAGAGTCGGGGAGGAGGGGAGGGAATTAGGGATGAGGGAGTGTGGATGGGCCCAGGAGGGAAGCTGAGGAACTCCTGAGCTTTGAGCAGACGGAGCCCCAGGGAACGGGTCTGGAGAGATGGTGGGACTGTGGGAATCACTTGTTCCTGATCCCAGCTCCAACGGGGAATCAGGAATTCATGACTGACGCTGTTCACTTCCAGGATCAACAGGAGGATCAGAGATCCCGGCCTGAGAGTACAGACAGGGGGAAGCACAGTCTGAGAGTACAGACAGAGGGAGCACAGTCTGAGAGTACAGACAGAGGGAACACAGTCTGAGAGTACAGACAGGGGGAGCACAGTCTGAGAGTGCAGACAGAGGGAGCACAGTCTGAGAGTACAGACAGGGGGAACACAGTCTGAGAGTACAGACAGGGGGAGCACAGTCTGAGAGTACAGACAGGGGGAACACAGTCTGAGAGTACAGACAGCGGGAGCACAGTCTGAGAGTACAGAGAGATGGGAGCACAGTCTGAGAGTACAGACAGAGGGAGCACAGTCTGAGAGTACAGACAGAGGGAGCACAGTCTGAGAGTACAGACAGAGGGAGCACAGTCTGAGAGTACAGACAGAGGGAGCACAGTCTGAGAGTACAGACAGAGGGAGCACAGTCTGAGAGTACAGACAGCGGGAGCACAGTCTGAGAGTACAGACAGAGGGAGCACAGTCTGAGAGTACAGACAGAGGGAGCACAGTCTGAGAGTACAGACAGAGGGAGCACAGTCTGAGAGTACAGACAGTGGGAGCACAGTCTGAGAGTACAGACAGGGGGAACACAGTCTGAGAGTACAGCCAGGGGGAACACAGTCTGAGAGTACAGACAGGGGGAACACAGTCTGAGAGTACAGACAGGGGAACACAGTCTGAGAGTACAGACAGAGAGAGCACAGTCTGAGAGTACAGACAGAGGGAGCACAGTCTGAGAGTACAGACAGAGGAACCACAGTCTGAGAGTACAGACAGAGGGAACACAGTCTGAGAGTACAGACAGGGGTGGAGCACAGTCTGAGAGTACAGACAGAGGGAGCACAGTCTGAGAGTACTGACAGAGGGAGCACAGTCTGAGAGTACAGCCAGGGGGAACACAGTCTGAGAGTACAGACAGGGGGAACACAGTCTGAGAGTACAGACAGAGGGAGCACAGTCTGAGAGTACAGACAGGGGAACACAGTCTGAGAGTACAGACAGAGAGAGCACAGTCTGAGAGTACAGACAGAGGGAGCACAGTCTGAGAGTACAGACAGAGGAACCACAGTCTGAGAGTACAGACAGAGGGAACACAGTCTGAGAGTACAGACAGGGGGAGCACATTCGGAGAGTACAGACAGAGGGAGCACAGTCTGAGAGTACAGACAGGGGGAACACAGCCTGAGAGTACAGACAGAGGGAGCACAGTCTGAGAGTACAGACAGGGGGAACACAGTCTGAGAGTACAGACAGGGGGAGCACATTTGGAGAGTACAGACAGAGGGAGCACAGTCTGAGAGTACAGACAGCGGGAGCACAGTCTGAGAGTACAGACAGGGGGAACACAGTCTGAGAGTACAGACAGAGGGAGCACAGTCTGAGAGTACAGACAGGGGGAACACAGTCTGAGAGTACAGACAGAGGGAGCACAGTCTGAGAGTACAGACAGGGGGAGCACAGTCTGAGAGTACAGACAGAGGGAGCACAGTCTGAGAGTACAGACAGGGGGAACACAGTCTGAGAGTACAGACAGAGGGAGCACAGTCTGAGAGTACAGACAGGGGAACACAGTCTGAGAGTACAGACAGAGAGAGCACAGTCTGAGAGTACAGACAGAGGGAGCACAGTCTGAGAGTACAGACAGAGGAACCACAGTCTGAGAGTACAGACAGAGGGAACACAGTCTGAGAGTACAGACAGGGGGAGCACATTCGGAGAGTACAGACAGAGGGAGCACAGTCAGAAAGTACAGACAGAGGGAACACAGTCTGCGTGTACAGACAGGGGGAGCACATTCGGAGAGTACAGACAGGGGTGATGGATTATGAGTTTAAGATCCCACCATCGTGGGTGGCATGGTGGCGCAGTGGTTAGCACTGCTGCCTCAAGGTGCCGAGGACCAGGGTTCGATCCTGGCACCAGTCACTGTGCATGTGGAGTTTGCACATTCTCCCCATGTCTGTGTGGGTTTCACTCCCACAACCCAAAGATGTGCAGTGCAGGTGGATTTTTAACTGGCTAAATTTTTAATTAAAAAAAAATAAATTTAGAGTACCCAATTATTTGTTTTTCCAATTTAGAGGCAATTTAGCGCGGCCAATCCACCTAACCTACACATCTTTGGGTTGTGGGTGTGAGACCCACGCAGACACGGGGAGAATGTACAAACTCCACACGGACAGTGACCCAGAGCCGGGATCGAACCCGGGACCTTGGCGCCGTAATCACAGTGCTAACCACTGCGCCACATGCCGACCTTTGGCCACACTAAATTGACCCTTAATTGTAAAAAAGATTGACCCCCAGTATGTGATTAATTTGAAATAGTCCAATTCTTTAGATTATTATTATCCAACACTATGTAATAACTAAATGTATGCTGGAACTGGTTTAGAATGTCACCTTTTAAACAGTGACCAATGCTATACACTTACACCCTCACACTGGAGGTGCTGGAGCGGTTTGGGCTTGGACCAGGGTTCTCCGTGTGGGTGAAGTTACTGTGCAACGCTCCCTTGGCGAACATACGGACAAACACCACCAGCTCGAAATACTTCCAGCTGCACAGAGGCACGAGGCAGGGATGCCCGCTGTCCTCGCTGCTGTTCGCCCGGGCAATCGCGCCACCGGCGATCGCCCTCAGAACAGCGAAAGGCTGGTGAGGAATCCAGATGGGTTACAGAGAGCACAGAGTCTCACTCTCTGCGGATGACCTGCTCCTCTACATTCTCAACCCTCACTCCAACATGGATGGGATCATGGAGCTCTTACAGGTGTTTGGGAACTTATCGGGCTACAAGCTCAACCTGAGCAAGTCTGGAATCTTCCTGATGAACCCGTAAGGGAGAGGGACTGAGCCGGAGGGACTGCCGTTCAAACAGGCCCCAAATAAATTCCTCGACCTTAGGGTCCAAATAGCCCCACGGCTGGACACGGATCCACAAACGGAACCTGACGAGTCTGATGGAGGAAGTCAAGAAGGACCTGACGAGGGAGATGGAGAGGACACACTCCCACTCTCCCTTCAATGGGTTTTCGCATTGAAACCACCCCACCACGTCAAGGTGACGGTCGCCCAGACCCTTTACGCCACGGGGTCTTTCCAATCTCCGAGTGGGGACCTGTCCGGGATCTCACAGAGCGCAGTGCGCAGGAGCATCCACGCCATCACGGAGGCCAGAGGGTCCTTAGACACTGTAACACTGCCAAACGGGAGCCGCTCACAGACCCCGGTGTTTACTCCCTATTCACCATCTCGGTGTCTCAGGCAGTGTTCTGTGGGGTGTGTGTTTGTCAATCTTGCAATGATGATGATGCAATAATTCCAGGAAAATAATTCAATAAATACGGAAGCAATCTTGTTCCAATCAGTTTAACATTATCCGAGTTGGTATATATACAGGAGAGGAACAGACAGAATTATAGAGACGATTCCAACTGAAGATGGTGAGTTAAGTTTATTATCTGAGGAATATTTCAGTTTCAATGTTGGAGTTCTGGGTTTATCTCCAAGTGTCTCTGGGATGTCAGCTCTACTCCTGCTACCCCCTGTGACACAGTCTTGGGGAAGCCAAGGACTGTCTGCTCTATTCTGTAAAGTATCTGCAATAGTTTTCAATTCCTTTCCATCTTCTCTCCCGGGTAACTCGCTGGGTATTCTGCTTCACCAGCTCCTGTTGCAGGATCAGTCTGAGCTGGACAGTAACTGGGATCCCACCCTGGGGTTCCTGTGAGGGATGTCACCCACAGGGAGAGCTTCACATGGCGCTGTGCCCAATGGACCCCCCTCCATTCTGGGGAAGGGTGGGGGGGGTGGGGGTCCTTCAGGATGGCAGGGCTGTGATGGGCCGAATGGTTGACCTCACATTGAGTTTCACAGAGTTGCTATTTATAGCTAGATTGGTGTGTTATGAATTGCAAACCAATAGAGCAGATTCCTGATGATTTAATGATCTCCATGAGTGAGGATTGAAGGTTTTTGAGGCTGTCAGGGAGATTGAGGATCAGGAAAAGGCAGAGAGATTCCTGACAGTTTAGAATCCACAATTCCGGAATAAAAACAAGGATTCTCCTGAACACATTTCTCTCACGTTCCTAAAGTATTTTTCTGATCTCTTCTCCCCTCTTACAGTTACATTTAGAGATTGATCGATACTCCACACCCTCATTATCGTCAAATCGAGATTTATCCATTCTCTCGAACTCGAACTCGGTCCTAAACCTCAAAGTGTAAAACTCTCTTTCCCTCTTTTTCCCACAATTGACTGAACTGAAAACCCTCCAATGATTTTCTTTGTCTTTCTTCCAACTCCTCAAACCCCCGTCTCCTGCTGTCTGGATCCCCATTCTTTATTCAATGAATCATCGTGCATTTCCAGCATTTTCTACTTTTAGTCACAGGCAGTTTATTTATTCAAATTCCATGAAGTAAACTGATGTAAATCTTGAGTTTTGGGCACACTTGGAGTGTTGAATGTAATTTTGATCACCTTCCTCAGTGAGTGATATTGAGTGTGGGGAGAGGAGAGAAATGAAAATCGCCTATTGTCACAAGTAGGTTTCAAATGAAGTTACTGTGAAAAGCCTCTAGTCGCCACATTCCGGCGCCTGTTCGGGGAGGCTGGTACAGGAATTGAACCGTGCTACTGGCCTGCCTTAGTCTGCTTTCAAAGCCAGTGATTTAGTCCTGTGCTAAACAGCCCAGAGGTCGGGATAATCACAATATTCGGGATCCTGTGTATTCAGGATCCAGTTTGTCCGATTAGGCTCAGAGAGGGAGCGATTGAGGGGTTTAAAATGCTGAAGGGATTGAACCCAGTCTGATTGGAGAGATTATTTGAGATGGACTCTCGTGGAATCTGAAATCTTGAGGGCAAGGTTAAATGTTGGGAAGGATTTATCATCACTCCCTGGGCTGTTTATACAAGATACAGTGAGATCACCCAGTGATCAGGACTAGAATTGTTGCTTTTTCTTGTAGCATATTTATGCTCTCGACTCTTTTTCTAAGTTCTTAAATTCTGTTTGTTGTGAGCTGGCTGGTGTGGAAAGAGGTTGTGGAGATCAGGAATTCCCCATCTGCACCCCCTCCACCTTCGAGAGCTTCCTCAATAATCCCCACTCCCCATGACCAAGCTGCTTAACCTCCCTCCTGGCTCAGTCTTTGCCTTCACGTCCACTGTTTGGGATCTTTTCATTGATTGAATGATCTTTACAAATACGTCACTGGGGATGTGTGGAGATTGTGAAAGATGCTGAACAAATGCAAGTTATTTCCCTTTTTCAGGATAAACGTGTTTACTTACTCCGGGAGGAAGGCAGTGATTATTACATAGTCGGTCATTCCAACAATTACCAACGTCGAATTTCTGAGCTTCAAACAGGAAACCCCCGGAAACTGATCTGTTTATGTTCAACGATAATGAACGATAAGGATGATGAAAAGAAGGTTCGTGAGGCTTTGGAGGAGTACAAAGTGAATCTGGGCGGAGGGACTAAGTGGTTTGTAATCCCTGAGGATGACATCGAAGGTGCATGTGAAGCAATTAGAAACATTAACTCTGAAGATTACAATGTTTCCCCTTTTCAGGTTAAACGTGTTTACTTACTCCGGGAGGAAGGCAGTGATTATTACAAAGTCGGTCATTTCAAGGATTACGAAATTCGAATTTCTGACCTTCAAACAGGAAACCCCCGGAAACTGATCTATTTATGTTCAACGATAATGAACGATAAGGATGATGAAAAGAAGGTTCGTGAGGCGTTGAAGCAGTACAAAGTGAATCTGGGCGCAGGGATTGAGTGGTTTAAAATCCCTGAGGGTGACATCGAAGGTGCATGTGAAGCAATTAGAAACATTAATTCTGAAGATTACAATGTTTCCCCTTTTCAGGTTAAACGTGTTTACTTACTCCGGGAGGAAGGCAGTGATTATTACAAAGTCGGTCATTTCAAGGATTACGAAATTCGAATTTCTGACCTTCAAACAGGAAACCCCCGGAAACTGATCTGTTTATGTTCAACGATAATGAACGATAAGGGCGATGAAAAGAAGGTTCTTGAGGCGTTGAAGCAGTACAAAGGGAATCTGGACGGAGGGACTGAGTGGTTTAAAATCCCTGAGGGTGACATCGAAGGTGCATGTGAAGCAATTAGAAACATTAACTCTGAAGATTACAATGTTTCCCCTTTTCAGGTTAAACGTGTTTACTTACTCCGGGAGGAAGGCAGTGATTATTACAAAGTCGGTCATTTCAAGGATTACGAAATTCGAATTTCTGACCTTCAAACAGGAAACCCCCGGAAACTGATCTGTTTATGTTCAACGATAATGAACGATAAGGGTGATGAAAAGAAGGTTCTTGAGGCGTTGAAGCAGTACAAAGGGAATCTGGACGGAGGGACTGAGTGGTTTAAAATCCCTGACGATGACATCGAAGGTGCATGTGAAGCAATTAGAAACATTAACCCTGCAGATTATAAAGTTGACACTCCCTTGGAAGAGAGGAACGATCAGGAACAGAGTCACTGTGCTGGACTCTGAAAAAAGATTTATGTGTTTGTATTTTCAGCATTTGATGAAAAATAGGAATTTGAGTTAAATTAATTTGATCCAATGTCCTTTTCAGGGCAGCGACACCCAACACCCATTCGGATAGGAACCAATTACAGCAACAACTGGTGGGTTCAGACCCCCTCAATCCGGCCACAATCCCCTCACCCCCATCAGATAGGGGTGTCCGACTGACCCCCACTTAAACCCGGATCTCAGTGTAGCTTCCAATCCATCAGAGCTGTCACTCACACACTCACTGAATCAGGGCAATATTGGGAGGCTGTCATTCAGTCACTGGGTGGAATTTGATCCTATTTTACCCCCAAATTCCACAATCCCACCATGAAAAGTCCAGCCCAGTGGGGCCCAGTACATACTGCTATTCTACTGCAAAAGGCATCACACCCTGTCCTATTTAATGGGATCTCCCTGTGCTATTCTATCGCAATTTTCTCATATTAATCGATCGCATTCTTCATGTCAAAGTCTCAAGGGGTCTATTTAGTTACACGATGATCTTTCACTAACCAGCCTGAAGTATATTGACTGTATTAATGAACTGTCCAACATTGGGTGATGGGGAGAATTTCTTGGATCTTGGATCCAGGGGCTGAAGGAGGGAAGGGAATCGGGGATGAGGGAGTGTGGATTGGACCAGGAGAAAGGCCCAGAGCAGCTCGCTGTTAATTGTGTGATGGTGAAAGAATAAACAATCGATCGTTGCATTAGAAAGATTGGCAACATAATCTGTCACAAAGTTTGTAATATTTTATGCTTTATAATTACACATAATCAACACTTGATTTTAAGTATACAAGTGGAGGCAGTGGAGGAGTGGTATTGTCACTAGTAAATCAGAGACCCAGGGGAATGCTCCTGGGTCCAGAGTTCGAATCCCCACCAGGGCAGATGGTGGGATTTAAATTCAATAAAAATCTGAAATTAAAAGTCTAACGATGACCATGAAACCATCAAAACCCATCTGGGTCACTAATGTCCTTCAGAAAAGGAAATCTGCCGTCCTTACCTGGTACTATGCTTTGTATCTTTATGCCTTGTAATGTTTAATAAAGCTTTTCAATTCACCATTTAAAGTGTCCATTCTTGCTCGATGGTTCAGTCTTGTAGAACCTGATTTAATTCCCAATTGGGGATTCATTGCAAATGTCCCGGACCCCAGATATCCCCAGGGTTGTAGCTCCTGCTCACACTCTGGTCAGATATTGGATTGTGTGGGACTGCAGCCCAGTGAGAGTCGGGGAGGAGGGGAGGGAATTAGGGATGAGGGAGTGTGGATTGGCCCAGGAGGGAAGCTGAGGAACTCCTGAGCTTTGAGCAGACGGAGCCCCAGGGAACGGGTCTGGAGAGATGGTGGGACTGTGGGAATCACTTGTTCCTGATCCCAGCTCCAATGGGGAATCAGGAATTCATGACTGACGCTGTTCACTTCCTATCTGAAGAGAAATAGAAATATATTTTACTGCAATAAACTCTGCTGATGGTTTGAGGGAGGAATGTTGACTCATTCTTTGGTCTCCTGATTTTAAACGTGTTCCTGAATAAAGATGCTGTTCCCGGGTCCGAGCCTCACAGGGTTTGGGGAGAGAGACACTTGTCCACTGTGAGGTCTCAGTTTAAATCAATCCAGCCTCCTCTCCCCATTGGCTGTTTGTCAATGGGTGTGTCCAATCACAGTCCACTTCCTCCAGGGAAAGATGCAGGGAGAGAAATCTCCGAATGATGCCTCGATCAACAGGAGGATCAGAGATCCCGGCCTGAGAGTACAGACAGAGGGAGCACAGTCTGAGAGTACAGACAGAGGGAGCACAGTCTGAGAGTACAGACAGAGGGAGCACAGTCTGAGAGTACAGACAGCGGGAGCACAGTCCGAGAGTACAGACAGAGGGAGCACAGTCTGAGAGTACAGACAGAGGGAGCACAGTCTGAGTGTACAGACAGAGGGACACAGTCTGAGAGTACAGACAGCGGGAGCACAGTCTGAGAGTACAGACAGAGGGAGCACAGTCTGAGAGTACAGACAGAGGGAGCACAGTCTGAGAGTACAGACAGAGGGAGCACAGTCTGAGAGTACAGACAGCGGGAGTACAGTCTGAGAGTACAGACAGAGGGAGCACAGTCTGAGAGTACAGACAGAGGGAGCACAGTCGGAGAGTACAGACAGAGGGAGCACAGTCTGAGAGTACAGACAGGGGGAGCACAGTCTGAGAGTACAGACAGAGGAACACAGTCTGAGAGTACAGTCAGAGGGAGCACAGTCTGAGAGTACAGACAGAGGGAACACAGTCTGAGAGTACAGACAGAGGGAGCACAGTCTGAGAGTACAGACAGAGGGAGCACAGTCTGAGAGTACAGACAGAGGGAACACAGTCTGAGAGTACAGACAGGGAGAAGCACAGTCTGAGAGTACAGACAGAGGGAGCACAGTCTGAGAGCACAGACAGAGGGAGCACAGTCTGACAGAACAGACAGGGGGAACACAGTCTGAGAGTACAGACAGAGAGAGCACAGTCTGAGAGTACAGACAGAGGGAGCACAGTCTGAGAGAACAGACAGGGGGAACACAGTCTGAGAGTACAGACAGAGAGAGCACAGTCTGAGAGTACAGACAGGGGGAGCACAGTTTGAGAGTACAAACAGTGAGAGCACAGTCTGAGAGTACAGACAGAGGGGAGCACAGTCTGGGAGTACAGACAGTGGGAAGCACAGTCTGAGAGTACAGACAGAGGGAGCACAGTCTGAGAGTACAGACAGAGGTAGCACAGTCTGGGAGTACAGACAGCGGGAGCACAGTCTGAGAGTACAGACAGAGAGAGCACAGTCTGAGAGTACAGACAGGGGGAACACAGTCTGAGAGTACAGACAGAGGGAGCACAGCCTGAGAGTACAGACAGAGGGAGCACAGTCTGAGAGTACAGACAGAGGGAGCACAGTCTGAGAGTACAGACAGCGGGAGCACAGTCTGAGAGTACAGACAGCGGGAGCACAGTCTGAGAGTACAGACAGGGGGAACACAGTCTGAGAGTACAGACAGAGGGAGCACAGTCTGAGAGTACAGACAGAGGGAACACAGTCTGAGAGTACAGACAGAGGGAGCACAGTCTGAGAGTACAGACAGAGGGAGCACAGCCTGAGAGTACAGACAGAGGGAGCACAGTCTGAGAGTACAGACAGAGAGAGCACAGTCTGAGAGTACAGACAGGGGGAGCACAGTCTGAGAGTACAGACAGCGGGGGAACAATCTGAGAGTACAGACAGTGGGAGAACAGTCTGAGAGTACAGACAGAGGGAGCACAGTCTGAGAGTACAGACAGAGGGAGCACAGTCTGAGAGTACAGACAGAGAGAGCACAGTCTGAGAGTACAGACAGCGGGAACACAGTCTGAGAGTACAGACAGAGGGAAGCACAGTCTGAGAGTACAGACAGCGGGAACACAGTCTGAGAGTACAGACAGAGAGAGCACAGTCTGAGAGTACAGACAGCGGGAACACAGTCTGAGAGTACAGACAGAGAGAGCACAGTCTGAGAGTACAGACAGAGAGAGCACAGTCTGAGAGTACAGACAGAGGGAGCACAGTCTGAGAGTACAGCCAGCGGGAGCACAGTCTGAGAGTACAGACAGCGGGAGCACAGTCTGAGAGTACAGACAGAGGGAGCACAGTCTGAGAGTACAGACAGGGGGAGCACAGTCTGAGAGTACAGACAGAAGGAGCACAGTCTGAGAGTACAGACAGGGGGAGCACAGTCTGAGAGTACAGACAGGGAGAAGCACAGTTTGAGAGTACAGACAGAGGGAGTACAGTCTGAGAGTACAGACAGAGGGAGCACAGTCTGAGAGTACAGACAGAGGGAGCACAGTCTGAGAATACAGACAGGGAGAGCACAGTCTGAGAGTACAGACAGGGGGAGCACAGTCTGAGAGTACAGACAGGGAGAAGCACAGTCTGAGAGTACAGACAGAGGGAGCACAGCCTGAGAGTACAGACAGAGGGAGCACAGTCTGAGAATACAGACAGGGAGAGCACAGTCTGAGAGTACAGACAGGGGGAGCACAGTCTGAGAGTACAGACAGGGAGAAGCACAGTCTGAGAGTACAGACAGGGAGAGCACTGTCTGAGAGTACAGACAGGGAGAGCACAGTCTGAGAGTACAGACAGAGGGAGCACAGTCTGAGAGTACAGACAGAGGGAGCAGTCTGAGGGTACAGACAGTGGGAGCACAGTCTGAGAGTACAGACAGAGGGAGCACAGTCTGAGAGTACAGACAGAGGGAGCACAGTCTGAGAGAACAGACAGCGGGAGCACAGTCTGAGGAAACAGACACCCTGGACTAGTGTGCGATTATTTCCAGTCCCACTTGAGCTGCTGTCTGACAGGTGTAATTAGCTGCTATTTTAAGTTGCCCGAAGCCCTTGGCTGAGTGAAATAACACGGGGAGAATGTGCAAACTCCACACGGACAGTGACCCAGAACCGGGATTGAACCTGGGACCTGGGCGGCGTGAGGCAGAGTGCTAACCACTGCGTCACCGTGCTGCCTCCAATTCTGAGTTAAGCACACACCTCCATGTTGAACACCACTTGGAGGAAGCACCGAGGGGGGCCAGGGACAGAATGTTCTCTGAGAAGGAGACTTCACCGAGAGTGGCTCAGTAGTAAAAACACCAACCCAGCTGGCTGGGTTCTAAAGGACATAATTGCTCGATTGGGACTGTGGCAGGTGGGAAGGGAACCTACAAGAGGGAAATACTGACTTGATCTCATCCTCACCAGTCTGCCTGTCGTAGATGGATCTGTCCATGACATAATCGGTTGGAGTGACCACCGCACAGACATAGAACATAGAACAATACAGCACAGAACAGGCCCTTCGGCCCTCGATGTTGTGCCGACCATTGTCCGAAACCAAGATCAAGATATCCCACTCCCTGTCATTGTGGAGACAAAGTTCCATCTTTACATTGAGGATACCCTCCACCAACAGAACAGCACAGGAACAGGCCATTCGGCCCTCTCAGCCTGCGCCGATCATGATGCCCATCTGAACTAAAAACTTCTGCACTTCCTGGGTCCGTTTCCCTCTGTTCCCATCCTATTCCTGTATTGGTCAAGATACCTCTTAAACGTCACTACCATTTCTGCTTTCACCTCTTCCCCAGCAGCGTGTTCCAGGCACTTACCACCCTCTGTGTAAAATATTTACCTCATACATCTCCTCCAAACTTTCCCCCTTGCAGCTTAAACCGCACGGTAGCACAGTGGTTAGCACTGTTGCTTCACAGTGCCAGGGTCCCGGGTTCGATTCCCAGCCTTGGGTCACTGTCTGTGCGGATTCTGCACGCTCTCCCCGTGTCTGCGTGGGTTTCCTCCGGGTGCTCCGGTTTCCTCCCACAAAGTCCAGAAAGACGTGCTGATGGGTGAATTGGACATTCTGAATTCTCCCTCTGTGAACCCGAACAGGCGGCGGAATGTGGCGACTAGGGGCTTTTCACAGTAACTTCATTGCAGTGTTAATGTAAACCTACTTGTGACAATAGTAACAATTGTTATAATATTATTATTAAGTCCCCTATTAATTGATTTATCCCCCCTAGAAAAAGTGTCTGACTATCCAAACGGAAGATCCATCTCAATCTCCTCCGGAGGTCCCCGCATACGTTCCGATCGCAGATATTAGTCTTCAGCCAATTCGATTCACTTCATGTGATATAAAGAAATGGCTGAAGGTGCTGGATACTGCAAAGGCTATGGGCCCTGATAATATTCTGCTAATAGTACTGAAGACTTGTGCTCCAGAACTTACCGCACCCACATCTATAACTCCTGCACGTGGGCCTCACCCCCACAACCCAAAGATGTGCAGGGTAGCTGCAATGGCCAGGCTAAATTGCCCCTTGATGGAAAAAAATAATTGGGTACTCTAAATTTTAAAAACGATCCATAGCTCTCGCAGTTCCTTCAACAAATATACATGAGCCATTGTAAAAGAAACAGTAATGATTATTTTTTATGGACAGTGATGGGTTAATGATGGCTGTTGAAGTCAATGGTAACAACGCGAGAAACCATTTCTGGTGATTCTCTGGCAGGAACTGGATCGATACGAATGGATCAAGGTGAGTACACTCCCTCCCAGAGAGACAACAGAGCAGAGGAGATGGAGGAGGACTGTGTGGTCAACGGTGTCAATGATTAAAGACTTGATGAAGAGGGTGAATTGAACATGGATCATATATTTAAGCAGGGTTTTTATGTATTGGACTGTTGTCCAGAGTGAGGGCAAATATAGTCATCTGGACACATTCCAGGAATTGACCAACCCAACTATCCAATTCAACCATCCAATGGAATGAACCACTTGTTCTGTCCCATTGGAAATATGAAATGTGAATATCAGTTCAAGGTATTTTCAATAAGGTCACACAGAACACACCATAGACCCTGGTCACTGTAACCCTGCCCACACTGGGGTCCCTCCCAGACCCTGGTCACTGTAACCCTACCCACACTGGGGTCCCTCCCAGACCCTGGTCACTGTAACCCTGCCCACACTGGGGTCCCTCCCAGACCCTGGTCACTGTAACGCTGCCCACACTGGGGTCCCTCCCAGACCCTGGTCACTGTAACCCTGCCCACACTAGAGACCCTCCCAGACCCTGGTCACTGTAACCCTGCCCACACTGGAGACCCTCCCAGACCCTGGTCACTGTAACCCTGCCCACACTGGGGTCCCTCTCAAACCCTGGTCACTGTAACCCTGCCCACACTGGGGTCCCTCCCAGACCCTGGTCACTGTAACCCTGCCCACACTGGGGTCCCTCTCAGACCCTGGTCACTGTAACCCTGCCCACACTGGGGTCCCTCCCAGACCCTGGTCACTGTAACCCTGCCCACACTGGGATCCCTCCCAGACCCTGGTCACTGTAACCCTGCCCACACTGGGATCCCTCCCAGACCCTGGTCACTGTAACCCTGCCCACACTGGGATCCCTCCCAGACCCTGGTCACTGTAACCCTGCCCACACTGGGGTCCCTCCCAGACCCTGGTCACTGTAACCCTGCCCACACTGGGGTCCCTCCCAGACCCTGGTCACTGTAACCCTGCCCACACTGGGATCCCTCCCAGACCCTGGTCACTGTAACCCTGCCCACACTGGGGTCCCTCTCAGACCCTGGTCACTGTAACCCTGCCCACACTGGGGTCCCTCTCAGACCCTGGTCACTGTAACCCTGCCCACACTGGAGACCCTCTCAGACCCTGGTCACTGTAACCCTGCCCACACTGGAGTCCCTCCCAGACCCTGGTCACTGTAACCCTGCCCACACTGGGGTCCCTCCCAGACCCTGGTCACTGTAACCCTGCCCACACTGGTGTCCCTCTCAGACCCTGGTCACTGTAACCCTGCCCACACTGGGGTCCCTCCCAGACCCTGGTCACTGTAACCCTGCCCACACTGGGGTCCCTCCCAGACCCTGGTCACTGTAACCCTGCCCACACTGGGGTCCC
This sequence comes from Scyliorhinus canicula, assembly GCF_902713615.1. Taxonomy (NCBI): domain Eukaryota; kingdom Metazoa; phylum Chordata; class Chondrichthyes; order Carcharhiniformes; family Scyliorhinidae; genus Scyliorhinus; species Scyliorhinus canicula. Next base: position 2,348,253 of record NC_052168.1, on the reverse strand, counting down.
TCCCAGACCCTGGTCACTGTAGCCCTGCCCACACTGGGGTCCCTCCCAGACCCTGGTCACTGTAACCCTGCCCACACTGGGGTCCCTCCCAGACCCTGGTCACTGTAACCCTGCCCACACTGGGGTCCCTCACAGACCCTGGTCACTGTAACCCTGTCCACACTGGACACCCTCCCAGACCCTGGTCACTGTAACCCTGCCCACACTGGGGTCTGTTCTTGAAAATACAGAAAAAATGTGTCATTTGAAACATGGAAGTCTGGCAATATCTGGTTTGAGAGGGTACAGGGAAAGATCCCACAAAAGTTTCATAGCAGCTTCAAAGAGCAGGGTTGTAAAATGCAGATTCTTGCTCACAAGCAGGCTAATCAAACACACCAGTCTCATGTGGTAAGCTAAAACAATGGCTCACACCTTCATGGAATGTAACTATCTCAGGAAGCATCTGAAAAAGCATGGATGAGAGTTTCAATTGCATTAAGTGACGAATGTTTAAAACAGGCAAGTCTTTCAAGTCATAACCAAGTTAAATTTTAGCATACAGCTAAAAGCAAAGTTTCACACCTTAATTGAAATAAACTCTCTTAGTAAACAGCTGGAAAGGATGGAAGATACTCAGTCAAATTTGGTGTCAAATTTAAAGTGTAAAATTCTATGAACATCAAACAATTAAAAGAAAATTGGAGACGACCTGTCTACGAGAAACATCATGTAAGTCAAAATCAAAGGCAAAGTTATGAGCTGGGGACAATTGGAAAATTAAACGATTTGAAATCACAGAATTAAAAGTAACACCTATTGAAACCAAAGCATTGTTTAATCAGATCTGAGAGGAGACGATATGCCCAAAATGAATAATTAGTTGTAGTAAGATGTTTACATCAAAGATACTTTTAAACTATCAAAGTGAAACAAGCCCATTTACAATAAAGTCGTTAAAACTTAATAACTCTCAGAAAGAGAATATAAACCCAGGGACCAGCAGCAGAGGACAGAGGACAGGAGAAACCAGCAACAGGAGAGAAGGGGAGGAGAACTCAGAGAGAGAGAGAGAGAGAGAGCTCGGTCATGGGAAAGACAAGGCAAGCAGCCGAGTTTAAACAGTTATACATCTAAGGAAGACTAGAATTTAAACAGAAGTCAGAGTCAGCTTAGAGATAGCTAGCAGAGCCAGCTCTCACAGCTCGGTGCATGGGAAGAACAGGACACAGCAACCGAGTTCACCAGCGAATACAACTCAAGAAGACCAGATTTTAAGAAGATCGATTGCCAAGGTGGGCCTGAAGCAGCCAGAAGCAAGATCTTTTTTCCTTTCTGTAAAGAAAGTGTTTGCAGCTTTTAAAAGAAAAAATGTAATAATAAAAATAACTTAACCTGAAAAAGTGGTTATTAGCTTACTTCACTTCCTTAATAACGCAGGACCCAGGACATCAATGCTATTAAGGGGTAAGTAGGTAAAATTCTTCGGTGAAGGTATGGGTTATACCGGGGGATAACTTGAAAAGATAGTTTGACCTGAATAGCACTTACAGAAGCCTGCACTGGAGTCAGGGAGTGAGAATCCCTGTTCACCATTTAGAATATCAACCTTTTTTTTGGTATAGGGGGAATTCTAAGAATAGTGGTGAGTTTTAACTTCATGGCGCCCAGCGTGGAGGCCTAGAATATTAGAAGTTTCTAGGTAAAGCGAGGCTAGAATATTAGAAGTTTCTAGTTAAGCAGAGTAGGGGCTAGAATATTAGAATTTTTTAGTTCCCAAGAAACGGTTGGAATATTAGAAGTTTCTAACCGGCACAAAGGCTAGAATATTAGAAGTTTCTAGTCTATGTGTGAGTCAGACTTTACCTGCCGAGTTTAGTCTGGAAAGTCATGTGTGATTGGCTTTTGTAAGGATATTCTGTGGATCGAGGGGACTGAAGCTCAGGTTGGGTGTGAAAATCAGTAGACTAGAAGATACTGACCCTGAGAAAAAGTCTGCAAGACATTTTGGTGATAGCACTAAAATCTTGCATCCGTTACTGGTAAAAGAGGCCAAAGAATAAATCATCCTCAGAGTAAGGCAGATTGTGCGGACATTTTCTGGAAAATAGGGACGCTTAGAATCTTCAGAAACCAATAACCAATCGACCCTTAACTAAAACAGGAAGATAGTGCCTTAGTCAGCCTTGGATAGGGCCCAGAAAGGGTACTTATCCTTAATTTCAGAGTGCACCTGAAAGGGACAACCAGGAACAGAAAAAAAAAATCCAAAAAATGGCAATTAGGGTAATTCTCTTGCCCTGGAATACAGTCAAGAGATTTTAAACAATGAAACAAGAGTAGAAAAGCTTAACAGAGGCAAAAAAAACTCCTGCAGAAGTGAAACTTATCAGCATGGAGGGGTCTCAATTTTTGTTAAGAGCAACTGAAACCCTGCAGAATAGAGGTCCAAGATCTCAGTGGATAAATGAGTGTTTAATAAGGATTTGTGAAATCCTGCAGAGTAAAGATCCAAGATCTGAGTGGATGAATGAGTGTGTGTATGTCTAATAAGGAATTGTGAATTTCTTTAAATGTTTGTACTTTAAAAAAATGTTGTGTTTTACTAAGCCGATTTTCACATAAATTGGAAGTTATAAATGGCAGGCAGAAATGTGATCAGTATTATGGGATAGTGAATCAGGACGTTCAGAACTAAATTGGTCTCAGAATAAACAGATAAAGAGTTTGTGCTGGGCAGCAGTCAGCTGCTGCAGACTTTGAAATTGCTGCATTGAAGTTGACACTGCATGGCTCCGCAGGGTCCTAGTGCCCGGTGATCACAAACATACACTAGCAGAGATAATGATGTTTAGAATGTTAAATACATTGAAGAAGGAGCTTTAGAGAATAAAGATATTGGACCAGAAGTTAGTTTGGAGAATTAATTGCAGTATCAGGAAATTAGTATCTGATTGCCGGAAAAGATTTAATACAAATTGATGCAGAAAAATTAAAATATTAAAACCAATTGGCAATGACGAAGGAGGAAGCTTAACAGGCTTTGATTGTATGATGTACATCAAGGATATGGAAAATAAACCAGTTCAAAAGAAATGGTGGCAAAAGAAATCCGGAAGTCCTGGAGGGGGCACTTCTGGGTTAACCAAATGAAAATAGAAAGTACAAATTAAAGAATAGGGCCCTCTCCACCCTTGATCTGTTCATTTGATTTTTCAGATGGAAAAAATAAATAACAAACCAGTTCACAAGAAGGAAGAGAACTACGCTCCAGAGAAGAATCTTTTAGACAGGATTGGGGGGAAACTAATGATAGAATTGGCTACATATTTGAGGGAATTAAATGACAGAACCCGGAGGAAAACGTTACGGGTTAGAGACAAATCAAAATATCAAATTATTACTGGACAGTGAAACCTCCGGTCAGACATCTCTAACTGGACATTAGCTGATGGATGATCTGTGGTTTCCACGGGGTATGTACTACACGGTGGAGTTATTAAGGGTCTCGGCAGACAGCAGCGACTGACGAGGAACCCCAACATGATAAATGACAATCATTTAAGAATTTTTGTAGCTTGATACCACGGTGGGAAAATTGTTACCAATGCAGCAAAACAATATTGCATTGAAGAGCTGTAATTGTTATTAAAAAAAAATTCATGTAACTTGATAGGGACTGCTATATATATATATATATATGATAAGGGGGGTAGGTGTGCCGTTAAGAACTTGATCCGCATTTCTAAACTGTGTGAATGTTTTAATAGAAGGATAGTTTAGTGTGTTTTCTTGATTTAACTACATAGAACATTACAAATAATATTGATGTTGTTTATATGCCATATTTAGTATGTAATGACTATTGGCCCCAAAGCCAAGAAGGGATGTTTCGATATTGTAATTTATTTCTAGTATTTAAATTGTGATAACAGTTGCAAATATGTAAAGTTGTAACACACAGTCTATTTGTGTGGTTAGGTAATGAGTAATATGTTAAGATAAGACTTAATTTTTTTTTACTGTGTATTTAACAATAGGGAGAATTTATTTGGAAAAGTGACAGTTCAATGTGGTTTTACAAATGCTGTAATGGAAAATATACACTTTCATGGTGTAAGGG